>NW_026652278.1:150030712-150635461 GCF_009828535.3 Hylobates moloch | reverse complement strand
TCAGACCACAGTGCAATCAAACTAGAACTCAGGATCAAGAAACTCACTCAAAACTGCTCAACTACATGGAAACTGAACAACCTGCTCCTGAATGACTACTGGGTACATAAAGGAATGAAGGCAGAAATAAAGATGTTCTTTGAAACCAATGAGAACAAAGACACAACACACCAGAATCTGTGGGACACATTCAAAGCGGTATGTAGAGGGAAATTTATAGCAGTAACTGCCTACAAGAGAAAGCAGGAAAGATCCAAAATTGACACCCTAACATCACAATTAAAAGAACTAGAAAAGCAAGAGCAAACACATTCAACAGCTAGCAGAAGGCAAGAAATAACTAAGATCAGAGCAGAACTGAAGGAAATAGAGACAGAAAAAACCCTTCAAAAAATTAATGAATCCAGGAGCTGGTTTTTTGAAAAGATCAACAAAATGGATAGACCGCTAGCAAGACTAATAAAGAAGAAAAGAGAGAAGAATCAAATAGATGCAATAAAAAATGATAAAGGGGATATCACCACCGATCCCACAGAAATACAATCTACCATCAGAGAATACTACAAACACCTCTACGCAAATAAACTAGAAAATCTAGAAGAAATGGATAAATTCCTCGACAAATACACCCTCCCAAGACTAAACCAGGAAGAAGTTGAATCTCCGAATAGACCAATAACAGGCTCTGAAATTGTGGCAATAATCAATAGCTTACCAACCAAAAAGAGTCCAGGACCTGATGGATTCACAGCTGAATTCTACTAGAGGTACAAGGAGGAACTGGTACCATTCCTTCTGAAACTATTCCAATTGATAGAAAAAGAGGGAATCCTCCCTAACACATTTTATGGGGCCAGCATCGTCCTGATGCCAAAGCCCGGCAGAGACACAACCATAAAAGAGAATTTCAGACCAATATCCTTGATGAAAATTGATGTAAAAATCCTCGATAAAATACTGGCAAACCAAATCCAGCAGCACATCTAAAAGCTTATACACCATGATCAAGTGGGCTTCATCCCTGGGATGCAAGGCTGGTTCAACATACGCAAATCAATAAATGTAATCCAGCATATAAACAGAACCAAAGACAAAAACAAATGATTATCTCAATAGATGCAGAAAAGGCCTTTGACAAAATTCAACAACGCTTCATGCTAAAAGCTCTCAATAAATTAGGTATTGATGGGACATATCTCAAAATCATAAGAGCTATCTATGACAAACCCACAGCCAATATCATACTGAATGGGCAAAAACTGGAAGCATTCCCTTTGAAAACTGGCACAAGACAGGGATGCCCTCTCTCACCACTCATATTCAACATAGTGCTGGAAGTTCTGTCCACGGCAATCAGGCAGGGGAAGGAAATAAAGGGTATTCGATTAGGAAAAGAGGAAGTCAAATTGTCCCTGTTTGCAGATGACATGATTGTAAATCTAGAAAACCCCATTTTCTCAGCCCCAAATCTCCTTAAGCTGATAAGCAACTTCAGCAAAGTCGCAAGATACAAAATCAATGTACAAAAATCACAAGCATTCTTGTACACCAATAAGAGACAAACAGAGAGCCAAATCATGAGTGAACTCCCATTCACAATTGCTTCAAAGAGAATAAAATACAGGAATCCAACTTACAATGGATGTGAAGGACCTCTTCAAGGAGAACTACAAACTACTGCTCAATGAAATAAAAGAGGATACAAACAAATGGAAGAACATTCCATGCTCATGGGTTGGAAGAATCAATATCGTGAAAATGGCCATACTGCCCAAGGTAATTTATAGATTCAATGCCATCCCCATCAAGCTACCAATGACTTTCTTCACAGAATTGGAAAAAACTACTTTAAAGTTCATATGGAACCAAAAAAGAGCCCGCATCGCCAAGTCAATCCTAAGCCAAAAGAACGAAGCTGGAGGCATCACGCTACCTGACTTCAAACTATACTACAAGGCTACAGTAACCAAAACAGCATGATACTGGTACCATAACAGAGACATAGATCGATGGATCAGTATAGAGCCCTCAGAAATAATGCCACATATCTACAACTATCTGATCTTTGACAAACCTGACAAAAACAAGCAATGGGAAAATGATTCCCTATTTAATAAATGGTGCTGGGAAAACCGGCTAGCCATATGTAGAAAGCTGAAACTGGATCCCTTCCTTACACCTTATACAAAAATTAATTCAAGATGGATTAAAGACTTACATGTTAGACCTAAAACCATAAAAACCCTAGAAGAAACCCTAGGCAATACCATTCAGGACATAGGCATGGGCAAGGACTTCATGTCTAAAACACCAAAAGCAATGGCAACAAAAGCCAAAATTGACAAATGGGATCTAATTAAACTAAAGAGCTTCTGCACAGCAAAAGAAACTACCATCAGAGTGAACAGGCAACCTACAAAATGGGAGAATATTTTTGCAACCTACTCATCTGACAAAGGGCTAATATCCAGAATCTATAATGAACTCAAACAAATTTACAAGAAAAAAACAACCCCATCAAAAAGTGGGCAAATGATATGAACAGACACTTCTCAAAAGAAGACATTTATGCAGCCAAAAAACACATGAAAAAATGCTCATCATCACTGGCCATCAGAGAAATGCAAATCAAAACGACAATGAGATACCATCTCACACCAGTTAGAATGGCCATCATTTAAAAATCAGGAAACAACAGGTGCTGGAGAGGATGTGGAGAAATAGGAACACTTCTACACTGTTGGTGGGACTATAAACTAGTTCAACCATTGTGGAAGTCAGTGTGGCGATTCCTCAGGGATCTAGAACTATAAATACCATTTGACCCAGCCATCCCATTACTGGGTATATACCCAAAGGACTGTAAATCATGCTGCTATAAAGACACATGCACACGTATGTTTATTGCGGCACTATTCACAATAGCAAAGAGTTGGAACCAACCCAAATGTCCAACAACGATAGACTGGATTAAGAAAATGTGGCACATATACACCATGGAATACCATGCAGCCATAAAAAATGATGAATTCATGTCCTTTATAGGGACATGGCTGAAACTGGAAACCATAATTCTCAGTAAACTATCGCAAGGACAAAAAACCAAACACCGCATGTTATCACTCATAGGTGGGAATTGAACAATGAGAACTCATGGACACAGGAAGGGGAACATCACACTCCGGGGCTGTTGTGGGGTGGGGGGAGGGGTGAGGGACAGCATTAGGAGATATACCTAATGCTAAATGATGAGTTAATGGGTGCAGCACACCAACATGGCACATGGATACATATGTAACAAACCTGCACATTGTGCACATGTACCCTAAAACTTAAAGTATAATACTAATAAAAATAAATAAATAAATAAAACATAGTTTAAGACATTAGGTATCAAGGAACAATGGACAGTGATCCCTGAGAAACATGCAATCAGCAATATGGGACCTATGCTTGCCCCAGGTCATTGACGAGGAATTTTCAGACTATAACATAGGAAGAATAATCCTAGAAAGAGCACAACAGTCTCCCTGAATTGAAGAGATAGAACTGAGAATCTAGGAAGGGTAAGGCTACAGTTCAAAGGACAAAATAGTGGAAAGGAAAGTACTACATAGCAAAAAATACTAGACCATCTACAGAAATTACTTCTCAAGTCTTCAGCTGAGTCTTCAATGGCTTCAAAGTTAGCAATCTTTTCCTCTGCAGGATTTGATCTACTGTCAACCCTTCCATTGCATTGCACAGTATAAACATGTGAGAAAATTATCAGTGGTGGGAAAAAAAAAGATCAGTGAGAACAGTCCCTGGAGCTCACATAGGGTTAGGAATGCTTTTTCCAGCATCCAGCATAGAAGACTTCATAATTCAAGAAGCAAAAGATTGGAGAGAGTTCCCAAAAGGGTCTTGCCCCATTAGTGGGCCAAATTTAATATTGTTCTTGTTCCCATTAATAAAACTCAAAAAGTAATACACAAAGAGACCAAATTGTGTCTATGCAACTTAATTTCATTCCAGAAAATGCCCTCAATAATATTTATAGAAGTACACCAATATGGAATACCTAAGAAAGTAAAATTTTCAATTCATTCTATCAAATCAAAATTCAGCAGACATGGAAAGAATCAGGAAAGTATACCACAAAACGTGAAGAGATATCAGTAGTTACAATGAACATAGACATGACAGCAATGATAGAATTAGTAGATATGGACATTAAAGAAATATTATAACTTATTTTACATGTTTAAGAAACTACACAAAGAATTTAATGTATTGATTAGAAATATAGAAGATATAACTAAAACCGCAAATGAACTTCTGCCACTGAAAACCACAACATCTGATAGGATAGATAAAATGGAAGAATAAACAGCAGATCAGACACTATAGAAGAAAAAATTGGTAACATTGAAGACATGCTAATAGGAACTATCTAAAATAAAGCAAGGATAAAGATAGTGAAGAAAATAGTATCAGTGAGTTGTGGGACAACTTCAGGCAGCTAATATATATGTAATAGGAACCTTGGAAATTGAAGTTGAGGTTGCCAGCTAAAATTATTTTTTAAATTTGAAAAAACTACAAATCAACGTGTTCATGAAACTCAACAATCCCCCAAAGCAAGAAAAATCAAGCTAGCTGTATATGGATCTCAACAACTACGCTTTAAATTGTAACTTCACCATTTTTAAAAGGCTGCAAAAGCTTTAAATTGTATACTTTAAGTATGTGTAGTTAGGTATGTCAATTATGCCCAAATAAAGCTAATAAAATTAAAAAAAGAAGAATGAGGATTCTGCATAATGTTTATCTTAAATACAATATTTAATGGAGAAGGACTCGTTTTGGCTGGTCTAGGATGGCTCTGGCTCTTTCTGCATGTCTGCCTCCCCACTTCAGCAAGATGTTGTGGGCGTATTTCCATTTATTAAGAAGCAAGAGTAGCAGGAGAATAAGAATTTTTAAAGTTTCTTCTTCTATCCTGATTTCTAACATTCTATTAGCTACAGAAAATAACAGATGAAAGACAACACCCCACTTCCAAAGAGAGAAGCAAAGAAAAGAATGAACAAAACATATTACCTACTTATTTTGTGACTGACAGGGTATAATTATTATAACTGTGATTTATAAAATGAGAGAATAATAAAACTTTGTGCAGGAGTGTAATATTTAATTTAAATTAATTCAAAAATTATGGTGCTATAACTTTGAATTGATACATACTTTTATGTAGAAGATATAAATTATATTTGCCCAAATAACTAAACATTGAAAAAAAATCACTCTATCTAACCATTAAATCACCACCATGTATTTTCAGGGTTTTAAATAAATAGCATCATTTTATAGCCCAAGGATCTTTATATCTTTGCACATTGGTATATAAAAATTAATTTATTTTTGTTAGCATCTGCATATTTTACCTAACTACTCACTTTTCCATAGTTTTCAGTATTAAAAACCATACTGCAATAAATAGCCTATGCTATGCTAATGTAGCTGAACTATTTTTTCTTTCAATAGCTTTTTTTAAAAGTATGCTTATAAATTTTATGTATTTAAGATTTTGCAAGGTAGTAGTACCACATCACTGTATTAAATAGTACCAACTTAAATGTGCATTATCAATATCTGAGATATTTTAAATAAATATATTTTCTTCAACAGTTACTGTTAAAACCTTTGAAGTTTTAGCCAATCTGTTAGGTGAAACATCAGTTTGCATTATTTTGTATATATCTTTAATAGAGAGTTTCAGCTTTTTTTTACATTAACCCGTATCTCTTCCTCTATCGAGTATTTTTCCAGAGACATTTACATCATTTTCCCCAAGTTATATGCTGTCATTTGTTTGTAGAAATCATTTATATACTGTTTTAGGTCAGTGCCAAAGTATTGTGGTTTTTGCCTTTACCAACCTAATAGATACTAATCTTTTGTGTCTTTAGTGTGTTGCAAATATTTTCTGTTTCTACAATTTTTGAAGTACAGAAATAACAAAATTATTTGTAGTCAAATCTCTCAGTATTGCTCTTTTTAATTGTGGGGCTTTGGATAAGACTTTCATACCTTTACAAAATTTGCTTTTTAGTATTTTTATATAATAGGTGTAAAGCCATTTTATGTGTCATACATGCATTTTTCTGTAACTTATTTGTATATATTTTCTTTTATTTATTCTTATTTCTTAATTGGGCAATCTACTTACATTTCTAAAGAACTAAACTTGTTTGTAATCATTCTGTTTACTTTTGAAATTCATTTATTGCTATTTCAGCACTTATCCCTTCCTTAGTTCTACTGTATTTAATTGGCAACTTGTAGTAGAAATCCTGCACAGGTTTAAAGAAAAATTAGGTTTTTAATTTGATTTTTTTCATCATAACAAGCAAATTGGGTAACTGGTACAACAGCTCCACTATGACAATCAATATCCTATGCCCTTAATTTCTTTCTCTGCCCTCAGTAGCATGTGATTCTCATTCTTACAATCTCAGAACTATTGCATGTTTAGGCATGTCTTAGTGTTCCATGTAGAATGTAGAATGTAGAAGGGTAAAGAACAAGTGTCAAAAAAGCAAAAATTAAAAAAAAAAAAAACAAAAAACACCTCTCTCCTTGAAAAAATGTTCTATTTTATTGGTTAAAACTTCTAATTGTCTTATTTTTACATTAGTTATTATTAATCAAACCCATGTCACATGGTCACTGAAACTGCAAGGGTTACAGATGCTGAATATACTAGGCTAGACTCACTTGCACATTCCAAAGGAAGGCTCTGTTTGCAAAGAACAGGACAATACTTTTTAACTAGGCTGCTAGTCATGTATCATACTGCTATTACCTTTTGATGTATTTTGTTCCTTAGTTTTTGATTTGTTATGCTAAATGCTAAGGTTAATATATTTCAAGAGTTCTGCTTAGTATCGAAACATATGAGAAGATGATTAATGTTTTTTCTTCGGTTGAGTTTCTGCATCTATAAGTATTGGATATATTGATACTGCTTTGGACTGATTTCTCAAACATTCTTATTTTAGTTTTTATTTTTATTTAGCACAAGATTTACTTAAAACATTTTTGTTTGTTCACATTATACACTTTGGAGTTATTCTTTTGTTATTTATTTGCTTTTTTGTTACCTTAAGGTCAAAGAATGTGGTATGGAAGAGTACTATTCTCTGGCTTCATTGAGATTTCCTCTGTGTTTAGGTACATAATCTATTTTTGTTACTGTTCCTTAAAGGGAAAAGAAGGATGCCCATTATCTGTAGGGGACATTGTTTTTCCCTCAGTTACTCTGTCTCTTTCTATACAAGTATAGAAATAAATATTACCTATAGAAAATTATACATTTCATAATTTTTCTCATAAATTATATAACAAGTCATTTTTATATCAACATGGCACAAAAGTCTTATAAGAGTAAAATCTGCGAGTACAATTTATTGTTTTAAATGTTTGCATTTCTCAGTAAATTTCCCTCATGCATTTTATTGTGTTTTTCAATGCAGAAACATGTTGTCATTATTACTTTATTGTATATTACAACTTTTATCATTGAATTTTGCTTGTTTTCCCATTTAGTATCTGGCCTTAAATTCCACATTATTTTTCACATTATCTGAATTTATTATGACCATCTTCAATTTAGTTTATTATGTGATTATTTATTTTTAATTTGCTAAAGACATTTGAAACACATTTTAATGTTCTGTGTTTAGTGATTTTGGTTCTGACAGATGCATGCAATGTGTTTGGTATAGGTGAATAAAAATGTGATAAAAGAAGGAAGGAACAAAAGACAAACTTGCCTTACTAGAATGTGAAACCAAGTATAGCATGATGATAGATGATAGACAGATAGGTGATAGATAGATGGACATATACACATGTAAATACATACATACAAACATACATACTTAGAATGTAAAGATATATTTTACAAACATACACACATGCACACATACTTTACAGGTATATCCCAATATGCAATGGGTGGTCTGAAGGGATGAAGAGAAATAAAAGTCTGCAGGCACTAATTTCCAACTAGTTCATAAAATTATCTGTGCTAATTATACATAGCAAAATACTGGAGGCATTTTTGTCCATGATTTTTTGCGGAAATTTTGAAATTGCCTCTTAAAAAAATTTTAATAGCTTTATATGTATTTTGATTCATAGGGTGTGAATATCTTTACTCTCATTTGAAAAAGTTATTTGCTAACATTGAGAAAAATGCCACTTGTTTTTCACTTTTCAGAATTTGAGATGACACTCTAATTATTAATGTATATTGTGGATCTGTCCCTTAGTGATTCAAATCCTTTAAAAAAATTTGATACATCTTCATTTTTTGTTTTACATGTTATTCTAGGGTTTATCTATAATAATAGCTGGATTTTGTAATATATTGCAATATTTGGCAACATTATCCTCTAACACATAATACTTTGTTGAATAATGAATGCTTATTCTGTGGTCCATTTAGCATATAATATCTCAGTATATTATGTTGTGTAGCCAATCAAAAATTGTTTCATTTGCATTTGTGTCTTTACGCAATGGATATAAATTACTCTTTGGCAAAACCAATTTCAAATTTAAATGCATTTTTTGGAAGCTGTTACCAGAATTTACCAAGTTATCTAACTTATAATTATACAGAAACATTTGAAAGTCATTGAAAAGAAAATTCTCTGGGGGATAATTGCAGGGTCTGAGATACACAAACTGAAGCTATTTTGTGCTTTTTGTTCCCTCTGGGTTTAAAATATTTGTTCTCATTGAAAACAATATGTGCTTGCTAATTCTTTGGCTAACTAAAATTGTGTAATCTTATTTAAAATAATATAAAATGATTATTTGCCTTTACCAAGGCAAAGATAGCTTATCTACTTAAAAGAAGTATGCAAATTCTATGAAATGTGTGACTAATCAGTGAAATGAGTTTATATTTGGTTGCATACAACTTATAAAGTAGCAATCTCTATTATGTATCTTCTATATGCATGAAACAAATATCTTGCCCATAAAGCAAGTTGCCCTATATTTTATAGTATTTTTTTCCAGGTTATTTAACCATAACTCATTACAACTTAATGGAATATATAATTAAAATTTAAAGGTATACATTTAAAAGTTTTATAATATTTATAATATTTTATAGTTATCTGGTCTTACTAAGTTTTACATGGGCTAATTGTAAAGTTAAGCAAACATACAGTACTATTCTTGAAGTTGTGTATGCCACTTGAATTCACAGACTTGTATAGTATATTGCAGAATACAAATCTTGTAATACAGAGAGCAAACAGACATATTTTAAAAATATGCTCTGAAGGACCTACTTAGATTGCCTGAGATAACTGTTAAGGAGAGAAAAAGAACTAAAATAATCCTTTGATCCAGCCGTCTATCTTCAGGGTCTTCAGGAACATAAATGTCTAAAACATTTCTAAGAATTGTATCTTTTCTTCATGAAGATAAGGAACCATGCCTTCAGCCAATAGTAAATGATCATATAATTTAATGTATGCTTAGTTCTCTACACACCCATCATATTTTTGTACCTTCTGAATGTTTGTAATGATAAATTTTATTTTTTTAAGAATAAAATGATATTTCTTAAAGTTATGACTATAATGACTAAAATTGAGTTACATAATGATAATTTCAGAAGCAATTAATGGTGAGATTTCACTTACCTGGCCTGATAGAAATTAAAAGGTCTCAATTAATACCCTAATCGTTAGTTTATTCTCCAGTCTAGCACCATGCTTTGGCATCCTTTACCTATTTGTTAAATAAAATAATACATTTAATTAATGTATTGAATTTAAATATTAAGGTAAAATACTAACCATGTTTATTTTCAAAGCCAGGTGGCATGCCTTCACTACATAACAATTTTGTGAATCCAAATAAGACATGATTTCTTACACTTTTTAACAAGCTATCTGATACCTAAATTAAAGCTTAACTAGAAGTTTCAGACATATTTTGAAGCTTTGGCTAAAGGTACCATGCAGTATTATTTTTCTTACTATTATATGATGAGTTAAACTATTTTCTGCTGAACTCAAATTAGTCTATAATGATTACCTAAAAACCACTGCATCATATTCCACCTTCTTTATTTCCCCTGTCCTGATTTTTATCTTCTCTCTCACTTTTCATCCCTAGTTCCCTTGAGGCATATTTTTCCAATAAGGTAAAAAATAGAGCTATTGATTGTGTCTGACAAGTGTCAAAAGTTTTTTTCTATCAAAAAGGGAGAGAACACCTAACAGTCTGATCAAAGCTGATGAAACATATGGTGTCACATTAAAAGAAAGTTCCATTATTTAACCACTTATAACTATTAAACTCCCTTAGTTATTTGTCGAGTTATATTTCTGGAAAGCTTTCTTCTTTCAGAGATTATTTTTAATCATATTATATCTAGATACTTATATTTTCATTACCATCACTGAGTAAAGACACAATACCTGGAAGAATATTTCAAGTGAGTTAAGGAATCAATGAATTTGTTTATAGTACATCTAATTCTTTCTCATAAAATGTGAAGCTATTTTTATCTATATACTTGAGAATTATGCAAAGACAGTCATACAAAAATTTGTTTACATAATGATATAATAATATATGGAAATTCATAGGTACAAAGTAGGTAACTTTAAAATATCAAAGTACATTTTAACAATTTTGCAGCAAAGTATCATACAAAGCGTTTTAGTCAAAAGTAATAGATCTTAATACATTGTGATATTTGACATTTAAAATTTAGTTATACAATTATGTATAATATATGTAATCACTCAAACAATTTAAATATTAATAACTAGGTTAATTTCAAAGCTATCTCTTTAGTTCAGGATTAGTTAGTACACGTGTGGTATCAAGCATTACATACTTTTGCTTCTAACATGTAGAATGTTGCAAATAATAGTACTTTTTACTCTAATAATGATAAAAAGACAGAGAAGTGACTATATCATTGTTAAGAAAACCCAGCAGAGGTTTGGGGATGTAAAACACCTTAATGAACTAAAATCCTCAAAGAGACAAACCCTTTTTAGTAGAGAAGAGATTTCTGACTGCTTTTAACCTTGGTGGAATACTTGAAGGGGGAGAAATTGACCAGAGAATAGGGTTAAGAGAAATGAGTTAAAATTAAAACAGAAGCAGTAGTCATAGTAGTAGTGTATTAGTCTGTTCTTACACGCTAATAAAGACATACCCAAGACTGGGTAATTTATAAAGAAAAAGAGGTTTAATGGACTCACAGTTCCACATGGCTGGGGAGGCCTCACAATCATGGTGGAAGATGAAGGAAGAGCAAAGGCACATCTTACATGGCAGCAGGCAAGAGAGCATGTGCAGAGGATCTCCCCTTTATAAAACCATCAGATGTGGTGAGACTTATTCGCTGTCATGAGAACAGCACCGAAAACACTGGCGCTGTGACTCGATTACCTCCCACTGGGTCCCTCCCTCAACACATGGGAATTACGGGAGCTACAATTCAAGATGAGATTTGGGTGGGGACACAGCCAAACCATATCAAGTAGTAATAATAATAATGACAACAACAACAATAATAATGCCAAGTATTTTCTGGCATGATTGTTTAGAATCCTGAAGGGCCCCCATCTCCAAGCAGATGTGTATCTACCTGACAACTCTTTCCAAATTCTTCACCGAATAACCTGGGCTGTAGCCAGCAGGCCAAAAGACAGAGTAGAAGAGGATAAAGAGAGCTTCCTTGAGGCACTTAGAGCCCATCGTAGGCTGAGAACAGGTCAGGATATTTGAGAGGAACCAAAGTGAGGCATTCTGTGCCTTCAGTAAGCTGTGGTTTCAGAACACTGAAGGGAGAGCAGAACTCATGGGAGGTAAACTTCCTGATCCCTGGGAAATAGGAGGCCTGGCTGCTACAGGCTGTGCTACAGCAGATGAACTGGGAAAGATGCCTGGAGGCACCTGGTACTTTCCAGAGTACAAAGCACTGCAGCACCAAGGATAGGGGCAAGATGGGAAGGTCGAGAGGAATTTTCCCCAGTCTTTTTAAGCTTTTATTGAATCTTGAACTGCAGTCCTTCAAAGGTATAATTGCTCAGGACAGCAGGACAGAAAAAGACAGCACCTAAATGCCATCAATTGAGGAATAAGAGTGGACAGCAAATATAATTCCTCAGGAATTAAAATAGATAAGAGTTAAGTCTCCCACGTTAAAACATTCTAAAGAATGTTGGCAGCTGTGCTGTAAAGCAAAAATAAATTCTTTGAGTATCCTTAGTACTAAGATCCCAGGTCCTGCTGAAGAGAATGTGCCTCATCAGCACTGAATTCATTCTAACTGAATCAGTAGTCCAGCTCAGAACTATTTCAAAACAGATGTATTGACTCAGAAACTCACATTATTGCCCCAAAAGAAAAATGAATGTGCTATCACTGAAGATATTATTTATCTCATTAATTTTTAAAAATTTTGAGACATACAAATGAGTCATAAACTGTAACTAATCATCAAGAGACAAAACAATTAATAGAAGCAAATGTAGAAATATCTTAGATTTACCAGATGGAGAATTTTAAATATCTGTAATAAATATGTTAAAAGATGTAGTAGAAATGAAACAACTTGAGTGGGCAGATGAGGAATTAAAGCAGAGAATTCCAATTATTTGTTAAAAATCCAAATGTAAATGTTATTTTTTTTAAAAAAAAAAACCCTTTTAGCTTGGACTTATCAGAAGCATGAACACAAGAGAGAAAAGAATCCCTGAAATTAAATACTGATAAATAAAAATGGTGCAAACAAACATATAGAAAAAATACATAATAATAATTACTATAAACAATACGTTTGAAATCTGTGGAACAATAAGAAATGTTCTACCATATGTAAACTGAAGTTCAAAAAGGAGGAAAGAAAGGGATTGGACCAGGAAAAAGATTGAAGACATAATTGCCAAGATTTTTAAAATCTGGTAAAATGCAGTAAACCATTGAATCAAGAAGTTCAGAAAACCCTATATAGAAAATAAAAAAGAAAGCCACATTTAGGTATGTTAAAGTAAAACTAAATAAAATCAAAGATAAAGAGAATATTTTTTAAAAGCATGTGGTAGACTTAATACTAGCTCCCCAAAGATATTCCTCTCCGAATTCTTACATGACTGAAGGAACTTTGCAGATGTGATTAAGTGAAGGATATGGAAATGGGGAGATTTTTCTGGATTATCTAAGTGGGCCCCATGTAATTACAAAGGCCCTTAAAAGGAAAAGAGGGAGACAAGAGAATGACAGCCAAAGAAGGAGAAAATGAAAGCGGGGGAAGAACAGAGAGTATTTGAAGGTGCTATGCTGCTGCCTTTGAAGGCAGAGAAAGAACCACACGCGAAGGAATGCAGGCAGCGTGTGGAAGCTGAAAAAAGGCAAGGAAACAGATTCTCCCATAGAACCTCCCACAAGGAACACAGCCCTGCCAATGCCTTGATTTCAATCTAATGAGACCGTTTCAGACTTCTAACCTCCAGAGCTGTAGGAGAGTAAACGTGTGCTGTTTTAAGCCATTGCATTTGTGGTAATTTGTCACAGCATCAATGGGAAATTAATACAAGCTGTGAGAGAAAATAGCCACAGGGCATACTGGAAATAATTTTAAAAATCACTAAATTCTTGTCAGAAAGAATGGAAGTCAGAATATGATGGAATAAGATTTTTTCAAGAATAAATACATTATGCATGAATACAAATTCAATAATTAAATTCTGTTCATCAGGCCAGGCACAGTAGCTCACACCTGTAATCCTAGCAGTTTGGGAGGCCAAGGGGGGCGGATCACCTGAGGTCAGGAGTTCAAAACCAACCTGGACAACACGGTGAAACCCCATCTCTACTAATAATAGAAAAATCAGCTGGGCGTGGTGGCGGGTGCCTATAATCCCAGTTACTGGGGAGGCTGAGGCAGGAGAATGGCTTGAACTGCACTCCAGCCTGGGCGACAAAGTGAGACTCTGTCTCCAAAAAAAAAAAGAAAAAAATCTGTTCATGTAGAATTCAAAGTGTAGCAAATGTCCATCAGAAATTGGAAACGAGCTGAAAAAACTTCTCTCCATCTGACTTGCACTGTAAGTATTATTAAAATAACAATAATTTAAAAAGCTGTACAGAGCCAGGATTCATCACTCTTTTTCAATTTTTTTTTTTCATTTCTTTAGGTACAGGATCTTGTTCTGTTGCTCATGCTGGCATGCACTGATATGATCACATTTCACTGCAGCCTCAAACTCCCAGGCTCAAGCAATCCTCCAGCTTCAGCTTGTCAAGTATCTGGGACTATAAGTGCACACAACTACACCCAGCAGCTTTTTTTTTTTTAAATTTTCTGTAGAGACAGGGTCTTGCTATGTTGTCCAGGCTGGCCTTGAACTCCTGGACTCAAGCGATTCTGCCACCTTGGCTTCCCAAAGCTCTGGGATTACAGGTGTGAGCCACCATACTCAGCATTCTATTTCTTTCTTGATTAGATTAGAAAATAAAATAAGGTAAAATAACATTTAAAATGGCTTTAACATCAAATACCTAAATATAAGTATAAGAAAAGCTGTTAGAAGATCTCTCTGTGGAAAGCCTAAATAAATAGAAAGGCACACCAAATCATGGATTTGTAAACTGAATATTGTTAGGTTGCCCTTTTGTCACAAATTGATTATAAATTTAACTGAATTCCAGTCAAAATTCTAGAAGACTTTGTTTGGTAGAGCTTTCAATATGATTCTAAAAAATGTGGAAATTCAACAGATCTAGACTAGCCCAAAGTATTCTGAAAAAACATATAATGAAGAAATAAAAGAAAATGATTTAAACCTCATATTATCTGACTCCAAAACTTATAACAAAGCTACAGTAATAAAAAAATAGATATTTATGTGGGAAACAGTATGAGGAATCTGAAAATAAAACTACACATTCATAACTTTGGGCCAATGCACCAATTAATCACATGGGAAAAGAAAAGTATTTAAAACACATATGTCTGGGGAAGATGATTATAGGGTGAAAAAAGAATTTCAACCTTTCAACTCACTCCATAAATAAAAATTAACTCACGATGTATCATAATCTTAAAACATAAAGTGTGGAATCTTAAAGCCTCTAGAAAAAGCATATAAAATTAGCTTCACAATTTTGAAATAGGCAGAGAAATCTTACACAGCACACAAAAAGCAACATCAATAAAAAAATAAAAGAACTTTAAAAAATAAAAATTCTGCTCATCAGAAGGTTCTTTTGAGGAATTTAATAGGCATAGGCAAACCATAAGCAGTAACAGAATAAGATACACACACACACACACATATACACACACACCCCACATATATCTGCCAAATGTCTACATAACAAACTTCTAAAATTCAGTATAAAATGATATCAGACCCAATAAATCTGGACAAAAAAGACTTGAACTAAAACTTTGAAAAATGAAAATTTCAATATCAATTATTACATTAAAAGGTATTCAATATAATTTTTCATTGGGAAAATTAAAATTAACACAACAGTAAGATACCATGCCACATCCACTACAGTGTCTAAAATCAAAAGAGATGGCAAGTCTAAGATTTAACAGGTGGCACTCACATGTGGGAGTGTAATATAATAAGCCACTTTAAATAAAAGTTTCAGTTTGACAGTGTATTACAAAATTAACTGTCTTATGACCCAGAAATTCCACTTCGAAGTGTTTACACAAGAATAATGAGAACATACTTCCACAAAAATATGTGTCCATGAATGTTCCTAGCAGCTTTATTCATATTATCCTCATGCAGTAAACAACTGAAGTAATTGTTAACAGGAGAATGGGTAAGCAGATATTGATGTTGTCATACAATGGAATAATGCTCACCATGAAAAATGAAAGAGCAACATGAATGATTGCTAGTCATATGATGTTGAATGAAAGGTGACAGGCACAAAAAAATACATATTGTGTGATTGATTTCATTTACATGAAGTTCAAAACAGACAAAAGTTTTCAATCAGGGCTGGATTATGACTTTGTGGTCCCTAGGCACCATTGCCTTGATGGCATTCTTCCCCCAAAGGCAAAACAATAAGAATAAGAATAATTTATGACTTTCAGTATAATGGCAAACATAATTATACATTATAGATGATATGGATTTGCTCACTGTTTAACATAACTGAGTAACTTTGTTAAAGCTTTATGTCTTCTGAAGCCATAATAACAGAAGTAGGTGGGAGAAGGACAGCAATTAATGGATACAAAATTAATCACTGTGACTCAAAGTTCACAAGTCACCAGACAAGACTGGAGAATGTACAATTTAGAATCATCACTTTTTAAAATGTTAATGAATGAACATATGAGACTGGCTTATAACTACTCTGACAAAGAAATTTGAAATATGGTTTACTTTATAGTGTATAGGAAAAAATATGTGGTGAGTCAATAAAGAAATCATAGACAAACTTCTTTTTTATTTTTTGTGGAAATATATACCATGTTATTTTACGCAAATGAATATGCAATACTGTTGGTCAGAACCAGAAAAAGATCATTAGGAAAATTTAAATTATAATTATAATAAGACAGTTTTCTAAAGAATTCTCATTTTTTATTTGTGCAAGTGTATGGGGTACATGATAAATTTTTACACATACATATAAATGTGTAGTGATCAAGTTGGATATTTAAGGTGTGCACCACCTGAGTACATTTTTTAAGTATAGTTACCTTACTCTGCTACAACGTATTGAATGTATTCCTTCCTTCTTTATTTTTTGAGACAGAATCTTGCTCTGTTGCCCAGGCTGGAGTGCAATGGTGCCATCTTGGCTCACTGCAACCTCCACCTTCCAGGTTCAAGCAATTCTCCTGTCTCAACCTCCCCGGTAACTGGGACTACAAGTGCATGCCACCACGCCTGGCTAATTTTTGTATTTTTAGTAGAGACGGGGTTTTACCATATTGACCAGGCTGGTCTCGAACTCCTGACCTCGTGATCCGACTGCCTCGGCCTCCCAAAGTGCTGGGATTACAGGCGTGAGCCACTGCTCCTGGCCTAGTAATTAATTTTATGTGATCACATTTATTGTAAACCTACATATTCTTTCATGCTAGCTCAATAAAAGGATCTAGAGAAAATCTATGATAACATATCAAATCCTTATGTGCAGTCAATCCCTGAATTATTTATAGAGTTCTCAACTATAGCATGCAACATATAACACATGTTTTCACAAAACAACTTTACAAGTTGCAATTAGATCCATGTGGAGCTTAATTCACACACAAAAAAATGATTAGCCTGAAATTTAGTATAAATAGTATTTGTCTGGGCAGTGGAAGAAGAGAGCAGGAGGAAGAAGAAGTTTTCCTTTTTTGTGGCTGATAGCCAGTGCAAATAACACTTACATAGAATTATTATAAGTAGACTGAGATGCTTACCTTTTACCTTTAATTCATCCAGTGTATACTACCTGAGATAATAAAACACTTACTGTATGAATCTTCTGCTGTCATGTATTTTCTGAGATTATGCAATCCTAAAAATTTTCTAGGTAGATTTTCCCAAAATGAACATAAAATATAAATATTACTTTACATATTAAAATTATTAAGGGGCCTTTGAATATTATAAATGTTCACCTAAATTATTATATTTTAATACAAATCTATAGTTAATTATAAACTTCATATATGAATAACTATTCTAAATACATAAAAAACAAACAAAATTATAAATTAAATACTAACCAAACTATAAAGCTAGTAATATCAAAAATTACACCATTGTCTTACCTTAAGAGGTGTTGTTTTGCTAAAACCAAACAATTACTTTAAATGTATGTATGATACATGTTACTATGATAAAGATATTGAGTTTAAAATATACATATACATATATATATAGCAACTTTTTATAACGTGATTTTCTATCCAGTTTCTCTGTACAACTCTATGATGAATAATATCATAGCATAGTCTGACATCATTTGACCTTGCCTGGCTAAACTATATAGTAGATTGTTTATGTCTGCTTGTATTCTTTTCTAATTAACCAACAGTTACTCAATTACACTTCACCATTATATTATTTTTATAATGTGAACCATGTTTCACTTTATGAAATAAATTTAAAAATAAAGTTTTAGTCTTTTAAGTTTTTTTCTAATTTTTAATTATAAATGTAAAATAGATTTTTTTTATACTGGCAATATATGTTAACATGAATCCGGAGCCAACACACAAGACCATTGGGAGTTCACATTAGGATGTACCAGTAAGATGATAACTATATTTAAATGCTAGAATCTTCTTGCAAAATAGTAGCATATGTTGTTATCAACAAGCAACTTCTAGCTATAAATACATCCAATTTCATAATTAAATGCAAGCTGAAGCTAGATAACTCAGCAGAGTTTCGTATCCAGATAAACTTGAAGGCTGAGCATTGGCATTGCAGAGAAAGGGGTAATTAATTTACATATTAAAAGGTTGGAAATTATGTTAGAACCCTGCAGAAACACGAGCCTTAAATTGCTGCTCTACCTATCAACAGAGAACTAGGAAAACTTTATCCAGCAACTCAAGGCAGTGGAAAAAGGAAGCCAACAATTTGTCTGAGAACTTAATGGAAAAGAAAATAATATATTAACAGAGCAGGTAAAGATACAGCGGTTATGGGCCGAGCGCAGTGGCTCACGCCTGTAATCCTAGCACTTTGGGAGGCCGAGACGGGCAGATCACGAGGTCAGGAGATCGAGACCATCCTGGCTAACACGGTGAAACCCCGTCTCTATTAAAAATACAAAAAATTAGCCAGGCGTGGTGGTGGGTGCCTGTAGTCCCAGCTACTCGGGAGGCTGAGGCAGGAGAATGGCATGAACCTTGGAGGCGGGGCTTGCAGTGAGCTGAGATTGCACCACTGCACTCCAGCCTGAGCAACAGCAAGACTCCATCTAAAAAAAAAAGAAAAAAGATACAGTGGTTCTGATGTAAAAGTCCAACAAGAAACTTATAGGAGTTCTGAAACACGAGTCAATAATTTATCAGAATTAAATACCAGTCACTTGAGTAATCATTAAAATAACATGAGCAGAATAAATGGAAACAAATTCATAATTAATCATATTATGTTAAAACTACAAAAATAGCCAGAAGATCTTAAAACTAATGACAAGTATACTGTTCGTAAGCAAACTTCTTAGCATTGAAACTATCAAAATATAATAATATATTAGTATTAGAAAGCTATAATGAAAATTTAGGGTAGTATTGCAGTCTTAATATTTAGTCTTCAAATCCATGAGCATAGGATTTTCTTTCATTTTGATAGGTAATTTGATTTTTTTATACAGTGTTATAATTTTCGATGTACAAGACTTGTACCTTCTCATTTAAATGTATTCCTAGATGTTTTATTCTTTTCCATGCTACTGTAAATGGGATGGTTTTCTTAATTCCATTTCCATTTTGTATTATGTATCACTAATTTGTAGAAATACAATAGACTTCTCAGTGTTGATAATGTGTTCTGCAGCTTTGCCGAATTGGCTTATTAACACTAATTGATTTTTATGGTTTATTTAGCATTTTGACATATAAGATCATGTCATATGTGAATAATGACAGTTTTACTTCTTCCTTTCCAGTTTAAGTGCCTTTTATGCCTTCCCTCTCCCAATTGCTTTGTCTAGGTCTTTTAGTGCAGTGTTTACTAGAAATGGTGAAAAATGGACACCAATGTCTTAGGTAAAAACATTGAGATCAAGAACAAGGATTAAGGTTTTGCATCTATATTCATAAAGAATATTAGTCTGTAGGGTTTGGCTTCATAGTATGAGTTAGGGCATATTCTCCTTTTTTCCATTTTTGGAATAGTTTAAGAATTGAGTAATTCTTCCTCATAATTGGTAGATGTAACAGGAGCAATCATGAGCTCCTGGGCTATATTTGGTTGGGAGGTCTTTGATTACTGATTTAGTCTCTTTATCCATTATTTCAGTAATCCTTTTTATTTCAGTAAGATAATACTAATGATCCCACTTTAACTTTGGAATTTAATAATTTGATTCTTCTGTTTAATTTTTCCCTTAGTGAGTCAAGCTAAATTTTTGTCAATTATGTTGATCTTTCCAAGGAACCAACTTGGGTTTAATTGATTTTCTCTATTTTTTTTTCTATTCTCTGATTTATTACTGTCCTAATCTTTATTATTTCTTTCCATCTACTGGATTTGGTTGTGTTTTGCTTTTTCTAGTTTCTTAAGATGTATAGTTAGGTTATTGATTTGAGATCTTCCTTCTTTTTAATGTAGGCATTTACAGCTATGAGTTCTTAGTTTTCCCTCTCTTCATCTCATAAAATTCAGCATGTTATGCTTTTATTTTCTTTGTCTCTAAGTATTTCCTAAAATCTCTTTTGATTTCTTCTTTGAGCCATGATTGTTTAAGAATATGTTGTTAAATCCCTACATTTCTGAATAGTCCAGGTTTTTCTCTTATTTATTTCTATTTTATTTCATTGTGGCTGAGGAAGATACCTTGAACCATTTAATTTTTTAATTGAATATTTTAAAATACAAGTATTGAGATTTGTCTTGTGGCCTAACATATCCTGGGAAATGTTTTCTGTGCACTTGAGAAAAATGCATACTCTACTGTTTGAGGTGAAGTTTTTCTTACATGTCTATGAGGTCTATTAGGTTTACAGTGTTTGGAAAGTTCTTTATTTCATAATTATTTTTTATATAGTTGCTTATTCCAGTATTCTAAGTGAGTTATTGAAGTCTGCAACTAGAACTGCAAATTTCTGTCTTCAATGCTGCCAAGGTCCCTTCATCACTTTAGGGCTCTGAGATTTGGTGCATATGTGTTTGTAAGTATTATATCTTCTTGGTGAATTCATCCTTTTTACCAATATATAATGTTCTTATTTGTCTTTTGTAATAATTTTAGATTTATTGTATTTTGTCTAATAATCATATAACCATCTCACCTCTCTTTTGGTTATTGCTTACTTACAGAGAATGTTTTCTCATATTCTCACCTTCAGCTGATTTTTTACTTCAACCTAAGGCAAACTACTTGTAGACAGCATTTAAAATTGAATCACCATTTTTATCCATTCTGCCAATCCCTTCCTTTTGAATGAGACTTTAATCCATTTAGATTTAAAGTAATTAATGGTAAGGAAGATATGCTTCTCTATTTTTCATACATCTTATATATTTTTGTTCTTCAGTTTTCTCCATTATTGCCTTATTTTGTGTTCAATTAATGTTTATAGTATACTATTTTCATTTGTTCTCATTTCCTTTTATGTATATTTTTAGATATTTTCATAGTTCTTCCCCCAATTTTAAAAATTAAACTCTTACATTTATAACAATTTAGTTCAATTTGTATCATCATAGCCTTAATAGTATATACTAAAACACTTTTTTGTACAGCTTCATTCCTCTCCCTTTATGTTGTTTTCACAAATTACATCTTTATATATTGGATGCACATTGATATATATTTAAAATTATTGGGTTTTGCTTTTCATTGAGACATAATGAAAAACAAAAAAAGGAACTACTACTCAGTCCAATAATACTGGTTTTGTATTTACCTATGTAGTTGCCTTTACCAGTGTTTTTTGTTTTTTTGTTTTGTTTTTTTTTTTTGTTTTTTTTCATGTTGCTTTGAGTAATTGTCTAGAGTCCTTTCATTTCTGACACAAAATCTCCCTTTAGCACTTCTTGGAGTGAAGGTCTACTAGCATCAAACTCCCACAGCCTTTATCTGAAAATGTTTCCTTTCCAATTTCATTTTCAAAAGGTAGTTTTATCTGATACAGAATTATTTGTGGACATGATTTTTATAGCAGCACGTTAAACTTATCTTCCAACTACCTCTGGCCTCCATGTTTTCTGCTTAAAAATCAGCTCTTATTTGTATTGAATTTTTTTTTTAAATAGAACAAGTTTTTTCTCTCTGTTTTCAAGATTCTTGCTTTGTAAAAAGTTTCTTTATAATTGGGCTCAGTGCAGATGTTTTTGTGTCCTTCAGAAAGTTCATTGGATATGTAAATTAATGTATTTTATCAAATTTGGGGAGATTTTGCTTATTATTTTTCAAATATTTTCCTTCTTTTTTTCTCTCTCCTCTTCTGGGACTACCGTTGTGCAGATAGCGTATTTTGATGGCATTCCACAGATCTCATAAGACTTGTTCATTTTTGTCAATTTTTTAAAATTTTTACTCAACAACTTGGATAATTTCAATTGACTTACCTTCAAATTTTCTAATTATGTTTTCTGCTTGCTAAAATCTGCTTTTAAAATCCTGAAAATAATTCTCAGTTATTGAAAACTTTATTAGAGGATAGAATTTTTTAGAAATTCTGGCTCTTACAATAACTGGTAATAATTTTCAGCTATTGTAAGAGCCAGAATTTCTGAAATCATGGGCTTATATCTTCAGCACCACTGCTGAGCTGGGAAAGGGGGAGTGCTAAGGTAAGTAAAAATGTAGCAAAACTTCTGTACCATTTTTAATTTGCCTTTTTTCTTGACTTAGCATTCTCTTAGTTTGTTAGCAGTTTTGATTATTTTTTGGAGCTATCTAAAGATTATTCTGACAGTTTATGCTTGACTTTTTGGTGTTTCCGTGGTAAGATAGGCTCATGGAGCTACATCCTTTACTAATATCACTGATAACATTTTGGACATTTCTTTTTTGTTTGTTCGTTTTGTTTTTATTATTACTATACTTTAAGTTTTAGGGTACATGTGCACAATGTGCAGGTTTGCTACATGTGCCATGTTGGTGTGCTGCACCCATTAACTCGTCATTTAGCATTAGGTATATCTCCTAATGCTATCCCTCCCCCCTCGTCCCACACCACAACAGTCCCTGGAGTGTGATGTTCCCCTTTCTGCGTCCATGTGTTCTCATTGTTCAATTCCCACCTATGAGTGAGAACATGCGGTGTTTGGTTTTTTGTCTTTGCGATAGTTTACTGAGAATGATGGTTTCCAGTTTCATCCATGTCCCTACAAAGGACATGAACTCATCATTTTTTATGGCTGCACAGTATCCCATGATGTATATGTGCCACATTTTCTTAATCCAGTCTATCATTGTTGGACATTTGGGTTGGTTCCAACTCTTTGCTATTGTGAATAGTGCCGCAATAAACATACGTATGCATGTGTCTTTATAGCAGCATGATTTATAGTCCTTTGGGTATATACCCAGTAATGGGATGGCTGGGTCAAATGGTATTTCTAGTTCTAGATCCCTGAGGAATCACCACACTGACTTCCACAATGGTTGAACTAGTTTATAGTCCCATCAACAGTGTAAAAGTGTTCCTATTTCCCCACATCCTCTCCAGCACCTGTTGTTTCCTGACTTTTTAATGATGGCCATTCTAACTGGTGTGAGATGGTATCTCATTGTAGTTTTGATTTGCATTTCTCTGATGGCCAGTGATGATGAGCATTTTTTCATGTGTTTTTTGGCTGCATAAATGTCTTCTTTTGAGAAGTGTCTGTTCATGTCCTTCGCCTACTTTTTGATGGGGTTGATTGTTTTTTTCTTGTAAATTTGTATGAGTTCATTGTAGATTCTGGATATTAGCCCTTTGTCAGATGAGTAGGTTGCAAAAATTTTCTCCCATTCTGTAGGTTGCCTGTTCACTCTGATGGTAGTTTCTTTTGCTGTGCAGAAGCTCTTTAGTTTAATTAGATCCCATTTGTCAATTTTGGCTTTTGTTGCCATTGCTTTTGGTGTTTTAGACATGAAGTCCTTGCCCATGCCTGTGTCCTGAATTGTAATGCCTAGGTTTTCTTGTAGGATTTTAATGGTTTTAGGTCTAACATTTAAGTCTTTAATCCATCTTGAATTAATTTTTGTATAAGGTGTAAGGAAGGGATCCAGTTTCAGCTTTCTACATATGGCTAGCCAGTTTTCCCAGCACCATTTATTAAATAGGGAATCCTTTCCCCATTGCTTGTTTTTGTCAGGTTTGTCAAAGATCAGATAGTTGTAGATATGTGGTGTTATTTCTGCGGGCTCTGTTCTGTTCCATTGATCTATATCTCTGTTGTAGTACCAGTACCATGCTGTTTTGGTTACTGTAGCCTTGTAGTATAGTTTGAAGTCAGGTAGCATGATGCCAGACATAGCTTTAAAATAAACATTTTTGATTCACTGTTATGCTCATGTTAGTGCTTGTTCAGTAATTCAGAATGACACCTTATTTCCTGTCAAATGAAACTAAACTGTCTGAACTGGTAATAAGAATTGCTATACTTTTCCCTTTTGTAACAAAAATCAATTCCTCCTCTATAGTCCTTCTCATTATTTGATCATTTTCAAGCCAGAGTTATGAAGTGTGTCAGCCAGCTTAATGAGCCTGATTGCAAAGTGCATGAGAATCAGCTACAGGTTATCAAGAAGAAAACACTAAAACCACTGCTTAGATAACCTTAAAACAGAAATAACTCTGATTTTAATTATTTGGGACTTAAATAAAGAAAAATATTCTAAAGAATGTAATATACAGAGAGTAAAAGAAAGCTCTTATGTTTACAAATATTTCAATATGATTTCAAGTCATAAGTACCATAATATAAGCAAAAATATGCCTTTTAATCATTATAATTTTTGCTCACTGTTCCAATTTAATACATGGAGAGATTTTAAAATTATTCTAAGAAAATCAGAGAAACTTATTTTTTAAATGAATCTTCCTTATTATTGAATGTTTTTATAATTTGCTTGCCAATATAGAAAATAGTGGCATGTAGTACAATATGGTAATTAAATTATTTTATTAACATCCTTTGCATTTCTTGGATAATGTAACTAATGGTGTTAGTTAAAACTAGAAAAGTGATATACTATACTCAATGTCATTCTTTCTCTGAGACTACATTTTCCTCTAAATATATTTTTATGCTAATTGCCCTTTTAACTGAGGACTAAAGCAACAAATATGATTTTTAAATTATTGATTAATAAGCTAATTAACATTAGATGCTGGAAACCTGTTCCATGCCTTATGTCACCAATTAAAAAAATACTTAAGTTTAAGGCTAGGTTAAGGATAACCAGTTCCCTATACAGAAAAGTTTAAAATAAAGATAATGCTTATTCATAAGAATACAACTAATAAATTATTAAAAGGATCTTATAACCAAGTGCTCTGACAAAGTAGAAATCAAAGGCAATTATTTCGATATGTAATATACATTCCAATATTTCTTTAGGATGCCAAATTTTATAAACTATACATTATTTGACCAGTTTATTATTTGTCAGCATTGGAAATTTTACTATTCCAACCTCCCAATTGTATCTATTTTAATTAACCATCATACAAAAAAGATGAAGGTGTACACCAGTGTTTCTTATGACATATTTTTTACATAATATTTCTCATAGAAACAATTCTCTACCCAATCTATCGTATTTTAAAAGAATCATTTTTGCTGGATATCCATATCTACCTATATGTTTATATATAACTTTTAAATGGCATACATCTATAAAACTGTAAAATATTTTAAATTTTAGTGAAATTTGATAATACATTTTTTATTGTTTTTGCATAAAATAAATAAATTAATGTATGAAGCATTTACTTATGCCCTTATCAAGATCACCAGAGACTCTGCTAGTTACTGATGATACAGTTTTTGAACAAAAAGGTGGACCTTTGGCTCTCTTGGAACACAGATTTATTGAGTGTCAATAGTAAACAAATATTTAAACTAGTAGCTCTCTAATCACAATTTTTTAGGTGTTATGCAGAGAAAACACAGAGCTCTACAAAAGTACATTGATTTTGATGAATAGTGGTGGTGAAAGGGATCCACTTTAATATTAAAGTGATGTAAGGAAGAGTATAAAGGAAAAGTGTAAAAGAAGGTCTCTTAAATGAGAAGTCATGTAAGATGAGACCCATATGATGAATGGTAGTTAGACAAAGAAACTGGACATGTTGGTAGAAAGGTGAGATGATGTCAGAGGAAAACCTCATTAGAATATCTGACAGTTCAGGAATAGTTCAATAAGCAGGGCAACTGGCAGGGCTGAATTGTGGACCAGACACCAAAAAGTACAGCACATGTATATGAGGAGAAGGAGAGATGCTGATCTTTGGCTTCTAAGTTTGCCATTGCTTACCTCCAGTGCTGAGGAGCATGCTAAAGCAGAAATACATCTTTGGGGAGAAAAACGTATTGGTAGCTGACTCAGAATCAGGGCATGAAAAGGAGAGCGAGGTTAGGGCCATAATCAGCACAGATTTCTTTCCCTCAGAATTGTATACTGCTTTATGGCCTTCTAGACTTCCCTGTTGCTGCTGAGAAGTCAGAATCAAATTTAATTCCTAATCCATTTTGTATGATAGAGCATTTTATTTTTCTTTCTGGAGGCTTGTGGCAAATTGTTTTTGTCTTCAATATTTTTAAATGTTACAGTGTGTCATGGTATGTGTCTATTCTAATTCATTTTACTGGGCACTGGGTGAACTCTCTCAAGTTGGCAATTCATGTCCTTCAGTTCTGGGAAATATTTTAATAATTTTATTAATTATTTCCTACCATCTGTTTTCCTTCCCTCTCCATCTGGACCTTCTATTATTTGGACTTTGGAATTCTGGAAGTGATGTCTATGTTGTTTTACATTTTTTTCTCCTATCTGTTATATCATTGATTTTTATAAAGTTTCCTTTTGTTTTAATTTCATGTATTTGTATTATCTCATTTCTCTGAGGATATAAATTACAGGTTTTGTTCTGTTGTGTTTTTACAGTATTTTTTAACTGCATTGACTTATTTCACATTGTTTTAATCTGTTTGTTTATTTTGGTCTTATCTTTCATGTTAGAGGGTTTACTCACATGCTCAGTTAATGCTGGCTTTTTGTTCTTGGTTAAGAAAAGGACATTGAAAATCTGACTTAGAATTTCTGAGCACTGAGTAAGGTTTTTTAACCATCACCTTTCCTGTGAGTGACCTGGGTGAATCATTTTTAGGGAACTCCCAATTTTACATAAAAAGTTCTTCAAAGAAGAATCTGAATAATCTGCCTGATGGCTAAGATTATGGCTTTCAACATTCCAGCCACAGGCTGGGGTGGAATGCACTGCGGTAGAGGGCTGCTTTTTATGGCATTCAGCTTCCAGTACTCTCCAGATTCCATATGGTTTAGCTGTGTCCTAAAAGAATAAACCTGCAGGTTTCTACCAGGGTTGCATAAGAGAGGGGATCTGGCAATTTATTGACTTTGCACATAATTTTCAACAGGCCTCCATATTTTAGTAATCGCTGTCATTTTCATTTCCTGAGGTACTTGGTATTGCTAATTTATCTGAGGAAACTGTGTACAAATAAGGTTTGCAGCTTTACCAACCACAAAGTTGGGATTCAGCTTGCTTAGTGCCATTAAGTCAGTTCCCACCTATCTATATTCTTACAAGATTCCAATATTTTGTTTGTTTCCTCCAGTTCTCTTCATCCTTGCAGATCTATTTTAAAGTATTTTTAGTTGTCTGAAAGGATTTAAGAAGATAAGCAAAATAATGTTTATATCTTCAATATGCCATAGTAAATTAGGAGTTCACTTAAGAGGAAAACATATGTATAGTAGCATATACACATACATACACACACTTAGATTATGTAAATTATGTATATGTGTAGATACATGCAAAAGAACTTTCATTGCTTTCTTAATTCCTACAATTCCCTAAATTCACAGCTATTAACAAACTAATCTCTATTCCATTGAAGGAAGCTCTGTATTGGGTAAAATAGTTGATCTCAGCTCATTGCAATCTCTGCCTCCCAGGTTCAAGCGAATCTCATGCCTCAGCCTTTTGAGTAGCTGGGATTACATGAATGAGGCAGGCCCAGATAATTTTTGTATTTTTAGTAGAGACAGGGTTTCACCATGTTGGCCAGGCTGGTCTCAAACTCTTGACCTCAGGTGATACTCCTGCCTCGGCCTCCCAAAGTGCTGGGATTATAGGCATGGGCCACCTCACCTGGCTTGTTTTTGTTTTTAATAAAAGGAATAGGAGAAGGTCTTCAACTCTATGCTTTCTCATTCTATGCATTTCTCATAAAATGATTTGTGAAGGATATGTAGATTCCTCCTACCACTGAAACTATAGAGAGGCCAGGGAAGAAAATCTGTTATTTGGGCAGAATGGATAAAAGTTGAATATGAGGACCATGATAAAGAACAAAAAAGACTCTCAGAAGCAATGGAGACGTGCAAAGGAGGAGGAAAAATTTGATATCCACCAGCTTTAAAAAAATCTTCATATTCTCTAGAAGAGTTCCATGAACAGCCCTGCCAAGATGTCCAATTTTTCATTACCTCTGTCTGGTGTTTAAAGAGATCTTTGTCTAGGTAGCACTAAATGTCAATCAAATTTTTTCTGATGGAATTGCATTCAGTTAACACTAACTTCCTAAGATCTATGAGGATAGTAATCAGTAAGAAGATGGAGCTGAATCAGTATAAATCTGTCTTTTCTGAAAGACATCACAGGTGTTTGACCTTTTTGGACACTCATTGTTGAGGAAAGGCAAAGATTCTGCATCATTGATGTTGTGTACCTAACACAGAGAATAAGTTGGTAATAAATATCCTCTTGAAAGCAAAAATGATAGGAATTACTAGTGTCCAAAGGTTTCTCTCCCTACTGCCTTGGAATCTCATCCTTCTCTTTACTGACCCCTTACAACTGCCCTGCAACACAAGAGCTCTTGTGCTAAATAGAATCATTAACTAGGAACTGGAGCAGTTCTAATTTCCATTACTATACAAGTTTCAGTAAGCACAGGAAATTGCCTAAAATATATGAAATATAGTTATGAGATTTAAAAGTAAATTGCTGGTCATATTTTGTTAAAGTTACATTATTATCATCAATATGCACCATAATTGAACCATCTAGGTTTAAGTAGAGTTTGTGGGCTAACCTGAGAATTTATCATTTTAAGTATTGTTTCAATAATTATTAAATAGCACACAAACTTTGGATTATAACTTCTTTGCAGATTGCCTACTTCTTTGGTAGTTTCTTAGAATGAAATAAAATGACAATAACATGAGCATGATATTGATGTTAATAATAGCAGACATTAAGGTGCTGACAGACACTATTTTATAGTCTGTCATAATGTCTAACATAGCAGTCATAATGTCTGGCAGACACTATTTTAAGAGATTTGCATACATTGATTTATATCTATGAAATCAGTTCTATTAATATCTCCATTTTACAGATGAGAAAATTAAAACAAAAAGAAAGAAAAAGAAACCACAAAATGCTAAGATTACACAGCTAGTTACTGATGGAAACAGGTTTCAAACTCAGGCAAAAGAAGGTCAGATCCAGTGCTTCTAAACACTACTGATCATATGAGGTTTTTAAAAAGTTACATATGAGTTATTTCGTGACTGAGGGCAGTCCAATTTTTCTTGATAAACTATTTGAAAGTCCAGTTGCTGTACTTCCCAACCTTCTTTCTATAAATGCTTTCTTTTCTTCTATCATATTAACTCATGTCTTCACCTATGATTTTTTATATACAGCGAAGTCAAATTAAGATCCCCTGATTTTCTACTGTGCTCAAGTTTTATATTTCCAATTGTCTATAATAAATGTCTTCCATATTATTTGCCAGAACTATAAACATTGATAGGAGCAAAGTACAGGCAGAATAATGTGATGGTTAATAGTTCAAGAAAGCATAAGTTTGAAGCCTGGCTCCATCACTTACTATGCTTAAGCTAGGACATGATAAGTAACTATTTGGAGCTAGTTTCTTCTTTATTTATAAAACAAGAAACAAGTAACATTTAAGATTGTTACAAAGATCAAATGAGGTAAAATGCTTAGGTCAGTATAGAAAAATGGTAGTTATTCGTATTAGAAGACAGACTTGTTTGGGAGATATGTTTTCTTAACTCTTCCTACTTCAGTGCTACCACTTAAGGAGCCAACAGAAAAAGTGATTTCAGTGCTGTTTTCAATGTAAGCAAACATATATGGCAAATAATAATTTAAAAATCAGCTAAAAAGAGACATAGTAAGTTTTGCTAGGTTTCCTTTATTGGGATAACTACAGATTGGCTTATTGATTTAGGGAATTATCACTCTGAAACCACTTATAACAGTAATATAAAAATAGACAAGTTGAGGTTTAGGGGACAAAGATTATTGGTTTTCTGTATTTCTGTGCTCTTCTTTTCTAACCAATTTCCATCTTGAAAATCCTAATCATTAAAAAAAAATCCATGATCAAATCTGAGTTCTATTAGGAAGCTTTATTTTTTTCTCACAAAGTCGATGTTTTTCTCCTACAAAAATTTATATAATTCTGTATCTCTCCTGTGACAACTTTTTTAACTTATGAAATATTTATATTTTAACTATCTCATATCGTTACTAAAATATAAGATTCTTCAGGGCCTAAGCACATGACATGTATCTTAGTATCCTTTTCAGTGCTTAGGTGATTATTTTTCTGTAGAGACTTTTATAACACAACCTCAACATGAGCCAGAAAGGAGAAGGTGGGCAGAGGAAAGAAACAAGGACAGTCACCAAGGCTGACACACCATGAAATAGCAATCCAGTGGGATCCTGTGGCTCTGCTGTCTGAAAGGCATAACCAGAGAAAACCGGCAAAGACCAGCAATGTCCAATACATTGGCAGGGAAGGGAGAGTGAGGTGCCAGACCATGTCATGCTTTCCTCTAAATATACACCTAACCCGCCATGCGTGTCGGCCAACAACGTAAAATGGACAGTAAAATGGCAATGTTATTATCTAAGCAATTTACACAAGATATAAAAGCAAGTGTAGAGAAGATTATCATATGCAAACTAAAATGTTTATGAAACGATAATTTCTTAATGTATTGTATTGTTTAGCTTTGTTTTATTTTATAACTTGTAGAGAATTTATCAATAGCTTGAATGTGACCAAAAGCTAGTGATGGGAAGAACAATCAAACATTTAGAAGCCTAGGAATTTCAGCTAACCAATAACATTAATAAAATAATATTTAAAAATAACTGGGAAACTTTTCCTTTGGATAAGCAATGAGTTTAAAAATATTAATTTTATTTTATGAATGAGTGAAGATTTCAAATATGCAAAATACATAAATATAGAACAACTTGAAAAATCATATTGGCTCATCAGAAAAGTATGAAATAATAAGCCAAGCGGTATAGTTCAAAAACAAAAGTTGTAGAGCTATAGGATATAAATAAATCAATAAGACACAAGGATGGAAAAATCACAGTGGTCCATGGGCTACATGGGATTTAAAATACAAAATACATGTATTTACATATATATGTGTGTGTATATAATTATATATACACATTTTTATAGGATAGCCATTGTTATTGTTAGGATAATTAGTTTTAAGACCATTAACTTATATATATGCAATGTGGAGCTTAATTTTCAGACATATGAGGAAGGCAGGTAAGTATCAAAGCTTATGAATAAAAAGATGATAAACAGTATCTAACAAAAATCTAAAGATCTTGGCAATTTTAGATTTAAAAATAGTCTCTCGTTATGGGTGGAGAGAAGAATTTCTTATTTTTATACATTAGAGAACCATCACAACAGATCGTTGCTTCAGTTCAAAAGAATATGTTAGACTTTATTATTTTACTGTAAGTGGCATTAATATACTAAAGCAAATTGACAGGCAAGAATTTGAAAAACTATGCTTTGTTTACCCAACTTGAAAGCTATTTTTTGTATCCAGTCTGCAATACATTTTTTCTTAATTGCTTCTGCTTTTTATCCGTTCAAATACTGCCACTACACCTGACAATTAGGACCATTACTCTAAATAGTCCCATAACCTTACTTCTCTACCATCATACTTGAAATGACTGAGTTTTGCTGAAAAATAGCATTGTAACTTGGCACACCGGTACAATTGAATATGTTTGGACTATACCATTGGGAGTGATGGCATCTTAGTCCATAGCCCATTATTTATCTTCTTTATACCAAAAATGACTATTTTAGAATGTTGTTGCTCTTAACAAATGACTTGTCTTCCACAGGAGAGAGAAACTTACCACCTACTGCAAAGAAAGCATACAACATTGAGACTGAAAACATGCACTTTTAATCAGTCAGACCTGTCTGACTTTAAGGCTCAAATCTGGCACCCACTTTCTTTGCAGTCCAAAAACTTAAAATTTGTGACCACCAGTTTATTCATTTGAAAATGTGAAAATAAAATTTTCATATTGGTATATTATTAAATTAAATAATGAATGTAGACCACATAAAATGCTCATTAAGCAATAATATTATCACATGGTTATTATTGTACAAGAATATTGAGTCTACTGCTCAAGAATTTCCTCCACTTCTCATAATGCTGCTTACAAAAATTGTCTTTATTTCTAATCACTCTTAACTCCTCTCCTTTTGTTCAAAACTACCCTCTTTTTCTCTTCTCTTTCCAACTCATACTATATTACTCCATAAATTGATTTCTTATAGCTGTTCTTGTTTGACTCGCACTATATTCACCTAGACCAAGGTAGTGGCTTCCTGACTCCTGTTTTTTTCTTTTCTCTCCTCCACAGACTCCTTAACGCTATTAAAGATCAGCTTCTACTGTCCCAATGACACATCCTAAACATATTGTGCAAGGCTGTCTATAATCATCTTCTCCCTAATTCTCTAACATCTTCTAACAATCAAAATCATAACCTCTCCCCTTTGGCAGCATTAGATCAACCTCCTCATATATTCATACCTTTGCTTAAAATATCCTTTTATGCATCTATTGTCCACATCCCTAATTTCTATGTAGTGCCAGACTTTTCTTCTTTGGAATGCTTTCTGGTACCCCTACTAGACAGAGTTAAGTTTCCTTCTTTTATCATGGTGGTGTAATCCTTTTGAGGTAGTATTTATTATTTCCCCCTTAGCCTTTGTCTAATTCATGCAGCAGATTGACTCTGTGTCTTTTGCTTCAGGAAAGAAATATAAGCACTTGGAAATCTGAAAAGGCTTGCAATTATTCCAAACACCTAAGCTAGGGGAAATGAAATAATGCAAGGGATAAACAAAGTTTTTGGAGAAATTAGTTATGAAATGGATTTAAAACACATCTGTTGGAGCAGAGAGGTAGAAAGTTGAAGCAAATGAGTTTACGAGCATAGATAGAGTGCTTTGCATCCTAATTTTTTTTTAACTATCCAAGGAATTTGAGTGATCATGTGACTAGCAACCAGAATTGTATCAGTGGTGAACCCTGTGTTCTGAACCTGAAGACACCGTATTTACTTCTTGTGTTTTGCTATTAGAAAACGCTACTAACATTGGTGTAAGTCCTCAAAAGAGAAAAAATAAAGCTTTAAAAATGATTGATGTAATATTTTTAAACTTTCTCATGGAAGAATAGTGCTTCATATATGGTAATAAGTTGATTCTTAGAAAATAAGGTTCTCTTTTATTTCTAATGCAACAGTTTGTTGAAGAAATTAATGAACTAATCAGTATTTTAATTCAACCGTGGAGAGGTTTTGGGAAGAAAACATTGTTAATCATTGACTCTGTTTAGATTTATGCCAAAGGTAAGAATTTAGTTTTGCTGGTTTATACTGGTTTATAAGAGCTGGTTGCCCACATCTCTTCTTAAATTCAGATGTGATGTCTTGTTTGTAGCTTCAAATCAGACACTGTGGGAGTATTTTACAACACAGAAACCAGAGAATGCTAGAAACAGTGCCTTTTGTTACGCACTAATCACTACATCACTGATTATGACTCAAGGCCAGAAAAACTCAGGAATTTAAAGGAACTCTCCCCAAAACTGATGTTAAGGCAACTATTATAAATATGGCTCTTAAAAAAATCTGACATTGTTTCTAATGCATTAGGTATGAAGAAAATGTGGAGTAAAAATAACCAGCCACACATCAAAAATTATAAATTTGAGGGAAAAATGAGACATCATTTTGTCCAGCGCTCTGTAGAAATCCTGAATTTTTCACTTTTTCCCTACTTGATGTCAGAGAGACTGAGGGAAGCCATACCTGGGGCTCACTCTCACCCCTGCTTTAATCAGAATGGTGACACTTTTGATTATTTTATGTATTGGGCTTTTACACTAGATTTTTTTCTAAGCTATAATTTCCAAGTTTAAACTATGTATACACACACACACACGCACACACACACGTGCCTACCTACATCTGCTAGAGTGGTATTTAAGATTGTGATTGAGTGTATTGTTCCAGTAATTACGTTCACTGGCAACATTTAAAGTCACTTCCAGTTATGTACATTCTACAAAAAAATTCATAAAAATAAATATTACTCAATTGAAAATCCCAGCTTACTTTTTAGATATAGACAAACTGATTCTAAAGTTTATATGGCAGAGCAAAAGATTTAGATGATCTGACAGAATATTGAAAAAGAAGACAGTCAGGCATATTGAGCTATCTGACTTCAATATGCACTTTAAAGCTGCAGTAGTCAGGACAGTATGGTACTGGAGAAAGGAAAGACAAAAAAAGAGTGATGGAACAGAGTAGAGAGCCCAGAAACACACCCACACCATTAGGGTTAACTGATCTCTGACAAAAAAAGCAATGCTAATTAAATGAAGAAAGGATATTCTTGTCAACAAATGGTGCTGAAGCACTGGATATCCATATTTAAAAAAGAGAAAGAAAGGAAAGAGAGAGAGAGCAAGAGAGGGAGGGAAGGAGGAAGGAAGGAAGGAAGGAAGACAAATCTAGTCACAGACCTTATGTAATTAAAAAAAATTCAGCTTGAATCACAAATTTAAATGCAATATGCACAACTATAAAACTCCTAGATGATCTCTTTGGAGGACATCTAGGAGGCTGAGTTTGGTGAAGACATTTTAGTTACAATAACAAAGGATAATAAGTGAAAGGAAAAATTGATGAGTTGGACTTAATTATAATTAAAAATTTCTCTGCAAAAATCACTGTCATGAGATTGAGAAGACATGCTACATATTGGGAGAAAATATTTGCAAAGACACGTCTGATAACAGACTGGTACGCAAAATATACAAATTCTTAAACCTTCGCAATAAAAATGGGTAAATACTAAAATCAACATCTCACTGAAGATGATTTGCAAGTGGTAAACAAACATATGAAAATACACTCAATCAATCTTATGTTATGATTATGGAATTGCAAATTAAAACTTCAAGATACCACAACTACCTAATTGAATGGTAAAAATCCAAAACATTGCAGACACTAACTACTGATGAGGATATAGAGCAACAAAAACTCTCATTCATTGCTGGTGGGAATGCCAAATGGAACAGTCACTTTGGAAGATAGTTTGGCAGTTTCTTATAAAACTAAATATGACCTTGCCATCCAATCTATAGTAACAATCGTACATTTTGATATTTACCCAAATGAACAGAAACTCTATGTCTTACACAAAAACCAGTACATAAATATTTATAGCAACTCACTTTATTTACAATGCCAAACCTGAGAAGCAACTAAGATGCCCTTCAATAGGTGAATGGATAAAAAAACCATGGTAATCCATACAATGGGATATTTTCCAGCAGTTAAGAGAAATGAGCTATGAAGCCAAACATAGACAAGGAGGAATCTTAAATCCATATCATTAAATGAAATAAGTCCATGATAAAAGCCTACATATTGTATAATTCCAACTTTATAATATTCTAGAGAAGGCAAAACTATTATAGAGCCATTAAATATATCAGCAATTGCCGAGGGTTCAGGGTAAAAGATGGAGAGATTGACTTGAGCTCATAATGATCTGGAAAAATTGATTCGTGGATATTAACGATGTACCACACTAGGTACTAGTGTGTTAATGGTGTTAATGGTGGGGAAGGTTGTGTGTTTATGTGGGAAGGGAATATATGGGAACTCTGTACTTTCCATTCAGTTTGGCTGTGAACATTATATTGCTCTAAAAAACAGTCTCTTAATTTAAAAAAGTAAATATCAATGTATTACACTTTATCATAAAGAAAAAATACATTTCTTCTGAAGAAATTAAATGCATTTTTGCATTTTAATGCTTAATATATTTGAAAAATCTAATTCTTCATAAAAATAATAGTTTTAATGACTAATATTTACTTTTTGAATTAGTAGACTATTTGGTTTCAATTTTACTCTAATAAAGGAAAAAATTAAGTATACTGTAAAATGATAATTTACTAGCGTTGATTTTAAAGTTAAAATTAAAAAATATAATACTCATTTTCTAGAAGCCATTTATTTTTATAATTATAACAGAAATTACTATATCTTCATTAAAAAAATATATTAACCATATTGCTGGACTGACTTTAACAATCAACATTATAGTCTGAAGTTTGGCTGGACAAATCTACCCTTCTATTACAATGCTTGACCTTCACTTAAAAATTTTTAATATGCTGTTTAATTTTTTAAATCATTGCATAAAATGCCTTTCTCATTTGAGGATATCTATCTGCTATTTTAAATTTTAATAAGAAATAAGATATTTTTTAAGTGTTGGGTTTATTCCAAAGCCTGAAATATTTTAAGTCTCCCAGATGATTTAGCATATGCCTTTTCTCTCATTGCATAGATTTATATAAAATAAAATACTATTTTTATTTATGTTAATTGATTTATTTTCTTATTTATGGTCTAGATCAACATGGTTTATAGAGGACAGTGGCAGCTATTTAGCAAAAACAATTTTTTCTGAATGTCACTCAAATAATTTACTGAATTAAAACACTTTAGAACAAATATTTTGTTTCTAATATTCACAAGTCTTAGTTATCTAAAAGAAGACCTTAAATATCATAAATTCACATATGGTCTACGTGTCTTTCTGTCTCTGTATCTACCAATCTATTTATAATGTTAAAGTAGTTCTAAGGGAAACAGTGAAATTTCTTTGGCTTCTAACCAACTTATCATCTAAATAAGTCCTTTCGCTTTTAGCCAAAGTATGTAATGATAAGTACTACTGTAATTTTTCAATGGGATGGAGATATTAAGATAATAAGAGAAATCACCGCTTTAGATAGAACGTAGAAAGGAAAAAATTAATAATTAGAAAAACCTTTGTGGAATTTGTTATCAAGTTTACACATTGAGGTTGGAAAGAGTGTTGAGATTGTATCACACTCTGTTCTGCTTTCAGAATTATCACACTTCAGTTGAGAACATCAAATAAGAAATAACTGTTGCCATATTAGGTACTGATCTCAAATCACTTAACTTCTTGAAATGACACATCAAAAATTATATCTCCTAGCAAACATTCATTAACATGAAACAGAAACTACAATTTGGATGGATGCAAATTACCTGGATCTCTGGCTTTTTTCTACTTATTATTTTCATACTGGTCTCTTGTAAAAAAAAAAAAAAAAAAAAAAACCTTCTTCTGTTGCAGAATTACATGAAGAAGCTTGCAGAACCAATGGATTGTCTAAAATAAGAGAGAAAAGAAGGGTTCAAACTCACTGAACTACAGATTATGTGACCATTCAAAAGGATTGTCGTTCAATAGTGGCACACTGGGCAAACGTTTAGTCAGGCAGCCTTTTTTGACCGACTTTGCAAAGTAGCAGCAGGAAACACACATCCCAATTATTACAGGTCATGAAAAGATTATACTGTGCTCAATCTTCTGTGGGCATTCCAGTATTTACTTGAACTGCCCTTTGCCATGAAGTTTGTGAGGTTCGAATGCATTTTGTTAGAATTTACAGTGTGCAACAGGAAATTGTATTTTTTATGTAATAGACAGTTTCACAATTTTTCCATTTGTGGGAAGCAAAATATCACCAAAATATTATACTTAATTCTAAATCAAAATATTTAATTGTGTAATGTAATTTTGAATTTTCCTTCTTCCTTTTTTGCTTTTTGCAGCTGAAATAAATTCTTATACAGTGAATGTCCATGAAAATTTTAAGAGTATGTTTTGAGAACACATATGCTGCAACACTCCCCTAAATGCATTTCCAATGCTTATAATAATAACAAGAGCTGTAGAGGGCAGTTATATATTTAATTCAATGATTCTAAGTCAATATGTTCTATGTACCAAATCTGTAATAAATGATAATTCTTAATAACAGTAATGAATACATTTGTTAAGCAGATACTCTATGCCAGGAATTTTCAGTGCATTATTCGACTTAATATTCTTAACAAACACATGATATTATTATTACTGTAATTATTATTATCTTCATTTTATATATTCATGGAAGTAACAGTTACTGAGTTCCTACTATGTTCTAGTTAAATGAGAAAACTGAAGCTCAGTGATTTTAAGTAACTTGCCTAAAAATCATACTTGTAGTCAAAATACAAATAGAAGATTCTGATTTTAAAACCCAAATTGTGAAAACCTATTGAAAATAATGGCAAAAACCACAATTACTGTTGCACCATATTAGCATGAAACAAAAAGTAAATCAAAGTCTTAGAAAAGTAATTTAGAAAGTCGAAGTCAAAATTCTTTGGCATTTTGTATAGCTGAGGCTATTTCTAGAGTATGTAAATATGATTTAAATTAAGAAGTATATGATTGTTCAAGGCAGATGAACTATAAATAATAGATATTATAGAGAAAACTTACTAAATATACTCACCATACATTAGCTTTCATTAGAACTGCATTTTGCTGAGCATTATTACATTCAAGGATTTTTTTGGATGAGAGCAAATCCAAACATAAATTGCTGGTTACCTGTCATTTTACAACCAGAACCCAATAAGGCCCAAAGGGATTGCAGCCTGGTTGAGGTCACACCAGAGTGCAACGGAAAAGCAAAGACTCAAATTCTGTTCTATGACCAAAATCTGTTGTTCTTTTTAACCGTTAATTGTGAACATAGTACTTACATTTTGTACTTTAACATGAAACAGTTTTATGAGATAATGAACACCTCAAATAACTTGATGCTTTAAATACAACAATATATTAATATTCCACAATAATAGTTAAAGGCAGCTAACTTCAAAATCTGGTTCTTCCCTCCCTCTTTTATTATTGTTTTAAATCCTGCTTCTGTCTCTATTCCATGTCCTGTATATCCTTTTATCAGCCATTAGACTCTTAACTCATTCTTTAAACACAACCTCAGTTATTTGTATTACATGGTACATTGCTTATGAGGTCTTACATTATCTCAATCTCCTTTGTGCCCTTAAATGTCCCCCTAAATCTTAGCCTCTCTACTTAAACATGTTCAAGTCCTATCTTATGCTCTTTGTAAGCCACTTGAAGAGTCAAGTGTCAATGATTGTTCTTTTTATGTATCCTATACCAACCAACATACCACCTTGCTCATAAAAATAATTGTATTTTATTAAAATTAAAGTTTATTTCAATTTAGATACACTCTATAAGTATCAGCTGATATATTAGATATACATATAGACAATAATATAAATATAAATATATATTTTAAGATAATTTTATTTATTACTGAGAATCTGAAAATGCCATCTTAGAATAATAGGGAATTATTTTGCTTTATTGCTTGGTATGTTTAATCTTTTAATATTTTTATCTCTTTTTAAATTTGTGGAATTTTTCTAATATTCTGAAGGAATAAAATTATAAAATATGAATTTGTTAAATATATAATCCTTTTTTTAGGAGCAAATGCTATTTGATAAAGCTATAAGCTACCAGGATAAAAGTTCTTGATTAAAATTCATTTAGTGTGTTATCTGACTGAATGTACTTAGAAGAAATGTTTGACACGTTGATCAGATTAAATTGATCTAATCTCAGCTGAAACTTAAGTTCGGCATTAGTCATGGATAATTACTGTCAGAAAGGGTATGTTCTAGCTATTCATTTACATAATATGAGCTTTCTTTGGATTACATATGAATTAATTAAATTTCGTTTAATTGTAGCAGCTACATGCAACACACAGCTTCTAGCTAGTGTAAAATAGTTCATTAACTTCTACAAAATGGAAAATATCCTAATACAAATCTCTGAACTAGAGTACAGGCTTTAAGAGAAAGGATTTAAGAGAAAATATGGGAAATATTGTGACCAACCTCTATATACTAGATATGACATGTTATAGTAGAGCATTCCCCTAAAAATTGGAAAATTGCACTGATTCATAAAGCTACCTCAATTTGTGACTAAAATGTAAAATGATCAGACTCTTAAAACATTAGCTCATTCTTCAATACTAAAATAAACAAAACAATCTCTTGAAAAATCTTAACTCATTATTTGATGGAAAAAACATAAGACATAAAATTATACGAAATATAAATATGTGAGTCAAATTTCTCTATTATAATGGCAGCCGCATATAGACTCTATAAACATTGAATTAACAATTTGCTTAATTAAATACTGGCATAAGGATGGGGAAATATTTTTCTGTTTTGAAATCAGTATTTTTAAACTTTACATTCAAGTATTTTTCTACTTTATTTTATAGTAATAATTGGTATAATTTTGTACTTTCTTTTAGCACATTAATTTTTTAAAAAAGTTTAGATAAATTAAATTTAACAGAGTTTATCTGCACAAAGAACAATTCAGGAGTCTGGCAGCACTCAGGACCAAAAGAGATTCAGAAAGCTCCATCTAGCAATGAGCTATTATAGGCCAAACATAGAAGCAAAGTAAATAAATGACCTGCTTGGCTACCACTAGGCATCTATGTTATTTGGGCATGGTTGGAAGAAGCATTTGCCTTTTTGAAACTGATCTGATAAATTGGTTTCCTGTAATTGGCTGAAACCTGGTTATTTGTTATAACAATATATTCCTAAAATCAGTTTTGGTTTGTTTACATACTAATAAGTTGGGGTACAGTTTCTTACTTAGGAACTCAAAATACAGAGACAGCTTCAAGCTAATGGACTCCTGCTTATTTAATTTACCATATTGAACATTAAAAAGCAATCATGTAAAAATAGCAAAACTTGCCCAGTACCATATCAACCTTGCTAATCAACTATGCTCATTTTAAAATTTCTTTTCCTAGTATCTTCCAAATAATTGCATTATTTTATAATGTTTTGATGATAGCATTAACCTCTCATCTTTTTCCACTTAAGAGCATTTTAAAATTATTCACCTAGCCTTTCTCTTAGTATTATATATTTTAATTATAAGTTAGGATTACGTCAGTGCCCTAAAGTTTGATTCTGGAAGCAGAAATATCACCATCACCTGGGAGCTTGTTAGAAATATAAGTCTTGGATTAGACTCAAGATCCACTGAATCAGAAACTCTGGGGTGAGATGGAGAAAAAATTTGTATATTAACAACTTCTCTGGGCGATTGTAAGCATGCCAAAATTCAAGAACTACTGCATTACATAAATTTTCCAAAATTGATTTTTTACTAAGTTTTTTAAATTTTAATTTCAGGGGTACATGTACAGGTTTGTTACATAAGTAAACATGTGTCATGAGAGTTTATTATACAGATTATTTCATCACTCAGGTATTAAAATATTTCAGTGAGTTATCAATATTTAAAATAACATTGGAGATACATCGGAAATATCTTTTCAATAAATTATTTTTCCACCTATTTGTTTTAAGTTTCATGGAATGCTTCATCAATAATTATAATATTTTATCAAAGAGTCAAAGAGTTTGAAATTTTTTACATGTAGATTTGTTCTAATTTTCACTGCTATCAGAAATATAAATTAGTTTTTAAAAAATATGCCATTGGTAGTGTTGATCTTTCTGTGTAATTTTAATTTTGCTAATTTAAATTCCGTTTGAGAACTCATGCATAAATATGAAAATAAAATTAATGTATGAGCTTCTTTTAAAAAAGAACAAAATTGATTACTTAAATACATTTCCATTCACATATGTCCTTTTGAAAACCAATTTTTGAAGAGCTGTTAATAATAAATAACACAAGAAGTCTTATATGTGCCAATTGCAACCCTTTAATCTTGATAAAACTACGAGGATACACTATTGTTATCCCTATTTTACAGATGAGGAAACTGAGTTACATGTGAGTTACAGATGTGTTAGGTAGCCACTTAGGGCCCGAAAGCTTGCAACTGGGGATTTAAACTCTGGATCAGAATCCATGTTCTTAATTATTATGATGCTGTTATGTAGAGATGGTTTAAACAAACAGCTGAGAATATTAATATATACTAACTACTCAAAAAATTACTGTAACTTATGCTTGTAACCTTTCAAATATTTACTTTTTTTGGCAATACATAAGTGTCATTGATGCTAAATATATATACACGTGTGTATACATATGTGTATACATATCTATGTGTATGTGTGTGCATATGTATATTCAACTTACTGCCATTTTTCATTTTCTAAAATTCTCAAAGCTAAATCTGCCTAGAAAAGCATAAGGAATTGAAATTGCTAATTTCAGCCTTAGTACAAGACTGGTGGATTCAGTTAAACTTTTCTGGCGCAAATTGAGTTTATTAGACTAAATAAGTAACAAGAAAATATAATTCTTCATGATTTGTTGATTTAGTCGTGCTATGCATCAGTGATTGTCAGGTGGCAAAGGCCAAAACAAGAAAGGATCATATATCAAAAAGTTTTCAAGAGACGGTTATTTTCCACTCCTGTCTCCTTACATTTTCTGCCTTGTATGCATACATTACTTTCTCCTATCTACTATTCTGTTATTGTAAAAGCTAACATTTATGAAACCTCTCTCATGTGCCAAGGATGTGCTTTCTGTGGATTATCACATGTAATAGTTTGAACAACTCTAGAGATGGTCCATACTATTATTCCCATATTACATATGGGACAACTTGGCACAAGGAAGGAATTTATCCAACACATAAAGCTAGTAAATGGTCAAGCCAGGATTTGGTCTCAGGCAGTTTAGCTTTACAGACCTTGTCATTAAGCACTACACTCCTCTGGGGAGGGAGAAGAGAGCTCAAGTAGAGGAGAGGAAGAAGGGAAGGATACTGAAAGCATTTTGTGAAAGTTCATGTGCAGTTATTTATATAAGCATCTCCACCACTGAAAATTGAGCCCTGAATACACTATACTATACTTTTCTTAGAACACTTGTTTTCCGCTTGATACTCTGAAATATATATATTATTTGGACAAATGAACCAAATGATTTTCATTTTTTTTAAATTCTTCAGGATTTATGATTCAGGATGGCCCTTTTGGATCTTGTGAAAATAAGTACTGTGGTTTGGGAAGACACTGTGTTACCAACAGAGAGACAAGGCAAGCAGAATGTGCCTGTATGGACCTTTGCAAACGTCACTACAAACCTGTGTGTGGATCTGATGGAGAATTCTATGAAAACCACTGTGAAGTGCACAGAGCTGCTTGCCTGAAAAAACAAAAGATTACCATTGTTCACAATGAAGACTGCTTCTTTAAAGGTAAATGAAGGGTGAACCTTAAGTGTCACCCCACTCTATTTCTTTTCTTTCTCAACTAGTGCCTTTAAACTCTAGCAATTATATATCAGCAAGGGTCTAAAAAGGAAAAGAAAAACAAAATAGCATAAGTACTCCACTAAGTAGCAGTGTGTGGAAATTTACATGGAAACAATTCTGATATTCAGTTATGAGAATAAAGCTGGCCAAAATATGACTCAAAATTTAATATAGCTTTCAGCATTGTACCATATGGCTTCTCAATCATGGATTATCTTAGGGACACAGGGTGGCCAATTCAGTCTACAGGCCAAATTCACCCAGTAAAAAGCACCTGGAGTGGAATTGAGGGACTAGTGAGTGCCAAGCCATGCTGTGATAACATTTCATTCCTTCCTGATTAAAAACGATGGTTTTCACATGGTTCAGTTTGCACCATGTAATTCAAATTATAAGGAACCAGTAGTTGCCCACTGAAATAACTAGAAGAACTCATGCTAAATCTCATTAGTGAATCAGAGATAACCATAGTTAAAATTTTTTTAAAGTACTGGTATTCACTTTCATGCATTTAAAAATCATTGGTTTATGGAAAAGTACTGAATTTGTAATTCAATACAATATTTTTACATGCCATATAAATAAATCATTGAACAGTTTTAACATCATTCAGTTTTTATACATTTATTTGTTGTTTACTTGTTCATGCTGTTGGAAATATTTTCTTGTTTATAGTCATGACTCAGTCTGAAATTCTAGAGTTAAATGTGTAGAACGTCCATCAATAACTAATCTGATTTCTAATCTTTGGTCAGTGCCAAGTCCCAGTTTCTCAGAATATTTCTGAAATGTATTTACACTTAAAAACCTGTTTAATATTTTTACTCCTAGCTTAAATTTATGGCTGAAAAATAATTTTATTACACGCCACTCATCCACCTATTAAGGTAAATTGAATAATTAAAAAATATCCTTTTTCAAACTGTCTCTAACACAATATTATTTCCAACGTGATTTAAAAATGACATGTAGAGCTTTTCAGATGATGCAAGATGCAATGCTCTGTTATTGTTGCTGCTAGAAATCCTTTAACACATTTGAAGTAAAACTAGGATAATTTACTTACCATAGTGTACTGTGTGCCTCTTACATACATGTGCAGAGAATTTTATGACAGTAAATTCCCTTCTTTTACCAAAAGGATAACAAATACTTAGATTTCAAGTTCAGTTTAGTTCCCTTTTCTATCAAATCTATTTTACAAATACTTAATATTCTTAAAATATTAGGGAATTTTTTTTCTGTCATTTTGATACAAGATGGTATGGTAGAAATTATACTATTGCACTGATACTTGACACTGTGAAATTATGTACATAATGTAAAATATGTAACTATTAAAATATTTTAATTTAGCATCATGTTCTCAAATTGAGGGTTTGTTCACCTGACATCCATATAGAAACACATAATATTAAATATCATGTGGGGGCCTGGCATGGTGGCTCACGCTGGTAATCCTGAGGTCAGGAGTTCAAAACCAGCCGGGCCAATATGATGAAACTCCATCTCTACAAAAATACAAAAATTAGCCGGGCATGATGGCGGGTGCCTGTATCCCACCAACTCGGGAGGCTGAGGTGGGAGAATCTCTTGAACCCAGGAGGCGGAGGTTGCAGTGAGCCAAGATCGCACCACTGCACTCCAGCCTAGGCAACAGAATGAGACTCCGTCTCAAAAAAACAAATAAATAAATATAAATAAATATTGTGGGAAAATAGTTTGGTGTATTTAATGTTCTGTTTTGTAGCTGTATGCTTAGGAATAATACCATTCAATGTCAGGATAGGATGCATGAACAATAGATTGATTTTATTATAAAGTAAACGTATAAAATAATGGTTTGAAGAACTTTTGTTCTTCGAGCTTATACTACACATATTTATTAGATCTATTGTTACTTAAAAATACTTTCTCATCATGTGTAGTGTTAAAATTTCATTTATACTGTCTGGGTTATTTACCAAAGGTTAGCATATTTTCCAGGTCTCAGAAATTATGGGTCTTTTGTTTGCTTATGTACTTAACTTGGTGTTTTGCCTAAAATACAACTAACTCGTAAAATGACTTTATTTCATCAGAAGGGAGTAAATAATATAAACCAAAACAATAAATTGCCTGTCTTATTAGTGTGCATTGGGCCAAGTTTTGATTGTAAAAGAAGATTCTGTAAAGCTGAGGACGGATATTATTGTGATAGCTAAAATTAATTTTATAATTGTGAATTATATTTTTTGTGGAGTTTCAGCAAGTTATATTACTTGCTATAGTGGCCCAATGGAAGAAGCAAATCGAAATATTAGGTTAAAGAACTGCAAAACCTCATATTCACTTAGGGATTTTTTAAAGAAAAAATGAAAAGTTAAATAAAAAAATGGAAAATATATTTGCTACTTTTAGATTTTTAAAAGGTGATTGTGAAAACCTTAGAATGGGAGTTAAAAAAAACTATTGGCCAAATCCAGGTCACAATCTGTATTTTTCCATAATGTTTTATTGAAACACAGCTACACCCATTGGGAAAGGAGAGTTGAGTACTTGCAATGGAAATTTTATGGCCTCTAATACTAAACATCTTGTTATGTAGATCTTTTCAGAAAAGTTTGTTAACCCCTGCTTTAAAAGATTATTATTTAAAATTTATTTTAAAAATTAGTAGCAGATCTTTACTATTCTGTATCTTCTTGACTATCTTGATGAATACAGAGACTTACATATGTGGTAAAATTAAGTAGAACTAAATATATATGCAAATGGTGGAAATAAAACAGGAAATCTTAGTAAGACCCGGGGATAGTATTAAAGTCAATATCCTGGTTAGGATATTGTACTATAATAATACAAAATATTATCTTTAAGAGAAACTAGGTAAAGATATATGGGATATGTCTGTATTATTTCTGACAAATGCATCTCACAAAGAAAATTTTAATTAAAAAGTCCTGGAAAAATATTGGAAAATACGTGAAAGTTTTTAAAGAAAGCAAGATTTGCATTATTCCTTACTGCTTTGCACTTTAAGGTAAGTCCTGTTTGTTTATATCAGATTTATATTTGGCATTTATGTTTAAACTTATTAAAGGCTGGGTGCAGTGGCTCATGCCTGCAATCCCAGGACTTCGGGAGGCTGAGGCGGGTGGATCACGAGGCCAGGAGTTCAAGACCAGCCCGGCCAACTTGGTGAAACCCCGTCTCTACTAAAAAAAATACAAAAAAATTAGTCAGGTGTGATGGCAGACGCCTTGTTATCCCAGGTACTCGGGAGGCTGAGGCAGATAATTCGTTGAACCCAGGAGGCAGAAGTTGCAGTTGCAGTGAGCAGAGATCACATCACTGCACTCTGGCCTGGGTGGCAGAGCAAGACTCTGTCTCAAAAGAAAAAAAGAAAAACTTATTAAAATAATTTATATTTGTAGAATCAGGTGTATTGATGCATTGTTTTAAAGTTAAAATCCATGTTAAATCATCTACATTTCTATATAAAATATTTTTTATATACCTATATCTGTATATCCTCTTTCTATTACTTGTGTTACATATTGAAATGCCTCTGTGGTAATCTTAGCATATTTTATTGTTATCGACTTTTAAATATACACATAAATTTACCAATAATTTTTTTAGTGATTTATGATTTGTAGAACTATAGATAAAATAAACAATATACCTATGAATATAATATTTTTCTAATTTATTCCTATTCACATTTATTTGATTATGAAATAAAAGGCTATAATTGGATATAGAATATTGTAGTATTTGTTTACTGGCATCAGATACTTTGTGATGATGCTCAACATAACATAAAATATTCTATTTTTATAAAATGCCTAGCTGTTCATTTTTGTGATGAGACAGTTCTGCCTTAAAGTCATTTCTCTCACAAAGGGCTTTCTAACTGCAGCAATTCACAACATCCCTTAAAGCAAGTACAATTTCCTTTCACCCGGGCATCAGGTCGTTCCCTCATACAAAACATCTATACTACTCAAAGTACAGATGTAAACTAGAGTAAGAAACTCAAGACAGAACCTATGCCAAAATGAACAGGGATTTAAACCTTTTATGAGAGTCAATTGAACAGAAACCCTTCTGCTATTTACTGTGCTGAGAATAACTCAGAGAACAGCTGCCATAAAGGCAAATGTTCTGTGCACTTAAATGTGCATCACAAACAATAACAACTTGAGAAATATGGTTGTCACAGCGATCTGTGCACTATTAGCATGAGATCGGACATTGTTTCCATTTTTGAGGCATAATCTGAACAGACTTTTGTATTACATATTTAAATTAGTTATTTTACCTGACTTTTTTCTTTTCTTCTTTCTTTCTTTTTTTTTTAAGAAGGAATTTGTAGAATTTAGGCTAAAAAACTGGCTGCCAGATATATTTTAAAATATATTAGTAAATGTCATGTGCTAATCCACATGTATTTTTTAAATAAGGGCACCTTTGTAAAGCATCTGTTTTATGTTAATACAGCCTTTTATATCATTTAAACAAAAATAGCAGCCTGAATAAATCTATATACATTGAAAAATGATATCCAGAGTTTTGTTTGTTTGTTCTGTTTTGTTTTTGTTGTCAGTATTAGCCAATTGAAACTGCATGTTGATGGTGAAATACATAATTTGGACAATAAGAAATGTAGATAAACTTTTTCGAGGCCAGAATACTGGCACACAGTGTTTCCAGTTCCTTTGAATTCACTTAGTACTCAGAACATCAAAAGCAATTTTATTAATCTTATGTTTGGTACATCTATGTTAACATTTTTTAATTCGGTGATGTGAAACCTTACATATTTTATATGTTTACCTGCCATTTATGAATACATAGTAGACATATGATAGATGTTTTATATATGTATAATAAAATATAATAAAATCTAAAAAGGTGATTAATACTTAGGCAGACTTATCACTCATTTTGGGATTTTGGGATATTAGACATTAGGACTGTTCAATAAATGTTACCAGAGAGTGGGAAGGTGGGAGAAAGGAGACAAATGGAGAGGAAGAGAAGAGAGACAGGTAGGGAGAGGGGGAGGGAGATGATGGGGGGAAGAGATACAGAGAATGCCAGCAGGACTAGTGATAATAATAATAACAAATTGAGTATTATTTATTTCAAAACATTTTCACAAATGTTAAATTATTAATTAATCATTCTAAAAAGCCAATATACTATAGTGAAGGCAACAAACTTACAGTTTTAAAAATGGCCCGTCTACATTCTCACAGGAAGTTAACCTGAACTGGGACAGGAACCAAGGGCAGAGGCTTCCCATTTAGCGCATGTTTGTTCCAAATATGTCTGCCTAAGGCTACAATATTGTAATATCTCACTTGCCTGTGTTTCTTAAGACATTGTACTTTTAATAGTGATTTCTATATGAATACTTGACATCATTTAGAAACAATCTGCCAGCTATGGTTTTGGTGAAGATTAAATCATGCATTTAATGTAATTCTTGGCCAACAGAAGAACACAATAAGAAATTATTATTGGGTTTAAGACTAGAACTTTAGTAAATGTACACAATTGATTATAATAAATTTTCAGACGAGTCTGTGAAGTCATACATATTTTCTTTTGAGTTTATATTGGGTTATAGTCTTGTATCTGGTCAAATTAACATAGAAAGGAGTTTGCAAGATTATAATAGGCTAGTTGGTGGTGCTCAATTTTCTGATTTTAGATAATTATATTTAAAGAAAAAATAACTATAATGAGTTTGGAAATATATTTGTTATTGGTTGACATTTGTAAAACTTTAACTCATTGCCATCTTACTGATGATTTATTGCAGGTTAATTTTGTTTATCTTTTATGACAAATAGAATATCTATTAGATCTATAATTTAGTATTATTTTTCCACCCCACTACATTTCTCCCCCCAAAAATATTTTAGTGATTATGAAGTGAGTTTGTTATTGCATTTAATTTCTGTCAAATTTTCCCCTGTGATGTATATATAAGAATTAACTTTAACATTCAAATACTTAGTCTTATCTTGTTTTTATACATTTTCATGCTATTTCTTTTTTCTTAGTTTCAAGGTGTGAAATATGTGTTTGAGCTTACTATTTTATTTTGTGTTTTTTGATAGATGTATGGATAGTCCACTTCTAGTCATGGGCACAATAGTCAAAATAACATAGAAAAACAAGAACAGTTCGTCAGTTGAAATATTTTTTCTTCTACTTTGTCTCTCCCATAGCACGTGGAAGTCTGGGAGATACAATTCAAATTGAGATTTGGGTGGGGATGCAGCTAAACCATATAATTCCACCCCGGTCCCTCTAAATCTCATGTTCTCACATTTTCAAAACCAATCATGACTTCCCAACAGTCCCCTGAAGTTTTAACTAATTTTGGCATTAATCCAAAAGTCCACATTCCAAACTCTCATCTGAAACAAGGGAAATCCCTCCTGCCTATGAGCCTGTAAAATCAAAAGCAAGCTAGTTACTTCCTAGATACAATGTGGGTACAGGTATTGGGGTAAATACAGCCATTCCAATTGAGAGAAATTGGCCAAAACCAAGGGGTTACAGGGCCCAAGCAAGTCCAAAATCCAGCAGGGCAGTCAAATTTTAAATATCCAAAATGATCTCCTTTGACTCCCAGTCTCACATCCAGGTCACACTGGTTCCCATGGTCTTGGGTAGCTCTGCCACTGTGGCTTTGCAGGGTACAGACTCCCTCCTGGCTGCTTTCATGGCTGGCATTGAGTATCTGTGGCTTTTCCAGGTGCACAGTGCAAGCTGTCAGTGGATCTACCATCTGAGGGTCTGGAAGACAGTGGCCCTCTTCTCACAGCTCCACTGGGTAGTATCCCAGTAGGGACTCTGTGTTGGGGCTCTGACCCCACAGTTTCCTTCCACACTGCACTAGCAGAAGTTCTCCATGAGGGCTCCGCCCCTGCAGCAAACTTTTGCTTGGGCATCCAGGCATTTCCATACATCTTCTGAAATCTAGGTGGAGGTTCCCAAACCTCAGTTATTGACTTCTATGCACATGCAGGCTCAATACCACATGGAAGCTGCCAGGGCTTGGGGCTTCTACCTTCTGAAGCCACAGCCCAAGCTATATCTTGGCCCCTTTCAGCCATGGCTGGAGTGACTAGGACACAGGGCACCACGTCCCTAGGCTGCACACAACATAGTGACCCTGGACCCAGCCCACCAAACCACTTTTTCTTCCTGGGCCTCCAGGCCTGTGATGGGAGGGGCTTCCATGAAGGTCTCTGGCATGGCCTGGAGACATTTTCCCCATGGTCTTGGAGATTAACATTAGGCTCCTTGCTTGTTATGCAAATTTCTGTAGCCAGTTTGAATTTCTCCTCAAAAATGCATTTTTCTTTTCTACTGCATTGTCAGGCTGAAAATTTTCTGAACTTTTATGCTCTGTTTCCCTTTTAAAATGGAATGCTTTTTATGGCACCCAAGTCAGCTCTTGAATGCTTTGTTGCTTAGAAATTTTTTCCACCAGATACCCTATATCATATCTTTCAAGTTCAGAGTTCTACAAATTTCTGGGGCAGGGGCAAAGTGCCACTGGTCTCTTTGCTAAAACATAAAAAGAGTCACCTTTGCTTCAACTCCCAAGAATTTTCTTATCTGCATCTGAGACCACCTCAGTCTGGATCTTATTGTTCATATCATTATCAGCATTTTTGTCCAAGCCATTCAAGAAGTCTCTAGGAGGTTCCAAACTTTCCCACATTTTCCTGTCTTCTTCCGAACTCTCCAAACTGTTCCAACCTCTGCCTCTTACCCAGTTCCAAAGTCATTTCCACATTTTTGGGTATCTTTTCAGCCATGCACTACTCTACTGGTACCAATTTACTGTATTAGTTCATTTTCACACTGTTGATGAAGACATACCTGAGACTGGGAAGAAAAAGAGGTTTAGTTGGACTTACAGTTCCACACGGATGGGGAGGCCTCAGAATCATGGCAGGAGGTGAAAGGCACTTCTTACATGGCAGCGGCAAGAGAAAAATGAGGAAGAAGCAAAAGTGTAACCCCTGATAAACCCATTAGATCTTGTGAGACTTATTCACTATCATGAGAATAGCACAGGAAAGACTAGCCCCCATGATTCAATTACCTCCTGCTGGGTCCCTCCAACAACATGTGGGAATTCTGGGAGATGCAATTCAAGTTGAGATTTGAGTGGGGACACAGCCAAACCATATCACCTCCCATAGACATTTCACTTACCATATTCATTTTCTCAGTATCCTCTTGTCAAATGCTGAATGCAATATTTCTATAACTTACAAAATATTGAAAAGCAAACAATGCTTTTTACAACTATTTTTTCAATATAATTGATTTTTCTTCTATATTTCTGTGCAAAAACACAGTGATAAAAAAACCTTTTCATTGATTACATTCAGAATATGTAATTGAGGATAAAATGTTCTAGAAAATGCAGTTGAAAATTGTTTTCTATTAGTCTGATTTATATTTCACTTCTGAAATTCTTTCTGAAGAGCACCCACAGATATTTCAGAGAGCATAGGAAAACTTATTATTGATAAAAATTTTAAAACCAAATGAGAAAAGTGGAAAGCTTTGTATCTTATCATCCAGATAGTTACGTGAAAAAAGTGTTTGGATGGAATTACATTAAGTAAAGGAAATTCTGCACTTTCCAAAATGATGAAAAAAGCACAAATAATTAGCAATATTGCTCTTTTCACACAGGTAAAGCAAAGTTTAAAAAAGTCTTCTAATCAATTTTTTAAAAATTAATTTAGTGCAGTAATATGCTAATTGTTTTAGTTTAAAACATCACATCATCTAGCTAGAAATTATTTATCAGCCCTCTGGTTTCGATAAAGCATTCGTCTATTGACTGCTATGTGTTACAGCAGAAGCTCCACCTGTCATGTCTTTCTTTATGTGACAGTCACTTTAAGAACTTGTTTCTTTAAGTGCCTTTAGTCAATATGTGAATTTCTAGTAGTTTGTATAATATCTTTCCAAAAGCCCCCCTGAAATCTGAACATGCGTTGTAATCACATTTTTTTCAATGCTTTTTGCTCTTCGCCATACCTAAAGAGCACACAAATGATTGCCAAAGTTCCTGAATAGATTTACTCTCCAGACCAAGAGGAAATAAAGTCTTCAATATGTAGAAACAATATTGAACCAGAATCAGGTTATAATTTGAATATGTACCCTGAATAAGATGTTTGGCTCCAAATTTCCTCAGAATTATACATATATAGAATAATAATTTGAAGAGAAAAGACAATTACAGATTGTTCTAGCATAAAGCTTTGTGGTAAGGGTGGAGATACTGAATGGAAATTTTCACTTTGCTTATTTCTAACATAAAATAATAATGACTTTCAAAAATCCATAATAATTTTACATAGAGATGTAATATATAAAGTGGTCATGGTCGATTCAAACAGCTGATACTTATTTCCAAAGATTCTTTTCCAATTACTGTGATTTGAAGCTCACAGGCAAAAGTGTGGAAATACATCTGTAAGTAACATTTAAAGTATGAGGATAACAACTTAGTTGCTATCAGGTGACAGATCATGAAAAAGATCAAAACGTAGCAGTCAATTCATAATTTATATTTGAATTCAGAATAATACATTAAGAATTGTGGCAGATTTATAGAAAAATAAATAAAATGTTTTCACTTGTAGTCCAGTTAAGTGGAAAAAATCTGCCCAGGCTGGACATAAATTATGTTTAGATTATATTAGAATTCATTAGTATGAAGAAGCAAGCTGGAAGAGGGAAGGTTGATTTGGGCCTTTTTGTAGTTGTCCAAAAGAGATATAGAGATGATGATAATTTCAATTAAGATGACGGGAGTGCCACTGATAAAATGGTCTCAGACTATCTGACCTAATTTGCCACAGATTGAGTATGGAGTTCATGGTAATTAAAGAAACTAGCTAAGCAAACGGAAGATTGGGGAGCTGTTCACTGAAATGCAAAACACTGGAGTCTCCTTGTTAATGTATGCAAGGAGAGTATATATACAGGTATATGGTATATATTGGTTTTTTAGACAAGCAAAAGAAAGTGTCATTTGTGCATTTCGATATTCATGCAGAAATCAATACAGTTTGGATCAGGAAGGCATATATTTATGAGCTATAAGTATGACAATAAAGAGAAAATGCCAAGGGACTGTATAGTTAAGATGAAGTGAAGAGTGAGTGCAGATTGAGAAGAATGAAGAGTTGAGGATCGAACTCTGGTGTATTTCAACCTTCGGAGGTCATGAAGAAGAGCAGAAGCAAGCACAGGAGACAAATGCATAGCCAAAAGTGTTACAGAAGGAGAACCAAGCCAAGGAAAACAGTCATAAGGAGGACAGAAGATTGGGCTAACTTAATCGCTGCTGAAATCAAGTATGATGAGGATTTGAGAAATGAACATTGATTTGGAAAGTTTAAGGCTATGGTTAACTTTTGGTAAAACAGAAAATAAGAACTGAGGAAATGAGATACCAAGCTCATTAGAGATTTTTTATTCTAAAAAAATTATTCCCATTCACCTCTTCCTCCTGATAACAACACATATATTCAATATTCAGTATTCAGTATTCAATATATGTGTGTAATTGTCAGGAGGGAGAGGTGGATGGGAATAAGGAAACACAGAAGGAAAAATTATCTGGCAAGAGGAACAGGGCAAGTGCAGGAGTAGAGCCTCTGGATGTGGTAGAGAGGATGAGACCCAATACACAAGTGGCAGATTTAGCTTTAGATGAGAGCATGGCTTCTTCCTTCATTAAACATAAAGAAAGGAAAAACAAGATTGGATGCAGGTAGCTAAGTATATTTTATGGTATAAATGTGTTATTCTCATCAGATTGCTTATATTTTTCTCAGTGAAATAAGAAATGAAGCATCAGTTGCAAGCAACAGAGAAGGTTTGGGAAATTTTAGGAGAGAAAAAAACATGAGATAACAGAGAAGAAGAAAAGACTGCTGGTGTAGTGTAGGAATTCTAGTAGTGCTGAGGGAGTATGATATTGCTGTTCTCAAATTTAAAGTGACAATAGACTTCCATGGTGGTGTTCTTGTCTCCAAATAGAGTTAGCTGCTTAGATTAATGCACTGAGTAATTGAAGAATTAGTTTTAACCAGGAGTTTTATTTTTCCAGGAAGAAAATCTAATTAAAGAAATGATCCAAGGCCCTATTTTTCATCTCTCATAGGGGCAGTATTATTATGTTATGTCTGCTTTATTGTAGAGACTCTAGTATCCAGAAAGCTCCTGGTGGGGATCTTCAGCCTCAGCTTGTGTATGGACCAAAATGGACTCCCCAGCCAACTCTACATCCTGGAAATTTTATGACATATTTTTGAGATAACTTCTTAATGCTGGCATTCAATTTACATCTGTGCCTCTTAGTTAAAGCATTAGTAATGCACTCTGCTTAGGCTGGTAAGCCAGGACACACCTTTCCTGGGCATTTGGGAAGCATATAGGCCTATTGTTGAATTTCAATGAGTTTTCCATTTCCGGTCAATGAGCGGTCACTAAAGTAGGCATAGGACAAATGATACAAAATTTGTTTATTTATGACAAAAAAAGGAGATTGACAACTCTTCAAAACATGTTATGGATGGACAGTTACCTTGAAACATATCTAATACTATATCACTTTATTACTAATCCTGTAGGCAAGCTATAAGTAAACATTACTGAGACTAGCCATAGTGCTGTGGTTAAACTTTGGCAAGTGAAACTGCTTTGAGTTAAACAAAGTGTATAAAGTTTTGGGTAGCTAAAACATTTTTGACTTAATTTTTCTAAGTTATGCATATTTTAATTTTGTGTATGCTTTAATCCATCAGGCTTCCAATCATGGAATATAGATTGACTTAGTCAATATGATATTTGTAGGGTCGTTGGTGTTTACTTTATATTTTTAATGAATTTTTTCCTGAAAATAAAAGAAAGTGCTATTTAAAAAATTGAGAAACATAGATGAACATTGAAATAATTTAATTGAGCATCAGTATAATTAATTGAAAACAATTTATATCTTAATTTTATAAATTGATTAATTTTATAAATGCTCAAAGTGCTACATGCTTGTCAAAAAGATTTTAGGTAGTAATTCATGTAATATATCTAGAAAGATAAAATATGTTCGTATGTGTGTCATGGACAGATATGTATGAACAAATATGATTTTTTTTTAGTTAATACATGATAATCATGTATTGGAACCTAATCAGGTGGCAGATCTATTCTTAAGGTTCTCTGTAAAGATGGAAATAGAACACAGTCTTAGTTTTCCCAAATTGGTAGAGGTGAGTGGTGAGATAAATCAATTCATGGCCAATGATATATATTTTTTTCCATTGCAGGAGACTCTCATTCTTTTAGGTTAGATTAACGTCAGTCCCTGATATTCAGGGACATTGAAATCATTCTATGTCAAAACAAACCTATCTGCCTTTTGTAAAAGAAACATGTTTCTCACAGTATATATGTGCCATATTATATCTAATCATTATTCATGGACATCCAATTTTTTCTCTTGCCAGTTTATTATTACTGAATATGAGGTGCAAATTAAAAGATGGAGCAGTGATCCATGAGAACCATATATAGCAGCAAATGAGGTAGTTAAGAAAACAACAGCATAGATGTTAGAACTCAAAAGGAATGTGTGGAGAATTAATTACACCTTTTGTCTTGCACGCTAACCTCCTGCAGCTTTGAAAGATACTGCATATTGTTTTAATAAGTAGGCAGTGCTCCATAAAAAGTCCTCATCATCCACCTAAGTTTACTCTGAAAACCTAGAGAGATGCTGTTCATTCACCCTGACTTTCAGATAGTAAGTGATAGTATCAGCACCCATGTATGCAGAAGTTTATGCACACATTTAATAATTTAGAAAACCATGTCTGGTGAAAAGCAGATTTTGACTACAGTGAATAATATAAGGAGAAAAACTTTTGGAACTTCTCATTTGCATCATATCTGTCTGGTCATTGTGCATGTATCTATTCCCAAAGGCAGAATATTAACCATACAGCTGTAGCCTTGAGGTGGAGTTTTTATGCCCCATCAAAACCCATAATGTCTTTTGCATATCTTCACATTTACATATTTTCAAAATAAAATCGTGTGTGTTAATTCCCTGTATAAGGCCATAGAACTGATTCTTGCTTAACTTTTACTTGAAAAAGGCATACAGACCCATATCAATTGCACTTTTAGTGAAACATAAAAGAGCATGTAAGTTTGTATAGAGTGTGTTTTCCATATTCGGAATAATAACTATGGCATTTAGCTGTGATGACAGTCTGTAAAACATTAGAGTGGGATTTGGGGATTTAATTAAATTTATGTCAAAATTACTTTAAAATCCTAGGGAAAAATATGCCTGAGTAACATAGCACATGTTTTGGCCTTTAAAGATTTTAACAAGTGGAAACATTTACACGACACATTGGCACAATCTCTGTAGCTCAAAAATAACTAGTGTATCACACAGCAACAGCTTTGTTCATTAATTCCATAGTAAGTGTGCATACCAACCTCCGTATAAATTTGTTACTGCTGTGTCTACATCTACGGGAAGCAGCAGGCATGGAAGTAAATTCCATTTAAATATATCTATAAATTTATAAAATAAAGAGTATGTCATTCCCTTCCCGTGTAATTCTAATTATTTCAGCAACAGAAACAAAAAATAAATAAATGAAGAAAGAAATACAAATCTTATCTAGACATCTAGACATTATCGTATAAGCAATATTTGCTGTATTTGACTCCAGGTCATCATAAATATTTATAAAATTTTCTTCCAGATACTTGCCTTTGTTATTCATAGGCAAATCCCTCCCTCACTTCAGTTCCCCCCTCACCAAAGAGGAACCATTTCATCCGTCTTTGAGACTTAAAAGCAAACCCTGACAGAAGTACATCCTTACAGAGTGGTTTTTTGAAGAGGCTGGGCAGGGATGCCATTTATAGCCAAATCTACTGACTCCTTTTTTTAAAGACAAATTCAAGACTCAACTGTTAAGCGCATAAAAAGCAGCCATTTTCCAACCTCATTTCCAATCAAATTAGAGCAACTGGAACAATTTTAGTGAGCCTCTAACTATTTCAAAACCGTATCTTTTCACCAAACTACTTGCCCTGAATCTTGTTGTTCTGGTCATTCCAATGGTGCCATTGTTCCTACCTCTGGAGACTGGTGAATTTCTTTACTTTAACTGCCGATAACTAGTACTAAAGAAAGAAAGTATGGTTATTATTCCTGATATCAGTGAAGATTTGATTCCAACTGGTTTCTTATAATTTTCCTGGGAGACTTAGGTGTGCTGCCCCTGGAGACTGGTGAATTTCTTTACTTTAACCACCGATAACTAGTACTAAAGAAAGAAAGTATGGTTATTATTCCTGCTATCAGTGAAGATTTGATTCCAACTGGTTTCTTATAATTTTCCTGGAGACTTAGATATGTCTTTTCTTCAGGGTACTCAAGTCTCTTTTCCACACTTCTATGCTAAAATTTATGTCTTTTATAGTCACTTGGCAGTTTAGAAGTTTTGATTCTGAGAACTACCACAGATTGAAACATATTGGACATTAACTTCAGAATTCATATGTCAAAATCATAGATTAAAACATTGCTGTTTCAAGGTGGGGACCAGAGAAGCTTCCAGGCTCAGCCACATACTGAATCAGAAGCCCCATACTGGTCAAAAGAAATTGTTCTCACAAATTTGTCCTCTCTTCCGCTTAGTTGCACTTGGAAGGTTCAGTGTCTTCTGTCAAGCAGTCTCAGTGAGGTCCCCACTGGTATAATTCGCAGAGTTTCCTTAGCCTTGAACATCAGTAGCAAAGGTTATGTTCTTCATTCTTACCTACTTGTGAGTCCCCAGAGTCTTTACATCAACAGAAAAAAACTGGTATTTTGTTTGTTTCTTGAATTTTTTTTCTAAGCAAATAAATAAATAAATGAGCACATATCCACAAAATCTGGTCATAATCGTTTTCCAAAATAAAAAGTGGCTCGTCATCTGCTTTGTAGTGATATTTTTTAAAGGGGCCATTCAAGGAACTCTTCCTTGAACACAGAATATCTGCAGTGTGGTAATGACATCTCTAGGCAAGCACAGAAGTTCAGTTCCTTCTAACTAAGCACCAAATATAACATATGAAGTGCCTTGCAGATATAGTCTATGTTTAAGCAAAGACAATACTGTCCAACATTGTCTATGAAATTGTATATAAATTAAATCTTTTTTTAATTTTAAAGAAGCTATAATGTGAAAGAACATCTATAAAATAAAATTATTTAACAAAATGATAATTTTTCTTAATTTACTTTCGTATAAAGTGTGTTTTTATATTTTAGGTTTGTTAAAGCATAGTATGTTCCAACTGCCCGTTCATATGATAGTTGTACAATGATAAATTCATGATATTAGGCTTGTTAAAGCATAATGTCTCCAACTACCCATTTATATGATAGGTGGATAATAATAAATTCATGATATTAGGCATGATTTAGGTAATTCGTAAATATACATTTAAAAATATACACATCCATATACATAGATTTACGTGAAACTTAATAGTAATATTATTTTCATTTTCTCAAATATTATAACAAAAGACCAATTACTTTTTTAAAAGCCTGGCATTCATGTTACACTAATATATCTTCAAATTTGACTGGCTGAGGAATCAATGATTTTAATATTAAATAACAAATTAAATAAGAAGGCACATTTATATTGGTGTTAATTCTCAAATCATTATTAATTTTAATATTTTTTTCTTTACTAAGTAAAGATGTTTACATATTTTGGGGGGTTATTGTGATTTTTTTTCTGTTTTGGCTTTCTAAAAATATGAATATCTTTTATAATCTGACTTCCTGCTGAATGTGTCTTAAAAAATACATAAAGAATTTTTGGAAATTGTACACCACCAGTGTGGTTTTCATAAACAATTTGGAATAAATTTCAATAGTACATACTCTTATTCTGAGACAAATAAATTAATTGGATAATTTATATATTAGTTCTTAGCACTAATCAATATTGGGTTGCATTTTGAGATAATAGAACATTCCATTTCTAATTACAAACTCCTAAAATAGTAGAATAAGTGAAATTAGGAGCCATTTTAAGAAATGATCCTCTTGAGTCCTTAGCTGTTTCAAGATACAAAATCATCACATTCATGTTTTGCACCTGCAATTTCATGCTAAGACTTATATTTAAGGGCCAAGTCCTGTGAGCTTAAAAGTAAGTGCTAGAATCCATGTTATTTTTTTTTGTTTTTTGCTTGTGAATCTCTGTTATTAAAACTGAGAATTCTAAGAAAAACTGAGAAAAACTATTATTTAAAATTTTAGAATTTGATTCCATAGGGAAAAATAATAAAAGATTTTCCTCCATGTATGGCTATTATATTTTAGGATATTCAAGGAAATTTTTCTTCTTACTAATTTTTTTTTCTCACTAGATAGGCTTGAGTTTTTCTAGTAGTGTAGTTTATGTCACTTTTATAAGTTTAGGTTTCATTTTCTGCTACAGTTATATAATGGAAACAAGGACTGAAGACTTGAAAAATTAGCAGGGGCCTCAGAGGAACAGAGTAAGGGTGGCCAAGGACATTCAATCTTTGGCTTTCAGTTATAATTGATCTAGGCATCTTATGCTTTTAGAGAAAAAAAAAAACACTAAATGTACTTTGGAAAATTCATATAATATCCCTCCAAGTGGCTTACTGTCTATAACTAAATACCAAAAAATGCTCCATGGGCCTCAATTAAAAAACCTATCAATGTCTGATTTGTGGGAAAATCTGATGGAGCTCCCATAGTTGACTTGTCTGGCTTTGGTTAAGAATTTTTTAACAAAGCCTGGGGTTTTAAACATAAAATTTATGTTGTGAGACTATAATAGTTTTAAAAAACACTTTTTATCAAAATTACAATATAATTATAATAATGATATTTTATTAAACTATATTTAAATTGGAGCAGAGGTAGAGAAGAAAATCAAGAAGTGGTTTTATGCAATAATAATTGAAGAAATAAATGAAAAAAGTGTTTTTTATTTTCTTTTTATTTTCATGGGAGAGAAGAGTAATAGTTTTTGATAGTGACTAAAGAAAGAAGACTTTTAAAGTATTTCTTTGTGCCAGAAGGAAATGAAGATTATATTTTAATAGAACACTCAGGGACAGTCACATCGATAGTGTCTTTTAAAATGTGCTAAAAGAGTTGGCACATAAAATGAGACTGATTTATAAAGGACTTAATAACCTAGCTAAAAAAAAAATGAATGGATGACATGAAAAAAAAATGTTAAAGCTTAGATTTTGACATCCTGTAAGGATAGCACCTATTAAAGGGATACCATTTCAAAAGTCTTGGAAAGATGTTTAATATAGTCTACCTTCAACTCTGTCTCTAGTATGAGTAGCCTTACTGTGCCGATTAATTAGACCTTACCATTTCAAACATCTAAAAGCCGTTATGAAAATCTTAATATTGGTGGGTAAGTTAACAACGTAAGATAGTAGGTATGAGGGTAGGCAAGAGTTAAGTATACCCACAAAAGTTTTTATTTTGGAAATTATTATTATTGTTATTATTTTGAGATGGAGTCTTGCTGTCGCCCAGGCTGGAGTGCAGTGGCGCAATCTCGTCTCACTGCAAGCTCTGCCTCCCGGGTTCACTCCATTCTCCTGCCCCAGCTTCCCAAGTAGCTGGGATTACAGGCACCTACCACCACGCCTGGCTAATTTTTTGTATTTTTAGTAGAGACAGGGTTTCGCCTTGTTAGCCAGGATGGTCTTGATCTCCTGACCTCATGATCCTCCCGCCTCGGCCTCCCAAAGTGCTGGGATTACAGGCGTGAGCTGTTTTTAAAAAGAAAAGTATTATGTTTTAATCCATTCATTCTCACTTTAAAAAGACACACATTCAATGAAGAATTTTTAAAAAGTAGAATCACTGATTTATTCAAGGTTAGCCCTATTTCTTTTATTATTAAATGTGTGCATATGCCCTTTCCTGATGATTTTAAACATTATGTATTTTACAAAACTAAACACCTCTCCTTACTACTATAGCAGAAAAAGAAAGATACTTTGGATAAGGCTTATTACTACTTAAAATCATGTCAGTGGGATTCTCTATTTTCAACTCAGTGAATTAATATAAATAAATGCTTATTTTATAGATTAGATATAATATAAATTTACATATTGACCTGATTTTACAAACTGCCTTTTGGGTAGGTACAGTCTTCATTAAAGTAATCCAAAACTAGGCAAAGTACCATTATAGATAATTTATAATATAATGTTGGTAAGTATTTTAAGGAACCAAGAACAATGAAATATCAGAATACATGTAACAAAGGATATCTAGGTGAAGAAACTAAAGAAATAGGAGAAAACTAAAATGTTCCACATGTATGCTAATCTTTATTTGGCTTTAATTTTTATAAACCCATTTTTTTGTATTTTTTTATTTTATTTTATGGAGACGGAGACTCGCTCTGTCACCCAGGCTGGAGTGCAAGGGTGCGATCTTGGCTCACTGCAACCTCTGCCTCCTAGGTTCAAGCAGTTCTCCTACCTCAGCCGCCCGAGTAGCTGGGACTACAGGTGCACGCCACCATGCTCGGCTAATTTTTTGTATTTTAGTAGAGATGGGGTTTCACCATGTTGCCAAGACTGGTCTCAAACTCCTGAGCTCAGGCAATCCGCCCTGCCTCGGCCTCCCAAAGTGCTAGGATTACAGGCGTGAGCCACAGTGCCCGGCCTAAACCCAGCCTTACCCTTGTTTTTTTCTAACCACACAAACATTTCAAGGATTTGAATACCATTTATAAAAGACATATGTGATTATATAACTCTCCTTCTCAAAACACCAGAAGTAAATTTTAATACCCAAAAATAAATTCATTTTGTTAATCACAGCTTGGAAGGTTTCATATGATCTGGCCAAATCTGTATCTTACATCACTCTCTTATCACTCCCCCTATCTGCTCTCTGTATCTGCATGATAGGAATCAGCTCATCTTCCTTTACGTCAGTACTAAAACAACCTCGCTCCTACCTGAGGCCCTGTGTGCTGTCTGCAGATGGTCCATATTCTCACTTCACTCTGGACTCAAATGTCTCCTCTTCACAGGCTACCCTACTTGAAATATTTTTCTATATGTTCTTTCAAAATTCTTGTCAAAAATGTTACTAGTAATTTAGGTGTTCTGTTTTTTTTTTTTTTTTTTTGGTCTGGATTTCCCATTAAAATGTAAATTCAGACAGGGCAAGGTCATTTTTGTTATAGCTCAGCATCTAGAATTGCAGTGGCAGCTCAGTAAATATGTGATGAATGAATGGATAAACAAAAGTTGAAAAGTCTATTAAAATATCTTAAAATATGACAATAAAAGTGGTTTAGAAAAACAGCCACAGATTACAAATAAATGACTGAGTTTACTTGAGTTAAATAGCATCTCCAGGTGGATAGTGTAAATAAAAAATAAGAAGAAAAAAGTTAAACAGTACTGATATTTACAAACACATTATTAAACATGTTTAACTATTGTAATAATCTTGGTAATCAGAGTAATAATCTTGTAATAAGAGTTGGTAAGTGTTTTCTAACCAAATATGACCAAACAAGTACCACACTTCTACTATTCTGATGTGTTTTAATCTTCTCATGTTTTGAGGTATATTCAGGCACCTTGGCAATGACTTTAGGTCTGCCATTCTTTTTTATTTTTTCTTTTCTTTCTTTCTTTCTTCTTCTTTTTTTTTTTTTTGGAGATGGAGTCTCGCTCTGTCACCCAGGCTGGAGTGCAATGGCTCAATCTGGACTTAATGCAACTTCCGCCTCCCGGGTTCAAGCGATTCTCCTGCCTCAGTCTCCTGAGTAGCTAGGATTACAGGAGCCTGCCACCACGCCCGGCTAACTTTTGTGTTTTTAGTAGAGACAGTCTTTCACCATATTGGTCAGGCTGGTCTCGAACTCTTGATCTCAGGTGATCCACCCACCTCTGCCTCCCATGTCTGCCATTCTTATTAACAAGTTTCTGTTCTTGCTGAGAACCTGAGTTAGTAACCACTTCCTTGGTTGTTCCTGTTGCTCTTTATGCTTCATTCACTGTATTAGTTTTTCTGCTCCAGTGGTGTCTTTTGTCTCCAACATTACATGCTTGTTTAGCTACTGTGTAAAGCTAAGGTTTTCTTTTCTTTTCTTTTTGAGACGGAGCCTCGCTCTGTCATGCAGGCTGGAGTGCAATGGCACGATCTTGGGCTCACTGCAACCACTGCCTCCCAGGTTCAAGTCATTCTTCTGCCTCAGCCTTCTGTGTAGCTGGGACTACAGGTGCGTGCCACCACACCTGGCTAATTTTTGTATTTTTAGTAGAGGCAGTTTTCTCCATGTTGCCCAGGCTGTTCTGGAACTCCTGACCTCAGGTGATCCATCCGCCTTGGCCTCCCATTTTGCTGGTATTACAGGAGTGAGCCACCACGCTCGGCCAAAGCTAAGATTTTCTAAGTTCGCTCTACACCCTCAGTTTTCCAGTAATGGGCTCAGAACTTCAGAGACTGCTGGTTACATGTTCACTAAATACAACCTGTTAGGTGTAGTTTGCTTTGGTGTTTTCTTCACAAATGTCTGGCTATACTAGAAGGAGTTGACTTTGTCTTTGGTTTACTTACTTGTCAACATATATTGTCTGTCTTTCTCTGTCTCCCCCCCTCCCCAGAATGACATTTCAGGGGATCAGGGCCATTATTTTATTTTTCTTTGCTATATTTTCAAATCCTAGAACAATATCTGACATATAGTAGATATTCAGTAAATAAGCACTAGCTCAATATACTATTGAATGAATAGGCATAGAGCAGCTCCCTGGCAGTTCACTAAGACTGGCAGAAGAACTGTAGGCCTTTTGATGACACTTGTGTGTAAATGTATTAGTCAGCAGACTGAGATCGTAGGTGACATGAAGTCCAATAGATTGAATTAAACAAAAAGTAGGATAGCTACTGGTACCTATAATTAAAATGACAAGGTTAGAATACAGCTGGGCACTGGGGCCTGTATAATATCCTATGAATGTGTCCTTTATCCACATTTCTCCTTCTTTCCTTCTTTTCTCCTCTGCATCAGCTCTACCATCGGGATGATATTTTTCTCATGTAACCACAGCACCCTGTGCCTTACTTTTTCCCATGTCTCTGTCTAGTAGAAAAACTTTTTCACACAAATTCTGATTAGAATCCTATGGTTGACACAGCTGGGTAGCATATCCATTCCTATTCCTTTGCCTATTGACCCCACGGCCCCATCCCAGATCTCCTTCAAATATTGATGATGGAGTTACTCTATTCCAGAGGATATGGTATGAGGGAGAAGCATCTTCCCAAAAGAAAACTGTAGTGCCCTTACCTATAGGAAGGAGATGGAGACAGAGGAGTGATGAGCATCTCACCAAAGAATATATACAGATGCCAGGCTGGGTGCGATGGCTCAGGCTTGTAATCCCAGCACTTTGGGAGGCCAAGGCGGGCGGATCACTAGTTCAGGAGATCAAGACAATCCTGGCTAACATGGTGAAACCCCGCCTCTACTAAAAATACAAAAAAATTAGCCGGGCATGGTGGCGGGCACCTGTAGTCAGTCCCAGCTACTCATGAGGCTGAGGCAGGAGAATGACGTGAACCTGGGAGGCGGAGCTTGCAGTGAGCTGAGATCACGCCACTGCACTCCAGCCTGAGCGACAGAGCGAGACTCTGTCTCAAAAAAAAAAGAAAAAAAAAGAATATAACACAGATGCCAAATATATGTCCGAAAGAGACTGAAAATTTTTCATTAGGAAATTGCAAATATATAAATCACAATTAGATACCAAAACACACCTAGTAGAATGGCTAAAATAATAATAATAAATGGACAATACTAAATGCTGGTGAGGACACAACAGTTTGACACTTTCCTATGAAGCTAAGCATAATCTTACCATATCATTTTTCCTTCCAGTTTTCACACAACTGAGTTGAAAATTTATGTGCACAAAGCAAAAAACCTGCACTCAAGTGTTTATAGCAGTTTTATTCAAAATTATCCTAAATTGAATGTGACAAAGGTATTTTTCCATAGGTGAATGGGTAAACTGATATATTCTTATTATAAATACATACATGTACAATATGAATGTTAAAATAAAATATAAATATACTCTGTGATAAATTAATATTTTAAAATATAATTATAATATACACATCAATATACCTAAGGTATATTGAATATATTTAACCTTATGTTTATATGTTTATATTAATATATTCATAAAACCTTATGTTTATATAAAACCTTATGTTTATATGTTTATATTAATATATTCATAAAATATATATAAATATAAATAAATACAATAAAAAATGAGCTGTCAATTCACAAATAGACATGGAGAGACCTTACATTCATATTGGTAAGTGAAATAAGCCATTCTGAAAAGGCTATAGACTGATTCCAATTATATGACATTTTAGAAAAGGCAAAAGTATTGAGACAGTAAGGAGATCACTGGGTCTCAAGGTTTTAGGTAAGGGGATGAATGACCAGCTGAAACATAGAGTAGTATTAGGGACCTGAAACTACTCTGAATGATACTGTGATGATATATATATATATATATATATAGCATTATACATTTACAAAAATCCGCAAAACTAAATGTACAACACAAAGAATGGACCTTAACATAAACTACAGACTTTAGTTAATAATGTACCATTATCAGCTCATTACTTGTAACAAATTTGCCACATTAATTCAAGATGTTAATAGTAGGGGAAACTGGGATTTTGTGTGTAAATGAAACTCTCTGAATTATCTGCATATATATATATATATATATATATATATATTTTTTTTTTGAGACGGAGTTTCGCTCTTGTTGCCCATGCTGGAGTGCAATGGCACGATCTTGGCTCACTGCAACCTCTGCCTCTCAGGTTCAAGCACTTCTCCTGCCTCAGTCTCCCGAGTTATCTGCTCATATTTTACTATAAACATATTCTAGGAATTAAATTTTATCAAACAAAAACTCCCCTTTTGTGAAATATAACAAGTTGTAGGTATCATATCACAGAGAACTCAGGAATTTTAGTGACCTAAAAGATAGATATAAAAATAGTGATGAATTACTTTCAAAAATATACGTACCATTAGAATATATAAATCTCTTAGTATTCCTCCAATTACCTATTATAAATATGTAAATTAAATTGAATAAAATATATAATTTATTTTCTCAATAATATTTTGTATTTCATGAACAGTATGATCTAGTTTAATTTTGTATATTAGGTTTCTTCTTTTTAAAGATATCTAATATTATTATATATTTTTTATTTTGTGTGGCAGGCACCTGTAATCCCAACTACTTGGGAGGCTGAGACAGGAGAATCACTTGATTCTCCGCCCAGGAGGCAGAGGTTGCAGTGAGCCAAGATTGTGCCACTGCATTCCAGCCTGGGTGACAGAGCAAGACTTCATCTCATAAAACAAACAAACAAACAAAAGCTTTGTTTATTATATATGCCAATGGTATCTTTAGTCACCTAAGGAAAGAAAACTCTTCACTTTACATGATATAAGATAGATTTATTTATCTATGCTTTCAAAAGGGAATTAAAAATGTAGGATCTAAGTGTACAAAATAAAATGATGTATTTTCCATAAGGTCTTAAGGGAATAGAAACACCATCTTTTGAATTTGTAAAATAATTTTTTCCTATGTAATTATGTAGATGTCTGATTACCTTATTAGAAAAATATAATAGTTCTTCATAGGTTTAAGATATTAAAGATTTCTTATGTTATCAGCTTCCACAGCTGTAGCACTTTTAGATGTATACTGCATTTTATATATTATAATCATTGTTATTTATGGAGGAATAGTATATAAAACAAAATTGAAGACATGAACTTTTCTCAGTTCCATTAAGCTACTTTAATACTATCTAATGTAGGTGTAGGGCTGTGTGTGTATGTGGAAGTGGGGGCATCTCTCTAGCATTAAATTTAAAATTTTCATCTAAAGTATTAATATGTTGATGTAGGTAAATTAAGGAAAGTATCACCTGATAAGCAAGGATAGCATGATCATTTCTATAAATATGACTATTAGTTCAAAGCATAAGAAATTGCTAACATTTAACCATATTCATGTGTAGCACAACTATTTCATGTGTTTCATTTAACATGCAATCCATCATTTTTACCATTAATTAAGGAATGAAATATTTCAGATAGCAAAATAATGAAGATACAATAAATGTTTATGTAGTTATTGGCAGTCGTTTTGAGAGTTTAGAAACATTATGGAATTCAGGAATAATGACAACATATCAAAAGTATGAAGGCTAAACTGATATTTGATAGATTAACTACCTAGACATATACTGATTCCATATAGCAAACATCTATTTCCATGATCACATTGGTGGAAGAGGAAACTTACTCTTTTGTCCTGTGACTTTGGTAAAGCCCAATATCATCATATTTCGAATTGAAAATAATATAGAAGTAAAGCAGTAGATATGCCCCCCTATATTTTTGTCTGTGGTGAAACAGAAAGTGTAAGCTCTGGAATCCTGAATACTGATTTTGAATCCCACCACTGCCACCTAGAAACCAGTGGTCCGCTAGTCACTCACTTACACATGCAAAAATACTTTGTGAAATGCAAAAAACAATCCTAATAGTTTTTTGTGAGGAGGAGATGCCACATGTATAAATGTTTTTTATCACAGTGGTTGGCAGAGTTAAGTGCACTCTGAAATAAATTATAATCATTGACATTATTATTTTATTTTCCACTGCCTGCCACGCTATTTCTGCCATGACATATCATTCATAGCATCAAAGCTACAACTGTTGTGGATAGAGTCATAGCAGACAATTCCAAAAACTCTGAACCTAACTCCAAAAAATCTGAGTACACAGTCAGCTCCTTTTTTCTCCTATTGAAATAGTTCTGGGCTTCAAATCAGAACACTGGCCTCAATATCTGTTCCTATTATTTACTAACAGCGTGACAAGTCTTGCAATGTAATTGAGCACATCAGTTAAATGTGAATCCTAAATATGATTTCAAAAGTCGTTTTGATTAAAAAAAAGGACATTTGCATTTTTAAATTAATGTTTTCTGTAAGGGAGAAAGAACTGTAAATATACATTATTTTTTCTCTATACAGAAGAGAGGGCATTTCTCATATTATTTGGAAATATAATAATTAAAAGCAGTGTAGTTTAGTGGTGAAAACAAGGGGCACTAGAGTAAGTTTAAATCTGGTTATTGTGTTCCAGCTACTTATTAGCTGTGAGACTTTGGGCAAGTTATCTAAACATTCAGTTCTGAATTTTCTTATCTAGAAAATGAATAACAATAATAGCTACCTCACAAGGTTGTTATGTTGATTGAATGTTCTAAGGAATGTAACTCCCAAAGCGCAGTACCTGCGACATAGTAAGTAGCATGTGTATGTTAGCTATTATAATGATTGATTTTTCAAAGCATTGATTTGCTTTTGACAAGTATGATATAGCTGAGAGAGCTTTACTAAGTAATGTGCACATTCTTGAAGAAAATAATTTCCTGTCTTATAGAAACTTCATTTACAATAAGGGATCTGGTATAAATATACATCAAACATAACATGTGTATATGTGTGTCCATAAAAACATTTTGATTGGGCCGGGCATGGTGGCTCACGCCTGTAATCCCAGCACTTTGGGAGACCAAGGCTGGTGGTTCACTTGAGGTCAGCCTGGCCAACATGGAGAACTCTCATCGCTACTAAAAATACAAAAATTTCCCAGGCATGGCAGCACAGGCCTGTATTCCCAGCTACTGGAGAGGCTGAAGCAGAATTGCTTGGACCTGGGAGGTGGAAGTTGCAGTGAGCCAAGATTGCACCACTGTATTCCAGCCTGGGCAACAAGAGTGAGACTCTATCTCAAAAGAAAAAAGAAAAAAAATATATATATATATATAGAAAGAAACATCTGTATATTTTTTGACAGGTCAACCCATAGAAATGACCAACAGAGGTTTTTTTGTTTGTTTTGCTCTTAGGTTTTCAAATACAACACAGAGATGGACATTCGTGGTGATCCTGTAGGTTATGTGAGCATGAACTAAAATTACATAGTATTGAATTTGCAAATTTTGTCCTTGCTTTTTTCATGCCAGGACTAATACCATTATCACGTAATAGAAAGGAAATGAAACTCTGGAGTCAAAGAGGCCTGACATTAACCTGTGCTCCACCTCTTACTGTATGACTTCATCCAAACACTCATCTAAGACTTATATTTCCTCATCTATGGACATAATGTTAAATTAGATAAATTGATAATACTCATTACATTTAAAATTCTAAAATGAGAACTGTATACTAGCCCCTAACTGCGATCATTTTATAAAACAACCTATAGAAATTGGATAAAAACCATATCTATGTTTCTACAATGGGCAAAATTCCAGGTCTTCAGGCATTCCTTCGGAAATCCTTACAATAAAATTGCAGGAGTAAAAATTTGGTTTTACCTGCCAGTCTGAAATGCAATGAAAATATTTAGGCACTAGGATTATTGAATCTTTAGGGAAAGGAAAGAAAAAGTCAGTTAATAAAAACTGCTGATGTCAATTTAGAGAACTGAAAATTCTTAAGGGTGATTTTTAAGGGATTGCTGCTGATACTGCAAATCAGTTAGCAATGTGCTATGCTCATTTGTTCTGTTTTAATAGACCTTATATAGCTATTTAGGAATTGCCCTATTAACAGAGACTGCAATAAATATCCAGTGTTCAAAAACCATTTTGAATTACCTGATGAGAAAACAAAAAATTATGTCTGTTCATTTTTCCTAGGCAAATGACATTTAGTGAGTTTTTTCTATTGTTCTGTTTGATTGGAAATAGTATGAAGCATTCTGATAATGCCAGTGGTTTAGCTGTTAAGGATAATGTGATGGCATTAGTTTATATTGATGAGAACATTAGAAAAATGAAGCAAAACCACAATCAAAAAATTATGGGAAGATGACAAGTTTAAAATATTAAAATGGAATATAGAACTTGAAAACAATCTTTCTAGTGTTAAAAGCTAATTATGACTTTGAAGTTCCATTATCTGTCTTAAATTTAAAACAACTGCTAAATGGATCATTTCTTTGTTATTTAGCCATTTGAGCTTCTCTTTGATAAAGGTCCTTGCCATTCAAATGGAACATAAAGTTTTTATTTGTCCCTAATGATGCCAACTACAGCTGTACAATCATCATTTTAGAGTCCAAGCTCTGTCTGCTCTTAGATCTGTTGTCACTTGATCACAAAAGCAGAAGTATCTTTAAGTATATTTGCTTAACCAGATGGTAAATGGCTGCACAGGAAATGCATCCATCTTTTTTACTGTATGACTAAGTGTTAAAACAGAAATTTTAGCTCTGGTGGGAAAACACTCACTTGTATCATTCTAAAAGTAGCATTTTTCCTTTATTGCAAGAAAAAGATATGGACATACAAACTAAGAAAATACAAAATTATGGCAAGTATTTTTGAAATGTGCATGTAATTATTTGAATAATAGTTGTAATTAAAAGTTAAGGAAAGCATTGACTAATGTGTAAAATATTCAATTTCTGAAATTTCTTTCAAAAGACAAGCTGAAAAACATTCACTTGCTATATTTTTAAACTACTAATTAAAATAATGATATTCAGAGGTATTTTAATTTCCTATATATAAAATTAATGATATTTTACATTTGTAAAAGTTAATAAATCAGATTAAACTGTGATGTGGAAATTACTGAATTTTTATGGAGTACTTTGAGTTAGTTTGGGAGTTGATTCTTCAAGTTTGAAAACCTGCAAAGAATTTTTACAGAGATACAGTCAACATATATTTGAACCTATAGACTTCTACAAGGTTTACACATTTAGAGAAAGTTGGGATCAAAATGTCTTTTGCAAAGGACTTTGATGGTGTTCCTATAGTAGTGAGTGTGAACTGAGAAGAATTATAAAATATAAAATTAACTAACTTTTTCTCTGTTTTATTGAAACTACAACTAGTAGAAATATAGTATATTTGGTAAAAATGACTTCATCTTAGATTATTTTAATCCCTAAAACAGTTTAACCTTAAATAACAAAATAAGCATTTAGATTATATGGGACTGTCACTAAGAAGGGAAGCCAATTAAAGCAGGCTTAAGTTGAAAAGTTAGTAGAAAAAAGTAAGTTATTGATTGTCGTATGGAGGTTGAAGCTGATAGTTGTTCAAAGGATGATATTATTGAAATGAGATCACAATGATTTATATCAGAGAATACTGGATTATAAGATGTTTGAAATAAGTACATCAGGAAAACATAATTGTAGATGCATGCATAAACATGAATAGCTAATATTAATTGGAAATAAAACTTTACGTATATAAGAAAGTAAAAAAAAAAAAATTGAATCAGAACTGTCAAAGCTAGTCATTCATATGGACTTCCATGATGGCAAAAACTTATTTTGAAGAGAAAGACTAATATAAGCCTCAATAGTTGTGAAGAAAATGAGTAGGATGTCCACAGAACAATAGAAGAGTCATATCTCTGTTTTCTTATTGATAAGCATTATAAGATCTGTAATAGTCCAGGCCATCTCATTTGCTTTTCTCTAACATTACCTAAAGTTTTGCTTTAGAATTTGGACATGATGAGATTCCAAGCTGGATAAATTATGTGACATGAGTGTACTATGCAATCTTAATCCGCTGCTAATTCAATCATAATTATAACTGGTATAAAGATGAAATATTTATTTCAAAATTTTCTCTAAAGTAAATAATATTACATTTGTCACTTACTGATTCCTAACTTTACACTAGTAAATGTGATTTAGCCAGAAATTCAAAACATTGTAATAGACTAGGTATTAATATGCACATTTTACTTATGAGACGTTATTTTATTTAAATTAGATAAGAACATCAGCTAGTAACTAGTTAAATATATATTTGAAACCAGATGGGTAAACTATCTTTGTTTATTCTACCAATGTTTTTTACCAACTAAATTGTCTTTCTGATTGTCCAAATATTCCTGCAAATAGAGTAACATTTGTCTTAAAGGAGAACAAAGGACAGAGCCTTCTTTTGATCCTATTCTGGGTATGAAAAAGAACAATAGCAAAAGTATGGAAGTAAAATTCTGAAATAAGGAGTAAATTTCCTCAGGAATGACATGAAGAAACAATGAATGAGTTAAAACAGGAGATTTTTAACCAAATGTGACAAATTAGGATCAAAATAGGAAAACATAAGAAAAAAATAAATACTTCAGAAGCAGCAAGATACATAGTTGACAACTGGAAATACAAATAATAATGTGACAATAGTTAAAGAATATAAAAAGTCAAATTGATTAAAAGAATTAGAGAACTATAGAATTTTTGACTGACAAGAACATAGGGTTCTAGGGAAAAGAAATCAGGCAGAACCAGCTAATTTTTTTATGAACTCAGTAATATCAATGCCTTTATTTAAAACTAGTTGCCTTTGAGTTAGAGACAGCATATAATTTCAACGTTCAATCAAAAGAGGCACATGGGGAGAAAGAGACAAATGGACACAGAAGGTGAATAGTAACACTTTTTTATAACTTTGATTTTCTTATGGTTTTCATTAACTGAATTTTATGAATATTTTTACTGGTTCCAAAGTATTTCCACATTTTTCCCCATTTTACACAAAATAACACTAGAGATAAGAGAATAGACACTGTTTTTTTTCTTTTTTTTTTAAGACAGACTCTTGCTCTGTTGCCCAGGCTGGAGTGCAATGGCACGATCTCGGCTCACTGTAACCTCTGCCACCCGGGTTCAAGCGATTCTCCTGCCTCAGCCTCCTGAGTAGCTGGGGTTATAGGCACACACCACCATGCCTGGCTAATTTTTGTATTTGTAGTAGAGACGGGTTTCACCATGTTGGCCAGGCTGGTCTTAAACTCCTGACCTCGTGATGTGCCCACCTTGGCCTCCCAAAGTGTTGGGATTACAGGCGTGAGCCACCGCGCCCGAGAAGAGATACATTATCTTTGTTTTCTTTTACACTATAATTAACAGAGGAAAAAGGGATTTGCACTATTGTCCATCGAAATTTGGATTTGTGCTAATTTAACGTGGATAATTTGACATCATCCTGCATCTAAAATTCAATGTACCATCAACCCAGCATTTAATCATGTGTACCCATTAGGTGCCAACCAAGCAAATTATGGCATATGAACTTCCTTTCTTTTATATCTATTGCAGTTTATTGAAACTGATTTTAAAAATGCTATATAGACTGACTCATTTACATTCACTGACACAGATAGAAAAGAAGAATAAAAATAAAGATGTACTAATTTTGTAAATCTTACATGATTCAGAACCATATCAGACAGATGGAATCTCCTCCCAATGTCTGCATTATTGGCATTGATTTTTCTAATCTTCTAGTGTTTTTCAAAATTATGATACCATATTACAAAATATTATAACATAAAATGGAAATAACTCAACTTTTGTATTCTTGTAAATAAATTATACGGTTTTAGGAGAAAAGCAGTATAAAACACAGAATGTTTATTAGAGAAAAATTTTTGTAGGAAAGTGGATAAAGATGGCCTGTATTCTTTGGCCATTTAATTCACAAGTTTCTATCATGTTTCAATTAGCTGGACTACAGTCATGCACATCAGAAACTGGAGAAGAACCAGTTTATTTACATGCAAGTAAATTTACTTACATTTCCAATAAAGTTATAATAACTCGTGCTATTTATTTATTTATTTATTCGACAGAGTTTCACTCTTGTCGCTCAGGCTGGAGTACAATGGCACAATCTCGGCTCACTGCAACCTCCGCATCCTGGGTTCAAGTGATTCTCCTGCCTCAGCCTCCTGAGTAGCTAGGATTACAGACATGCACTGCAATACCTAGCAAATTTTTGTGTTTTTAGTAGAGATGGGATTTCACCATGTTGGCCAGGCTGCTCTCGAACTCCTGACCTCAGGTGATTCGCCCAACCACAGCCTCCAAAAGTTCTGGGATTACAGGTGTGAGCCACCACACCCGACCTATTTTATGCATTTATAAGCTGTTCAAGGATAAACATGGATTTCCATTACCCTGCACTTCTCGCCAATCAAACCATATCCAAGTATCCCATAGTATTATAATAAAATAGGATCTTCTATCATTAAACAAAACTAAATATTGTTTAAAGCAGAATATTCAGGCCTTCTCTATTTTGTGGATGATCATAAATTGCTACTCAAAGCTTGGTTGGCTCTAGGATATTTAGACTGCTATTCTAATTGTGGAAGAAAAAATAATACATTTTAAAAATAATTCATTTTTCTCAGTTATACGCATAAAGTAACTTATGTATTTTGTATATATGTCAATAAATGAATTCCTAATTCCTAACACACCTAATATCAGATATCCAAGTAATAATTTATAACACAAGAATGTCCATCCTCCTGCCATGTTTTGTGAAATGCTTAAAAAATAAATATATAATATGTTGTATAGATAGATGACTCATGAAGAAATCCTGAATTAATTCTTTAATAAAGAAAATATGAATCATAGAGTTTTAAAATTAATATTTATTTTAAATTTAATAATTGAAATTAATCACTGTCATGATATTTTGGGTATTATTATTTGGTTAAAGTAATTAAATGAGGAAGAGACAGAATCAAATCATGACTTCCTAAAGTATAAAAGTTGATTACTGAAATCTAATATATATTAAATATAATTTCAAGTTCTTATCACCCGTTACCACTAGAATATTCATTATGTTTGAATAAAGATAGCATTTGCATTAATGAAAATGTCAGTGAAATTTCTGATAAAACCCTCTCTTGAAAATACCAAGGGTACAATTGCAAAATAACATATGCGTAATACCAATGCAAGTTTATTAGTCAAGCATGCTACTTGCTGTAACAAACAATTCCTAACTCAGTCGTGATGTAACATATCTAAAATGCTATTTCTTGCAATCCAGCATGTGTTTTCCAGGTTTGGGTGGGCTCTATGTTGTAGTCAGAAACCCAGGCTTCCTTGGTCTTGGGCCTCTGCTTCATATTGAGACCTATGGGTCTTCTCCATTCACCAAGTGAATGGGCAAAGGGAATGAAGATCACTCCTACAAGGCTTCTATGAACCAAGCTGGAAGTGGCACACATTACTCTATCAATTTTCACCGGCCAGAACTCAGTCACATGGTATACCTAACTTCAAGGGAGGCTGGGAAATGCAGTCTAGTTTTGTGCACAGGAGGAAAATAAATGAGTTTGGGAAATGTATTAGTCTCTTTTCACACTGCTATAAAAACATACCCAAGACTGGTTTTATAAAGGGAAAATCCCTTTATAAAACCATCAGATCTCATGAGAACTCACTCACTAACATGAGAACAGCATGGGGGAAACTGACAACTTCCAGTTGGACTTTGGTGAAATCAATGCATTAATGGGAGAAAAAAGGATAAAGAGAAAATAAACTTGAATGATATTGCACATGGGGACTAGATGAATCCTGATTTGCTTGGCAAGGTGTTATTCTTTCTAGACTTCAGTGTCCTTACTGTAAAATGAATGAATTATATTAGGTGTGAGCATTTTCCTATGGAGGATTAACTGTAGTTCCTTAGACTTAAGAAGACTAGTCTTAAGGAGAAAATGAATTAAATTGTAAGACCGGCAGTTGAATAAGAGAAAATATTTGATCAACAAAAGGTATTGCTTATCTATGAATTATACTTACATATTCAAGGTAGAAAAATCACGGGAATAAATCCTAAAAAATATGAAGAGAGATGAATTTAAGAAAAATTAAAAGATGCTAAAGGTACCATTAAGGATATTGTAGCAAAAGAAAGATAAAATGTCCAAGAAACATTGAAAATTTAGAAAGTATAGAGACTCAGTGGTATAAATATGAGAGATGATAGTAGATAGAAAGACAGACTGATAGATTATAGATGATAGGTAGATAGATAGATAGATAGATAGATGATAGATAGATAGACAGAGATAATACAAAACAGAGATTCAGAAACAATAGAGAATTATTTTGCTTTCTAAGTGTTCCTAGAGATATGACTGAATTTTGATGAAACAAACTTAACAGTAGTGGATATAGCAACATTTATTTTTGTCATTGTGTCTGCTGTTGTTATTTTTTGTTCTTTTCTGGGCAGAGGTCTCAATGTTTAATTTAATTTATTTGTGCTTAAGTCACTGGCTGATACCCTTGAAAACATGTAACATTAATTTAGTTTAAAATCCTATTGGTCTTCCCTTCTAATGCTATTATGTGATTTGAGATTTGAGAATTTGTTACACAGACTTTCTTCAGAACCATTAAATATTGTATTTTTGGGTAACTACCAAAGCAATAAAATGTTAACAGTCATAAATGTAGCTATTTTAAAGCTTAAGTTGACCAAGCTTTAAAATATATTTAAACAGTAAAGTTTTTAATCAAGGTTTACAATCATTTTGTAGAGGATCGCTTATGTCAGAATTGTGTTGACGTTGCAGGGATTCTTGAATTGCTATAGAAATATTTGTGATGTATTTCAATATCGTATTTAGCATGTGCATTTTCTAAAGTGAGTGTGCTATTTGTTTTTCTGTATTAGGAATACAACACTAGAATATATTATAAACCTGGTGGACCTTTCAGAATATACTAAGCTTTCTGATAAATGAATTAGTAATGTTGACTTTCTAATACAGATAAAGGTAATGATGATATGGAAATGAAATCCTTTGCTGTTGTCTACTCTGTGGTCTATTCAACACTTTGAAAGTACTGACTCCTTTTGTATCCAAATATGATTGAAGAAATATGGCAGATGTTTATCTACTGCCTTTTATTTATTGAAATCAAGTACATTTCCTCTAATGTAGAGCTCTTTCCATCAACTCCTCATGAATATGAATTTGTATGGAGAGTGCTGGTCATCTAGCTTCTGAAAATTACAGTAGTTCACTGAAGAAGACTCTAGTTTATATCACCTTTTAGAGAATGATGTTTACGTAAAAGTTTATTCTAAATTCCACACATACTGCAATTTGCTTTCTGTCTACTAGCAGCTTCTCCTATGCAACTGCTATTCATTTCACTTGAAATGTCCACACTTTGAGAAAGGCTTCACTGACCTCCCAGGTTTGAGTTAACTGATTTTTCTGTGAATTATAATGACACAGGAAGCTGTTCCTTAGGACAATTTCAAATTGTGTTGTATTTGCTTGTCTCTCTCCCAAATCAGATAGTAATCTCTGCGTAGGGAGGAATTCAATAGTATTGCTAATTGCTTCAGTAGTGTCTGGCTCAAGATGTGGTATGCAATGTGTTTTCCTTCTTTTTATTTTTTTTAACAAATAATTGTTGATTTGTTGATTAAAGTAAAGAAAAATAAGATCTAGTGAAGTCTGCTGTCGGTTAAGTCTACATCAATTACATTATTTTTAATTCCTTTCAGTAACTCTTCATGTCATTCCTCTAACACAGTTTTGCCAGTTGTCTATCTAACCAACCCAAATCTAAGGATTTCTGCCAAAGGAAAAAAACATACACACACAATACTGTCTCCCAAACCACACATTCAAACCCTAAAACAAGGAAAGAAGCAAAGAAAAATGAAATCACTGTGCAGGGTCTGCTCACAGTGGCTCTCGCCTGTAATCCCAGCACTTTGGGAGGCTGAGGCAGGTGGGCTGCTTGAATACAGGACTTCCAGACCATCATGGGCAACATGATGAAACCCTGTCTCTACTAAAAAAGTACAAAAAATTAGCTGGGCCTGGTGGCACATGTCTGTAGTCTCAGCTACTCAGGAGGCTGTGGTGGGAGAGTTACCTGAGTCTGGGAGGTTGAGGCTGTAGTGAGCCAAGATTATACCACTGCACTCCAGCCTGGGCAACTGGCTCAGCTCTGTCTCAAAATAAATAAATAAATAAATAAATAAATAAATTAAAGAAACATGAATATAGTAAGGCTTTTTTTTTGCCATTGTATGTATATACTTCTTTGTATACACGCATTCATTCTTAGAATTTAAAATGCAAAGTTAGATTTCCAAAACAGAGTATACCGTCAAGAATGCATTGAGGAAAGCAATGTCTCAGTATCTTCCCTTCACTTGATTACTTTTACTCATACTCCAGTTTATGTAAATATGAATCAAATACGATTTTGTGCTTTATTTAACTTTTAAAATTTCTGGCACAGGACAATGTAAGTGGCAAATTTTGCAAAGAGTTATTTTGTGTGTATTTAAATATATTGCTTTTAGACTACTTTACACCCTTCAAGTTCTAACACCAAATAACTTTTGATAATATCTATCTTTTTACGTTGATCATTTTGGGGATTAGCTGTCCACCAAGAAATGTCTCTCTAATGGTGATTTAAACCCTTCGCTCTGGTGGTTTTCTATCAATAATAGGAACTATTCAAATATCTAAAATTGAGATGAAGAGCAATGACTACCACCAGAATAATTCATCTAAATTTTCCTGATATTTCTCAATTTTCAGTTGCAGAAATTGAGTTTGGTCTATGAGATCTCAAAGCAAGACGAACATCAGTTTCAGATTTTTAAAAAGCTGGATAGTCTCCTATTCATGTAACTGAGCTAAAGACCTCTCTGTCTTTATCACTATCTTTGACAAATGTAACTGCCATCATATTAAATTATTAGTTATAAATTAAAGCTCTATAGATTCACATCAACTGTCTGTTTTGTTTAGCACAGCAGCTCTCAAGCATAAAGGTAATTTAAAAAACAAAAGGAAATATAAACCCAAATTTTAGTTTCAATTTCTCCCTGAAACTTTGTAAATAACTACAGAAAGTCTGTATCTTTTCATTGTTATTTTGCAGATTTTTTTGTGTGAGTAGTTTTCATAACATACTACTTCTCTTTAAAAAATAGTGCTTAGAAACCTAATGAGAGATAGGGAGGAAGACCTTTGTTATCGTTTTAATACTTGCAATATTCTTTTGTCATAGATCTATTAATTCCTTACATTTGTATAGTGCAGGATATGAAATTGATAAGCAGTAATGTAGTGAGCACTCCTGAGATTTTTAATTTAAATGGGAAACACAAGTTTGAAAAATGCCGAGGCAGGCAGATCATGAGGTCATGAGTTCGAGACCAGTCTGGCCAATATCTCTACTAAAAATACAAAAAATCAGCCAGGTGTGGTGGTACATCCCTGTAGTCCCAGCTACTCGGGATGCTAGGCAGGAGAATCACTTGAACCCGGGAGGCTGAGGTTGCAGTGAGCCGAGATCGTGCCACTGACTCCAGCCTGGGCAACAGAGCAAGACTCCATCTCAAAAAAAAAAAATAAATTAAATTAAAAGAACAACTAAAAAGATTTAAAAATCATAAATTCAAAAGAATGTATAAAATTCTGACCCCTAAGTATAACTTCACAGAAAAAAACATATTGAATACATTCTCAAATATGTAAAATTTTCTTTTAAAAGCATTAAACAAATCTCACAGAAAATATTCAAAGAGTTGAGGAAATGACTTTTTGTAAAGAATATAGAATAAGGTATCCTTGCCTGTCAGAAAACTGTCAACTTTTGAGTCTTCTGCTCTGCCGGTAACATCATTAGATGAATTAAGGGAGAATCTCAGACGTGTGAAGCTCTGGTCTCTGATCTCAGGGAGCTTTATATTTTCCTCTACTTACTGGCACTTTGTTTAACCTACACATTAATTTTTATGTCAGTTTACTTTAGTTATTAGAAATAGGTACCCGATAAAAATTTTATTTAAATAAAATGGTAACATAGCCCAGGATTATTAAATCTGAGATTAACCGTATTGAAACACTTTTATTATCCCAGAGGGCTCATTTTGCTTTCCCTACTTATTGGAGTACATATCAGGGGAGATTTCATTATATTTGAATTTTAAATTACTTAGTAAAGAACTGCATGAGACTAATATAAGATTGACAATAATGACAGTTAATGTGACATTGAGAAATGTGATGAATAAAAGACATAATTTATACATCGTTATTATAACAACATACATTATTGATAAGTTAGGCACGTAGAGAATGTTTTGTTAAAGAATGTTTTTGAGTGAATAGGGCTTGTTCAGCCGAATGTTCTTCACTCTGCTCAGATCAAAATAAACCTTTCCTGACAGTCTCAGCAGGAGTTGAAGAGTTTATGGATTAGAGATTACAGTATTACAGGTGTGTACACTTACGCTGTTTTAGAGTTTATTTTTTATCTCCTATTTTCAGACTTTTATCTTCTGGTTTATGAAGGAAAACAAAATCACACTTCCCCGAATACTATATGGTTTCCAAACATGCTAAACATATCTTTAACTAACTCAACACAGAATTAGATGAGATATACATTTTTCAGCAATGATGACTGAAAATCAAGAATTCACTATTGACCCCAATGAGATAATATATGAACATGTTGGAGAAATGTCTTTTTTGGGGTAAAATAAATCCAAAATATTCATATATTTCAATGAATCATTTAGCAATTATCTTCCTACATATATCACCAGAGAATGCTACTGTTAATGCTGCTTGCTCTACTATGTAAGGGGTCTGTGGCTCTTTCCTCAGCTGGAAAGATGACTCGAGTTCTGTAAAATAATTATTCCACTGTAAATAGAAATGGAAATGTGGTGTAAAAGAAAAAAATGCAGATAAAATGTTTCAAAAATCATTTTTATTGTTAGTTTTTAAAATCCATTTAAATGGAACATACTCTAGATGTATTATTCTTAGTCATCCTTTGAAGTTTTTATTTTTCCTTAATAAAGAACTTGTCATGGTTGTTTTGAATTTATGGATAATACATTGTTCCTAAATGTTTATTCTGGATTCAAAAATAATACCATTAGAATAACCATGTGTAAAATAACAAACAGATAAGAACAGAAAATCTTTCAGTTAAGAGAGGTGGCAAAAGCTGTTTGAATGTTTCAATTTTCCAAGTGTTACAATTTTGCTGTGGTACAACAGATGAAGTTTCCCAGTAATCCTCTGTGTCGGGAATTAATTGAGGATTTGTGGTTTTCAAGTAGGTCAGCAATGATTTGAGAAAATCCTGAATTAAAGAGAAACAATTTAAGATTAGACAGGTGATCAGCTTAAAGTCCATTACTGCTGGCTTAGGTCTTAGAGAAGAAAAAAAAAATGTTACACTGTAGTGCTCACAGAATCTGGAAAAGAGTTGACCAGAGGCTAGGAGGAAAGAAAATAAAAAAGAAGGGCTTTAATATATTAGATTGAGTATTATTTAATCAAATACTAAAAGAATGTTTTGATGATTTGCAAAGTTATTGTATATTTTTGTCTTAAACTGCCTCATCAAATAGAAATCTTAAGTAATCGGAAGGAAACAGTCTGACCTCTTTGGAACTAACCTCAAATTACAGTTTGAGGTCATTTTATAAAATCCACTGAATGCCTGCTGACATGGTTAATACATATCTTTGAGGGTTAATGCTAATTAACATTTAAGAAAGAAAATCAGGGAATCAGGCAAGAGAAACAATTCAAATAGAGAAAAAAGTCTTTTAAGGCCCAAATTGTAAATGATCACAAAGTATTATGCTGCACATGTAACTCCTCTTGAGACTGGAATGGAGCCAGATGGCTTCAAATAAGCCTGTGTTAGGGAAAGTAGATTTGTTTGTGTGTGTGAGTGTGTGTGTGTGTGTTTGTTTTTCCATAAAAGCAAAACAAAACAAAAGTGCACTGACCTAAGTCCTTCTTGTTATTAGTAGAATGCACTTTCTTCACTGGAGTTTGTAGAGCATCAGGACAATGCTGACTGTTAGAAGAAAAATAACAATCAGCAAGAAACGTGCTAGAGTTGAAATCTCAAGAAAGATCAGCGTTAGTTTAAACCGTGATTTCGAGAATTTAAATATGAATAAGGGATAGTTGTTTGTATGGCTATTTTATTTCCATTTGTTTTTTATTGTATTACTTGGTGACAGAGGTAATTAGTTAGGCATGTTCTTAAAACTCTAAGGAATATTTCCCAAATACCCTTGCATCCTTAAGTCCTGAAGTTCATTGATACAACTCTAGTATCTAATTTAAATCCACTCCAAAAAAGAAAAAGGAAAAAAGTGTGTGTGTCTTCAAAGAATAAAATGTGGAATTGAAATACAATTATCAAATGATCAACTAGATTTATTAAAATATTAAATATATTAATATTAAAAATATGAAAAAATTTAACCAAAATAATTTGCTTTCACAAATCAAATTTCTTGGAATAAAGTTTTATTAATCAAAATATCACAAATTATTATATCATGTAATACCTAGAGATGATTTTTTTACATTTATATACAGTAAAATATACCTTTATCACCCTTCCAGTGTACAGCTCTATTGTGCTTTCTTATATATATATAGATTTGTGTAACAACCATCATATTTAGGATACAGAGCAGTTCCCTCACTCAAAAAAATTTCCTTTGCTGAGGCTTTATGGTCACATCTCTTTATTCCTACCTCATGGCAACTACTGATCTAATTTCTGTCCCTATAGTTTTGCCTTCTCCAGAGGTCATATGCATAGAGTCCTACAGTATGGGGCCATTTGAAAGTGGCTTCTTTCACTAAGCATAATGCATTTAAAATTAACTTACAGTGTGTGTCTACCAATAATTTGTTTCTTTGCATTGTTGAGTGGTATTTCACTGTGTGAATGTTGTACAGTTTATCCATTCTTTTGTTGAAGGACAGTTAGGCTGCTTCTCTATTTTGTCAATTAGGAGTAAAACAGCTATACATATTCATGTACATGGTTTTGTGTGGACATAAATTTTTATTTGTCCAAGGTGAATGTCTTGGAATGTTTATGCTAGGTCAAGAAAGTATATGTTAAGGTCATAGTAAGTTTAATTTATTAAGGAACTGCCAAACTGTTTTCCAGAGTGTCTGTACCAGTTTCCAGTTCAACGATATATGACAGTTTGTTTTTTTATAAATGACAAATATTATGTAGACAGAACTCCAGGTTCTGTTATATTTAATAATTATGGTTTATGTTTAATGAGTGTGGTAAATGGAATAATGTTAGATTTATTAAAATATTAAACATTAATATTAACATCAAAATATTAAAATGATTTAAAAGCTAAATCATTTTATTTCAAAATCAAATTTTATGAAGTTTCATTCATCAGAATGTCACAAATTACTATATTGTGGAACACCCAAGGATTAAATATTTAAAATTTGCATGCAGTAAAATTTACCTTTACCATTACCACCACTCCAGTGTCTCCTTTTTCTCCCCCACACCCAGCCAAATATATCTAGGACTTAATCATGGAAAGTTGGAATGTATGGAAAACATGGAATATCTCAAAAAAGCATCTTGGCTGATGTGACTAAGCATCTTGAGAAAGATGCCCACTGACATGATTAACAACTCACCTTTAAATAGTTGTTCAAATTAACATTTAAGAGATTAACATCAGAGAATCAGGTGAGAGAAAAAATTCTGTTGCTCCCATGGAGCTATCAATCTACTGAGAAAGAATAGATTTAAGGAAATATTATAGATAACTATAAAATATGCTGGATAGTGGTAAGTGTAAGCAAGGGGAAGTGATAGGGAAGTGTCCTAGGGTTGGAGGAGGAAGATAATGTTTGTAGTTCTCAGACAGTCCTTCACATAAGATGACACTGGAGCAGACTGAAGTGAGGGATGCTAGTCAAGTCACATACAGGAAAATAAAGTTCAAGACATAAGGCAGAGAGCTTGAAAATGTTCCGAGGTGGTGGCATATTGGATGTATTTGGAGAATAACTATGTGTCTGTGTGGGACAAGAGTGAGGAAGGAGAGACTGAATGGAGATGATGTTCCAGAACTGACAGAGACAGGCTCTTGTGGAAATTTACATACTTTGGTATGAAGTCTAGATTTTATTTCTTTACGTGAAAGAAAGTCACTGGAATGCTTTGCCTGGGAAAGTATCCTAATGCTTTGCCTGGGAAAGCATCCTGAAGAAATTTAGGCTTTAAAACAATTGTTTGGCTCCTGTGTGATGAATAATTTGCGGATTGAAGAAAATGAGTGAAATGGCCCAGGTAGGAAGCTATTACAGGGGTTGGTGTAGACACTAGGTGAGAGATGGGGCTTGTTTAAAGCAATTTTATAGCAATGGAGGTGTGAAGAAATTCTTGGGTTATGGAAATAATTTGAAAGTAAATCCAACAGGATTTGCTACAGGTCTAATGAGGCAACAGATGAGACAGCGAGATCTTGGTAATATCACCAAGGTTCCATATCTCAGAAACTGGCCATTTATTCACCTAAGTAAGAAAATGAGAAAACTCAGGAGAGGGAGAAAGACATAGTTTACTTTTGGGAGTGAGTAGTAAATAGTTAAGTGGAGATTTTGAGTGAGAAATAAAATATGTAAATTTTATATTTAGGAGACAGGTCATAATTGCAGACAAAAATTGAGAATCATCAGAATATAGAAATTTCTGAGCCCAGCAGCATCATATGTAAGCTTGGAATGATAACATTCATATTAAACAATGGATTGAAAAATTAGTTGTGATTTTATATAGACAGAAAATTTCTAGAATTTGCTATCTTTATCATTAATTGTATTTAAATATAATAACCATAGAAATGGGCATTTAATTTCATTAAAATGTGATCTTTTCAGGAACACTAATATATAGTAAACCCAGTGCTTCACTTTTGGTGTTGGCTACTAGGGATATTCTATTTAATTTTACAATTCATAATCAGACCTTATTACTCTTATTTTTTGTTACTCTTAAATTTCACAATTCTAAAGTATTTTTTTCTTGTTATATTTAAAAATATATCTTTTAGGATATGAAATGTAAATAAACAAAGAAGATGGTTTCCTTTATACAGTTTAGGTTATTATCTGTTTATCAGAATCAATAGGTCCTATAATCATCTGATCTGCGGTATTATATGAACTAGCAAATAAAGAATTGATAAAATTACATAGACTATTAGAGTAAAAATAATTCCCAACAATATTTGCAAAGTTCTTGGATTTGAGCTTCTCAAATCGTCAAACCGTAATACATATGCATATTCATTATTATTCTCATAATTGCAATCCAAGTAGAAAAGAGAAGAGAGGAAATAACTTATAATATTATTTGTGATTACGGAAGTACAAATAAACTGTGACTCATAATTTTAAAAGGCAATTTAGGAAATATAACACTTCTCATTTAAATGGATAATATTCAAATAATATCTAAGTAATATTCCAGATGTTACTTAGTTCCGTATTTTGAATATATCTCTGTTTATTTTCTTTCAAGAGCAGAAAATTTTTTATGTGAGATTCAAACTTTTTGCTGTACTTTAATTTGTGCTTTAAGACACACATAAATACATTTGTAAATCTATATAAGTAAAAAAAGATTTTTAATATAAATATATGTACCTAAAAAACAGAATACTGCTGCTGGGTGCAGTGGCTCACGCCTGTAATCCCAGCACTTTGGGAGGCCGAGGCGGGCAGATCATGAGGTCAGGAGATCGAGACCATCCTGGCTAACACGGTGAAACTCCTTCTCTACTAAAATTATAAAGAGTCTCGCTCTGTCGCCCAGGCTGGAGTGCAGTGGCACGATCTCGGCTCACTGCAACCTCTGCCTCCCAGGTTCACGCTATTCTCCTGCCCCAGCCTCCCGAGTAGCTGGGACTACAGGCGCCCACCACCACGCCTGGCTAATTTTTTCTATTTTTAGTAGAGACGAGGTTTCACTGTGTTAGCCAGGATGATCTCGATCTCCTGACCTCATGATCTGCCCGCCTCAGCCTCCCAAAGTGCTGGGATTACAGGCGTGAGCCATAGCGCCCGGCCTATCACAGTAATTTTCAATACAAATATAAATACAATATTACATATGATTCTTGTTTATAACAACATTGTGCACTTTCTGTAGTAATATATAATAGGAAATAATGAAGCTACTATTAAAAATTAAATAAAATAAAACCTCTATATTTTTCTCTTTTTTAGAAGAGACAGAACCTTTCTTTTTCACCCAGGCTGGAGTGCAGTGGTGTGATCATAGCTCACTGCAGCCTTGAATCCGTGGGCTCCAGCTGTTCTTCCATTTCAGCCTCCCAAGTATCTGGCACTATAGGCATAAGCCACCACATGTAGCCAATACTCTTGTTTTTTAAAACACAAGTTACTGTAATATGATGTTTTTATTAGCCATCTTTAAAAACAAATTTTAAAACTGCATTGTAAACAACTTTTTGTGAGGAGTTATTTTAAGATGAATAGCTGTCCAAAAGTGCCATTGGCCCAACATATTTAAGTATGTTACAAAGGTATACAGTGCTAATCTAATAATCACTTGAAATTTTCTTCTTTACTTAATGTTTCTTCATTGATAAAACATAATTTAATGTTTCCTTTTGATTATAATGTAGAAAATACAGTCAAGCATTCATTTGAATGGTGTATGCATATTCTACAAAATATTCAAAATAGAGCAATAAAGGTTTCCTAAAAAATGTCATTAGGGGCATTTTTGAAAATTTATTTAATAAATTGTAATCCACTTTTCACATTTTAATATAGCACTCAAGGAATGAGAAGGATATTTTTGCTTGGATTTATGTCGATAAATATGTTTTTTATCAACATATTTAATTTGCAACAAAAGTATAACAAATTTTGTATCTTTACAGCTTTATGAGTGTTGTTATACTAGAAATGAGAAAATATGCATGGGTTAAAAAATTTCTAAGGTTTAGAAAGAATGACTTTCATTTGTGGCTGTATGCTGTAGTTGGTGAGAAACAATAGTCCAGATAAAAACCTAATGCCACCTAAAACCCAAACCACTTTTGTAGATCAATCAGATTGCATAAAAAAAGCATCAACCAAAAGCAAAGTAATAGTGAGAATTCAAAATTGTAAAAAAATCTCTGATGCCCCTAGTATTGGCCAAAGCCTGGTGACATTGAGCCAATTAAGTTAGGGGAAAAGGTCATGTAAAAAGGAAAGCCAGATAAAATCAAGGGTCATACCGTTAAGAATTGGTCAAAACATCCAGCAAAGCAAAGAAAGAATGAAGCAACAGAAGAATGAAAGCAGGGATTTATTGAAAACGAAAAGTACACTCCACAGTGTGGGAGCGGACCCGACCAGCGGCTTAAGGGCCCGGATACAGAATCTTCTTGGGTTCAAATACTCCCTAGAGGTTTCCCATTGGCCGCTTCACGTTCACCTCATGAAACTGAAGTGTAGCCCGCAATCAGTCTGATTGGTTGCAGAAAGCAGCCAACCAGAAGCTGAAGTGAAGTTACAAAGGTCACACTCCTGTGCAAGCGTCTGATAGGTTGCAAAAAGCAACCAACCAGAGGCTAGGGTGAAGTTACAAATTTGCAAAGGAAGACTGTACCTGCAATGGGTCTGATTTGTTGGGGACAGCCAATTTCCTATCTGCCCTGCATAAAAAGTCAAAGGGAGTAGCCTCTGGCCCTTTTGTTACTTAGGCGTGGAAAGTTAGAGTTTTCCTTTCAATTTAGTTCTAGGAAGTTGGCCTGAAACAGCCTTAGGTTCCCTGCCTCCAAATAAAAAAATATATTCCAAATGCTAAAACAAGAGAACCTGAACGGAATCAAACAAAACAAGGGGAAAAGTAATATCTGCAGATATACAATATCATCAATCTGTACTTTTCATATATTTAAAAGGTTTTTAAAAATGTGATGAAAGAGCAAAAGTCTGTAGAAATAAGCAGTTTTAAATTAAATAGAAACTCTAGAATTTATAGATGGCGTGTGTGTGTAATATATGTGTGTGTGTATATATATATATCACTCATAGCAAGAAAATAATATAAAAGTAATAGACAAATATTCAACACTTTCTGGCTTGAATAATGAATATGTTCATGAGTTAGCTTCACCAATTATGAATTCATGCCTGGGAATTTATGCCTAAAATACATTAATTTGTTTACATGATTTATGGGATGCATACTACAATTAAAATTACAAAAAAGTTAATGAAAAGGTTAAATGGCAGGTTAAACGCAGCTGAAAAGAAGATTCATCAACTCAAACATATACCCCAAGGTACTACCCTAAATGTAGCACAGACAAAGAGATGGAAATCGTCAAAGATTCTGATAGAAGAAAAATAGAGTAAGAAAGTAAAAAAAAAAAAAAAAAAAAAAAAAAAAAAATTCTAAAATATATTCTGGAAGGAAGCTGTGGAGAGCATGAGGGAGATATAATATTCAGAAATAAAATGGCTAATTTTTTTTCCAGAATTTAGGAAAAGCAAGAATTATCAGATTCCAGTAGTACAATATCCTCCAAAAGAATTAATAAATGAGATCCACCCCAAAATACATGATTGTGAAAATAATATAAAGTTCTAAAGCAGACAGAAATATAAAACATATTAACTGAAACAGAACAGCAATTATTATTAATACATAGACTAATGTCTCAAGAGTAAAAGTAAACCTAATTTTAAAAAAGCCTTAAGAGAGCTGAGAATGTCAAATTAGAACTTGTACCTGGCAGAATTCTCTTTTAAATGGTAAATTTACTTGAAAGGTACAATGTAAAATTTCCAGCTGTTGGATACCCTAAAAGTTCTGGCTTGCCACTATGCAATCTGTGCATGTAACAAAATTGCACTTGTATTCCAAAAATTTATACAAAAAAAAGTAAATTTATTGTTGGTAAATTAGTTTAGCTGGGCGACTGAGAATGCATTATTAGGTGTCAATAAAATCTATAATTTATATTTCCCTGAAATACATATACTGCTATTACAGAGAGTAATGTTGCATATAGACAAAGCATTCAATTCTCTATAACATTAAAAATAGCAAAAGTTTGAGACAATATAGATTAATGATAAATTATATTCACTGCTGTTAGGAGACTAAATTGAACAACACCTTTAGAACATGTTTGTATCATCTAATATATTTAAATATATTCGTGCTCAATAACACAGCAGTACCATATCAAAGCATACAGTAGAGGATAATACCTTCCATATACTAAGAGAAATATGCAAGAATGCTTATTCTAAAATTGCATATCATAGCAACAACAATCTAGAAAGAATCCAAATGTAATTTCACAACACAAAAGACAAACTATAATATAGTCACACAACTAAAACTCTATACTGAAGTGAAAATGAATGCACTATAGCCACATTCAATAAATGAATGAGCAAAAAAGTGGTGAACAACAAAAATAGTGTGTGGTATGATTTCTTTTCCATGAAGTTAAAAATGCGAAATTAAAACATATCTAGTATATTTTTGTGCGAGAAAGTATAAATAGAAGCAAATGAATTAAAAATAATTGATAATGCAGGCATTGAGGTGCTTCAAAATATAGGAAATGTTTTAAAATTCTGTTGTTTAAAATAAGTAGTAGACATATGGCAACTAGATTATACAGTATATATATATATATTTAAATATCTGTTAGGGAAAAATGGAGGAAGAGAGGAAGGGAAGGAAAGAGTGTGGGATGGAGGGAGGGTGAAGGAAGGAAGGCAAGAAGGAAGAAAGGAAGGAAGGAAAGAAGGAAGGAAGGCAGGCAGGAAGGAAGGAAGGAAGGAACTAAGGAAATAATTTTATTATTGTAACAAAATTATTACAATAATTTTATATTTGAGTTGGTAATTTTATATGTCACTCTTGTATGTCTATTTCTTTTCTTTTTGACTGTTAACCTTAAAAGACATAATGATAGTAGGTTCTTTGGAGTTTTCTGCATAATGTTTACTACTGTTATTCATCATTGTGGAATCTGCTTACAGACATTTATAAATGCACCAAGCAACTATTCTATCCTTTTCCCAAAGAGGCCATATTAGGTGTGTAGGGCCTAGGGCCCCAGCTGATTGGGCCAGGGCAGGGCACCTGACCCAAGGTTAAATAGGCTACACTCCTTGCTTCTAAGGATGAGTGTGGCTATCTTTTGCCTCCTAACAGTTAGACTCTCAGAAAAATTTAGAAACCTGCGAAAATACTCTGGTGAAGCACACATTTTGTCTCTAGCCCCAACTTTTTTCTATAGTTCCAGAATATTTTTGTCTTTAACATTCCTATATGTATTTCTAACACATGTTTCAAGCACAGTGTGTTCAAAATAGAGTCCTTTTTTTCCCTCTCATTCCAATCTATCCCATCTTCAGTCTTTCCTTTCAGTCAATAAAACAGAATCATCAAAATTCATACATGTATATACAATTATTGTTTGTCAAATAAAAAACATAATCCTTATACTTTTTGTTCCTCAGTTTCTCTCAAACTTCAATTCTTTTATAAAACTTTACATGCAAACAGTAGCAGGCATCTATATATTCTCTCTGTTTAATGGCTACTAAGCTGGGCTCAGCCCTTTATCTCTCACCTAACTTCAGTCTGAACTAGCCTTTGTCTGTCACTCTTGATACTCAATACGTTTTGTCTTTCTCAATCGCCACTCTTATCACAAGTGCCAAAAACAGTGCCTGGCACGCAGTAAATGTTCCATCGTATTTGCTGAGTTATGAATGAACCAGGAAGTTGAATAGTATTAACATAGCCTTGGCCAGTACTTCCTGAATCAAAAACTTTTGGAAAGGAGTCCAGAAATGTGAAAATTTTTGAAGGTCTCTAGAAGACCATTAGGCGTTTTTAAAGCCACTGCATTAGGGTGTGAAAGACACTTCTAAAACTCAATACATTTTATTTTTCAACTAAGCAATATATTCTGGTAAAAACAAAACATGTAGTTGTGAAATTTACAAACAAAATCAGTTTAACAGTTGAAAAGTTAACTTTAGGCTGGGCACAATGGTTCATGCGTATAATCCCAGTACTTTTGGGATGCCAAGGCAGGTACAGACCAGGAGTTGGAGACCAGCCTGGACAACATGATGAATCCTTGTCTCTACAAAAAAAAAAAAAAAAAAAAATACAAAGCCTAGCTGGATGTGGTGGTGTGTGCCTGTAGTCCCAGCTACTGAGCAGGCTGAGCCGAGATCACACCACTGCACTCAGGCCTGGGTGACACAGCAAGACCCTGAAAAAAAAAAAAAAAAAAATTAATTTATTATGTTTTTGAATTAATAATAATAACTTTCATGACTGTGCATTTATGATGTGTCAAATGTGTTTCTGTGCTTTCCAAGAATACAGTGATAGATTTCATGCAAACACCTTGTGAGATAGACACTATAATTATCTACCTTGAGGTATGGTAAAATTTATTCCCTGCCCAAAGTCACACAGTTAACAGATGCAGGAGCTGTCATTCAAATCTGTTGCTTACTCATAGCTTCAATACACATATGCTCATTATATTAACAAATAAATCAGTTTGGAAAAGAAATAATCTGTCTGCAGATGGTCAAATAAGTCTTTCATCAAACAAGCATTTGTTCAACATTAAATAGCTGGTTTCTTTCCTTGAAAATGAAGAACATTAATTCCTATGTACCTCGTAATATATTGTGAAATATCATGAATATTATATGAGGTAATATATGTAGGTTTATGTTATCCATAAAACGAAACTAGGTACCTATTTGGTTTGCCGGGTTGCTTTTTGAAAATTCAGAGAAATTAACAATTTTGGTTGCAACAATTATTCTGATAAAATATGTGACATATAAAAATGTGAAATACTGAAATTTCCACAAATTAATAATTTATCTACAAAACAGACTCAAAAACTATCTCTAATCTTGAAAATTTTAAGTATATGAATAAGTCTATGGAACAGTTTTTTACTAAGTGCAAATATGTACAGACTGATTGGCTAATATCTATGTTATGTTCTATATTAACTATGTAAGGTAAAACTATATTAACTTCAGTAATCAGTGCTAATAAAGCATGTTATACAAATTCTGTATAAAAAAACTGAAATAGAGTCATAAAGTATTTGCTTTTATGAATTAAACAATTGTGCATTACTTCTTTAACACACTGATCAGATATTCATATAATACATACTCAATTGTTCTTGACCTGGAAAAAAAAATATTATGAAAGTGGCATGTGTTTGCTGGGCCTGTGGTTTTCAAAGAAGTGGCTATATTTTTAAAGATATAAATAAAATTACTGATTTAGATGTATCTACATATATTAAGGAATCTTTTTGCCTCAACAAGCTTTATTCTCTTCCCCACCTGTCATTCCTTTTGGAATTGTTTTCATTGTGCAGAGAATTTGACCCATTTAGTACACTTGATTAGTATCCAGCTGTCTGAGATGTTTCCTAGCAGAAAATTATTTGGGAAAAAAAGAAAGAAAATAAATTAATATGTATTGAACATTTGTAATGCATCCAATACTTAGCTTACTTTATTTAATTGAATCCTAATACAATCTTAAATTGTATAAGTATTATTAACAATTGTAGCTCCGAAAAGGTAACTGATATTTACTCATTCATTAAGAATTTGTTGAGTGTCATTAAGAATTTATTGAGTGCTAAGTATATGACAGACTTTCCTTATTCTGGAATTTGGAAAACACTGCCAAATAGGAAAAAAATTCCTGCATTCATGGACGACACTATGATGTGATATAAAATAGACAGGGTCAAGATTAGAAGCCAAGGTTAAATTAGGGTATTATTCAGATATTTTGAACTTCCACTACACCATGATACTCGTTTTGTCTTTTTTTATTGTCTCTTTCTTCTCTCGCTCTCTCTCTGTCTCTCTCTCTGTGTGTGTGTGTGTGTGTGTGTGTATGATTGAACAAATAATATTTTAACTTTGTGATGAAAAAAGGAAAATTCTTAAGTAACTTACTCTTGTGAAAAGACAGACACAAAGCAAACCAGAAGAACAATTATTTATCGTTTCTACATCACTTATATATGCCATATACTGTGTTATGCACCACGTGGTGAACAAATTATAACATGTTTTATCTTATGGGGTTTGTAGTCTAGCAAGGGAGATAGTTCACAAAGAAGCCAACACAGTAATCAAATTCCAACACTCATTCTATCATTTTCTCTGTTGTCTCTATTACAACAGATTTACCTTGCAGTCTTAAGATGACTATTGATATTAATCAGAGCTGCAGTCTTTTTTCTCCAGTTTCAGTGGGAGAGTAGAAAATGGGGAAAGTGAGATAGGAGGAGGAAAGGAGAGGTAAAGAGATTGAAGGTGGGAGAAGTGTGGTGAAGACAAGGAGAGAGAGATTTTAATCTTGAATATGATTTCTGCATTGAAGTCCAATTATATCAATGTAAGACACATACACCCTGGACAAATACGTATCTGTAGGAGAATGCCATATGCTAATGTATTAACACTGGCACAGTGCCTGGGACTTTCATGGTTTGTTATTAGGCCAAGGTTTCTCAACATTGACACAATTGATATTTCAGCCAGATAATTCTTTGTTCTGGAGGGCTTTCCTATGCACTGTGGAATGTGCATCCGACAGTGACCTCTACCTATTAGATGCCGGTAACACTCACAATCGTGGCAATTAGGAAGGTCTTCAGACATAGCTGAATTTTCTCTAGAGGGCAAAACTCACCTTTGCTTGAAAACCACTGAAATTAGCATAATCTCTACCTAGAGCTGGGGAAGGTGGAATGGGTGGTGGGAGTCAACCATAATGTCAACAACAGTGGTATTATTCTCATTTTGCTGCTAAAGGATCTCATATAGATTAAGAACCTTATTTGTGGTCGCGCAACTAGTAATCTGGATCTGCCTGAATGTGAAGCTAATATTCTAACAGCTTTATTATACTTTCCCTCCTTAATAGTTGTTATCACCCACTGAGTATCTTATGTTTAAAAGAATTTGCATACATCACTACATTTTTTCTTATAGATGTTCCCTGAGATATGCATTTTTTATCTTTTTTTTTTTTTTTTTGAGACGGAGGCCTGCTCTGTTGCCCAGGCTGAGTGCAGTGGCAATCTTGGCTCACTGCAACCTCCACCTCCTGGGTTCAAGCCATTCTCCTGCCTCAGCCTCCCAAGTAGCTGGGACTACAGGTGCCCGCCACCACACTTGGCTAATTTTTGTATTTTTGTAGAGACAAGGTTTCACCATGTTGGCCAGGTTGGTCTCGGACTCCTGACCTCAGGTGATCTGCCTGTCTCGGTCTCCCAAATTGCTGGGATTACTGGTGTGAGCCACGGAGCCTGGCCTTTTGTTATCTCTTCACAGTAACAATATTGCTGCATTAGATGACTTAGTATGTAAGGATATGGCCTTCTAAATATGCCCAAGAAGCATAAAGAAGATGGTTAAAGGAAATGATAATTTATGAGACTGGAAGAATAAGAATGGGCTGGAACATATCTAAGGAGGGCACATCAAATAAGTAGTCTAACTTTTACAAATAAACAAAGCTGTGAGATAATGTAACATTAATAAACTACAATGGTTTAAGTGTTATTGTGGATAAAGTGGCTGAAGTGACAGAAGCTACAACCACTTATGCTAATGGGTGTATATACAGTCGATGATAAGTAGCCATTGAAAAACTGTGGCCAGAAAAATTAATAGTGGTACAAATTTGTGAGAAAGATAACTCTGACAATATTGTGGAGATCAAACTGACAAAGTGGGAGGAGATTACTTGAGACAGAGAGATGAGGTCATTCGGGCAAGGCTGGGTGAAAGACGCACACCTAAACTAAAACAACAGCTTGAAAGGGAAACTCAAGTTCCAGAGAGATTCAGAAAATGAGATCTACAAGAGATATTAGCTGATTTGAAACGGTAAAAGGGAAGGTGACAACTGTATTTTTGTCTTGGCCATTTGATTAGTACAATACTGATAAATGGAAAGCCAGGAAAAAAATAAAACGAAGAAAGGCTCAAGAGAGTGAAGGGATTGTAGATGAATAGAATGAAGAAATGGTAGACTAAATTCAACAACTATTTCTATTTCGTTTCAAAGCTATGTTTATTTCCCTAATTTTAAAAAAAATCTGTTTTATTTAAAATTATGCTATTGCTATTCCTCAAACATTTACATATTTTTTAAATTCCAAATTGGTTATCTTTATATTTCTGATGCAGCTTTTATCTATATAATGTGGTTGAGAGCATACTGTAGATACATTTGTATCATGTTTCTCTTGTTTTTAATTTTTTATGTGTTCACCTATGTTCTTTATACACAAACATAACTGAATGTCTCCATAATATTCTATTAAATTGACCTAATTGAATTAAACCCTAATTACTCAATAATCAATCATCTATAATTTTTTATTATAGATGATTGATGACTATCTTAGATGTCTGAAATGATGACTGAAATGACTGAAATGAAGTCTGAAATAGATGACTGAAATGACCCTCTTAGAATGTGATTTTTTTCTCTATATTTAATTATTTGGTAAGAATAAGGTCTTGTTAGTTTGTTTATGGAATCAAGGTTTATGAATATTTAATGCCCCCTTAGGTGTTTCTTTCTTTCTTCCATAATGGACATTACTAGATTATTTTTACACAAGTAATGTTTAAGTATGCTAGTTTACTTGGATCTTCTCAAACATTAACACAATTATTTTTCATTGCCCATATAATATGCAAATAATTATATATGTAACCTTCATATAATTTTTATGTATTTTATTAGGTCTAAAGTTAACCATAATATTCATACACATTTAAAATATTTGCATTTCTTTGTCTTTATATTGTCTATTTATGCCTTGTCTCAAATATCAACTTCCATCATGCAGAAAGTGTTTATTAAATTGATTAGTAATTAGTAATTTGAGATACTGATAAATATATTAATACCTTGTACTACTTAAGGCATTAACTAAGAGAGTATATAGTTTATTTAGAGAAGTAATTTTAGTTAAAAAACAATTTCAAGATGGTAGGTAAACATGCAAATATAATAATATTGTGTAACCTGCAATACATATGTGTATGAATATAAAATGTATATGTATGAAACTGAACCCCTTTGATAAAAGCCCTCAATAGATGAAGCAGGGAGTTGGAATTTGAACTGAGGCTTCTAATATATCATTCTATTTTCCTTTATCTTTGAATTAACAATAAACCTAAATATTTCCATAGGCAAGTATGTGAGAAAGAGAAGTCATTTTACTAGCCAATTACAAATTACACTTGATGCTGTCTTTCCTGCTTTTCTCTTGTGGAAAAACTTAAGGATAGAGTAAAAAAGTTACCACTTAATTGCTGCATACAAATTAATAAATGATAAAAATCATCATTTATTTCTTTATTTCCTCAAGGGTATGTACTTCCAAATGGGTTCATCTCTCATTAGTCTTATAGGGCAGAAAATAACAATTATATTTTAGAAAGCTACAGAAAAAAAGTTTAATACGCAGAAAAATGTGTATGTAATACATATATTTTATATTTTAATTTGATAGGTAAATTTAATCAGAATAAAGTATAATTTTATAAAAATTATAATTGTTGTTAAGGCTACACTGAATAATTCACTCAGTATTCAGGTAATATGTGAGGGCTAAAATATTGAAAAGATTCAGTCCCTATCTTAAGGAGTTGATACTGTAGTAAAAACCTGAGGCAAGAGTTTTGGAGAATTGAGTGAAGATTGAAAGCACACACACACACACACACACACAAACACACACTACAGCTTAGAACACTATGAAATATCCAAATGAAAAATTTAACACCTAATGAAGCATCAAATCAAAAGACCTGTGAAATGTCTCAGCAGGCATACAAGTTCTACAGACATCTAGGTCTGGAGAGAGAACAAAGGAAAATTAGGAAAGAGATGTGTCACAGAAACCAAGAGAAGAAAGTTTTTCTGAAGAGACAAAAAAAATTATTGGGTTTCATAAAAATAAATGAATATTTCTGGTAAAGTTCCAGAAAGTAATTTCATAAAAGCTGCCTAAATCTTGGGGAATATTGTATGGACAATGTTGGGTCTGGAATGTAATTTTTAAAAGGGAACCATCATTCTGGAGACAAACTAATAACTCCTAAAATACCTTCCAGGTAAGATGTGAGCTAGAAGTAAATCCTTACTCCAGTAGCCAGGAAGAATTTCTGGAAGCACTTAGAATACTTAAAAGAATTTACACCAGTGAGCAGTTCTGCTCCCTCTTTTCTAACTACAGTATTTTCTGTGACCTGTACATTTTGTGTAGGATAATTTCTTTGACATAGCTGGCTAGGAAAAAGATATGCAGCAGCTGGAAAGAAAAGTCCACTAAATATTCTTGTAAAATAATTCCTGTTTGCACTTCCCACATGTTTCAAGCAATAGCAGCAAAGAAAATTAAAGTTTTTTTATTGCTATTCTAGAGATAGTGAATTTCAATATGATATAGCAATCTAAGGAGAATATGTAGCCTGATAGGTCAAACCAGCCTATTTTTTTTTTCACTGTAATTAAAATCAAGGCAGAAGGCTTTTAAGACTTTTGAAAGGTTATGGAAATATCTTGTAAAGAAAGCAAATCTAGATATTGTAACATTATAGTAACAAGGTAATATTTCACTGCTTCTATGTCTTATCATGATTTTTCTGACATCCCAGTGTATTATAAGTAGGAGCTTTCAAAATTATACTGTGGTTAGAATATAAGATTAATAAGTGAGAAGAAGTAGTATGTGCTTTCATGCACATTACTGATTGTATGTTTTTATTTTATATGTACTTCATGGTGATATTCTTTAACCTATGATTTGCTTCAAATTATTCTGCAACTGACATACATTGAATAATGATCTTTGCAACAATTAATTTTAAACTGGATAAGGGATATGCAGACTTTTCCCCATAGTTTTTACAATTATTTCTCTGTGGAAGTACTTAAAACTCTTAGTCGCTTTTTATCTCTTGATAATCTCTGATTGTTTTCTGCGATTTTGTGGTTGTCTTCTGAGCATTGTGTATTTTATTAGTGTCTCTTCTCTTTTCACTTGATACAAACAAGTACCCTCCAGGGGAAAAAATAAAAACTGACCCTGTTTTCATGTTGTGCTCTATCCTTTGGTCCATTTATATAAATGCACAGGTTTTGTTTTATCACTCTGCTTTTCTATGTAACTCTGTGTATCTCTGATTATTACAACATTTCTTACACTATGTCCCATAGCTAGGTATCTATTCCAAGATAGTTCACCAACATTATAAACATAATACAATCAAAATTGCACTCATTATTCACTACCATTAATGCTTTTTTTTTTTTTTGAGACAAAGTCTCGCTCTGTCACCAGCCCAGAGGGCAGTGACACAATCTCGGCTCACTACAACCTCTGCCTCCTGGGTTCAAGTGATTCTCCTGCCTCAGCCTCCCGAGTAGCTGGGACTACAGGTGTGCACCACCATGCCTAGCTAATTTTTTTGTCTTTTTACTAGAGATGGGGTTTCATCACGTTGGCCAGGATGGTCTCAATCTCTTGACCTCGTGATCCGTCCACCTCAGTCTCCCAAAGTGCTGGGATTATAGGCATGAGCCACCACACCCACCCTCATTAATGCTTTTAAAATAATTTCACTCTAATATTGCACCAGCTTCCCAACTTTCCCACTACATTTAGCTTGGCTCCTCACATTAATTAAAACTGCCTTTAATTTAATCTATTTTCCCAGCTCTAGAATAAGTGCTACATTTATTTTTATGTTATTTAATCCTCACAACAACCGGTGAGGTTAGTCATAATATCCCCATTGTACAGATTTATAAACTGAGCTTCACATGACTTAGATACATTGTCTCTAACCATACAGCTTTTAAGAATCAGGGATACGATTCCAGCCCTGATCCACCTGACTCCAAAGCCAGTGAATAAATTATAAACTTGGCCACCACTACACATTGCTGTGACAATGAACCTGAAATATGTTATGTTACTTCCTTCATAACATCCTTTTGTGGCTCTTCTCAGGATGCTAGTATAACTCCTGGGATTACAAAGTATTTCAGGATGGAGCTTGATGTAATCTGTTTCTGAAGGGTAAGTTTAAAATAATGTGTCCAATACCAAACTAATCCACAGGTCTGAAGAAGAAGCAAAAGTTGACACTACTCTTGGAGGTTTTTGGGGCTTCCAACTAAATAGAACACCTTGAGTTATAACAAATGTCAACGAAAACAATAGACAACGACAAGAACAAACAAGCACCATTTTTTTCACTGATAAAATCAAGGTTGGAATACATGGCTCTAAATTTGTTAGCCTATCAGCCTCAAAAACTCTGACTCCAGAAGTGGCCAGACCCCTCTCAGCAGTGCTGAAGCCCTTCTCTAGAAGAAACAAGGCTCTTGGAGAAATGGCTGTTGGCTCACTGGTGGCAGGTCTGCAGCCATCAAGGGAAAGTTAGGTAGAATTGTGGCAAGGTTATCAAATTATACTTTGCAAATTTTCAAACAAGATAAATAACTATTAAGTGTGGAACCAATACAAGTGAGGGAGGATGAGGAAAATCACTTCTTGTGGAAACCAGGAATTGGAAAAGGCAAACTCTTTTATGCTATTTACACAGGTTGAGTTTATGATGCAGATAGTCTCTTTTCTTTGCACACATCATATCCAGTCTGTCAATTCTGCTACCTTCATGCCTCACAATGTTCTCTATTTCTGTTGTTGTAACTATTGAAACAAACTGATTCTCCTGCTGCTTTATTTCCCTTTTTGTGTTGACTTTCCCCAAGACCTGAATAAAAGCATTCACCCTCCTGCACATCTTTGATGATGAAACCTCCCTGCCTGAAACTAAACAAAACGAATATTTTACTGTATATAGTAAAAAGTAGTTGGCAACCCAAGGTCTTCTGTCTTCTTAATTAAACCTACCTTGTTCATCATGATTATACACTGTTTACATCTAACGAGATCGTTTGACTATCCCTAAGCACAACCATCAGTTTCCTAACACTACACTCTTATTGTTCTTCCTTTATACCTGTAACAAAGATAGCTATAATTACAATGCATTTGTTCATTGAAATATGAATGCTTAAATGTTATAACTGATAGTAAAATGAAAGACTATTTTGTTACTGATGAGTAGAAATTTCTGCCAAAAAATGGCCTTTCCATATATTTAAGTATCATTTTATATTATTTGTAGCCAATTTGATCAAATCAGACTGCAATGTTATCACTGACACTTGATGAGGAGAATTTTTTTTATACTTAATGGAGAACTAGCAATGCATATGTTTTTTACTCACCCATACATTTACAGCTTATATTTTTCAGATAGTTTGCATTATAACAAAAGTACATTTGTAAATTCTTCACCTTCTTTCAGAAAAGAGAGAAGGGACAACTGTTGAGGATTTCGAGGGTCTTTATCATTTCTTTCTCTCTTCTTTTTTGACACGGAGTCTCGCTCGGTCATCAGGCTGGGGTGCAGTGGCTGGGTCTTGGCTCACTGCAGCCTCCACCTCCCGGGTTCAAGTGATTATCCTGCCTCAGCCTACCGAGTAGCTGGGACTACAGGTGTGTACCACCACACCCAGCTAATTTTGTATTTTTAGTAGAGACAGGGTTTCACCATGTTGGCTGGGATGGTCTGTATCTCTTGACCTGGTTATCCCCCCACCTCAGCCTCCCAAAGTGCTAGGATTACAGGCGTGAGGCACTGCACCCAGCCTTCTTTCTCTTTTATAGTGACTTTTGTAGATCATTCCAGCCTACACTGAATATGGCATCATCTCCAATATCAAGATTTTGCCTGCCTGATTTTGGTAGTGATGTTATTACTGCTTTAAAATTGAAATTGTAAAAGCAGCTCAATCTTGTATATTTTACTATAGGAAAACCATTAATTGCTAACTAATTATAGGCTCACAGTCTATGTTTCATATTTACTCATAAATACAATAATCATTTATGTTGGTGCTTATTACATCTTATTTTAACAACTAAAAAGCAATGGTGGAGTACCACAAGTTAGTAAAAAAATTTGTTAAAAGATTATCAAAGACACTTTATCTATAGAGTTTTAAAAATGTTTTTCTACAGTTTATTAAATTGCAAGTATTTGCATAAAGAATTCATTCCCATTGAGGGTTAATTTGATCTCAATATTACAGTTTCTCCCAAAGAGGGAAACTGAAGTCTCTTGAGTATGCTGTGTCAGTTTTACAAGGTGAAGAAAGAGTAATGATATTACATTATTTTTCAGTGAGATGGAATGAACTAAATTTGCATCAAGGGAAAAATGATTTCTTAGCCACAGACACATGCATTGATCAGATTGTCTGTGAGTAGTTTATTCTATGTATTTATATATTTTCTTTCCATCTTGCTGTCAACTATTATTATACCACATTTATCATCAGAGAATTAAAGTGAAAAAGCGACTTCCAAAGATTGCTTGAAATAAGTTGAATCTTGCCCAGTAAATTCTTTAGCTGCTCCTCTAGCAAGAGTCTAAAAGGGAGTCAGCCTCTACCTATCAAAAAATATAATGCTACCTGGATTTTTTATTTTACCCAAAATTGGCCTGCTGGATTTTTGTGCCATATTTGAATGAAGATCAATATCAGAATAATTCCTGTAATTTGAGTGATATTACTCAATTAGCATTTAGGATTCCTTCCTTCCTTCCTTCCTTCCTTCCTTCCTTCCTTCCTTCCTTCCTTCCTTCCTTCCTTCCTTCCTTTCTTCTTTCTTTCTTTTTTTGAAAATGGAGTCTCACTCCCAGGCTGGAGTACAGTGGATCTATTTTGGCTCACTGCAATCTCTGCCTCCCGGGTTCAAACGATACCCCTGCCTCAGCCTCCTGAGTAGCTGGGATTGCAGGCACTTACCACCATGGCCAGCTATTTTTTGTATTTTTAGTAGAGATGGGGTTTCACCATGTTGGCCAGGCTGGTCTCAAACTCCTGACCTCAGGTGATCCGCCTGCCTCAGCCTCCCAAAATGCTGGGATTACAGACATGAGCCATCACGATTGGCTGCATTTAGGATTTATGACAAGAAAAAAGGATATAATACCCTCTAGTAGGATAATATCAATACAAATATTTACAATATGTAGCACACAATTCACTGAATAAAGACATGTAAATTATGTTTTAGCATGTTTTCTTGTAAAGAAACACAACGTATTTTCTTGTAAATGTATTATCTTTTTGTAAAATATATGCTGTGCATTTTGTATGTGTGTGCATGTGTGTGTGTGAGAGAGAGAGAAAGAGGGACAGAGAGAGAAAGAGGTGAAGAGAGAGAGAGGGAGAGAAGTAATACTTGTCCAACATCCTTGTAAGATTTCTTGGGCTATGAGGTGAGTACTTGTATTACAGGGTACACCTAGGCATTTACCCATAACTAATCAACACTTGGTTCAGCATTTCTTGCAATGTGGACCATGTAAGTATAGTGTTATGAGATGGTCTATAAAAAATAAAGGCTTTACTCCCTTCTCAGAGAATCACCAAATAGAATATAAATGTAAAAAACTAGCTAAAGGGTTAATTTTTATGTATCCATAGGATAGACAATTGTAGAGCTCCAGTGTCTATATCTAGATGTGTGTTACCATCATGTGTAGGTAGATTCCTCCTAATTCAGCACCTTGCTTTCAGTTTTAAGCCGCTGGAAACTTTCTCTACCCTGGAAGCAGATTGATATGAAAAGTTTAAGCCTGACCTATTACGTTTGAATTCTTCAAAGCTTTCCACACTTTTGTTATAACACCCAACCTCCTTAATATGGCATATGATAACATTATTACTAATTCAACTTAATCTCTCACCCATCTTCATCGTTAGCTCTACATTTCAGCCAAACAAGATTTTAAATTCCATGCTGTCTTTTACTTCTGAGAAAAGCATTGCATACATTGTTGTTTTCTCCCTACCATGTCCTTTTCCATTTAATACATTCATTTCACTTTGTAGTCCTTAATTTAATTGTTATCTGATCTTCAAAGCCTTCCTTGAAACCCCACCTTAACACTTCACTCTGAGTCCCACTTCCTTCCAACACACTCCAGCACATGAACATAATAGCACTTAATCCGTGGTATTCAAGCCTCTGCTATCTCACATGGGTTGTTATACCTCCCTTCTATTCCTCTAAGATAGAAATAAAGGCAGTAGGGATGTAGTGATGGTAAGGAACAGGCCTGCTTTATTCATTATTTTTTTCCAGCAGTTAGTGCTATACCTTTTACATAGCTGACCAGTTTGAATTCATTTTCCAAAATTTTGGAAATTGCACAAGTACAATTTTTTTAAAATAATGAAAGATGCATAATGTTGGGAAAAATAATCTATAAAGTAGTTCATATTTTAAAGTAACAGCTAGTACCATTGAATTATGTTTCAGAGAGCTTTTAGTAACCAAATGAAGAAATTGGAAAATACACTAAAGGCTGAAAGAAATGTTTGGAAGTCTTTGGAAGTGGGTATAACCCAATAAAATGTGGTTTTCTAAGGCTAACCTGGTGGTGAAATGTATAATGAACCTAACAGAAAAGATTAAGTGCTGAGAAAGGTTTGTAAAATAGCATTGGTTTAAACCACAGGAGGGTGATAGGATGTGAGACACAGTAGAAGTTCCCATCTATTCCTCTAAGATAGAAATTAAATAAGTAGGGAAGTTTGTGACTATAGGTAACTTTCCAGGCACCACAGTACTAAGCCAAGGGTTTCATTTTTGATAGAATAAATGTTTTTAAAAGCGGAAGCACTATCATCTGCTAAGGAAATAGGAAACAGTACTAAGAGAGCTGCATGGAGAAAATGGAAATGGGAGAGAGACCTGACCAGGACCACATAAGAAGTCTGCTGAGACGTTTTCCCAGTGAATATGTGAAACCATAAATTGCAAAGCCACTGATTAAAACTTATATGAGATTTTTTTTTCCCGGCAATATTGAACTATTCCCACAGGCACAGAGAATGCAAGATACATAAATGTGTTACAGAATGGGGTTCAACAAAAGTTTGTGACTGAAAGGAATTGTTAAGGGAGATAAAGCTCTAAGCAAGAGAGAGGCTCCATGGAATGCCAAGGAAAGAGACAGGAAGGAGTAAAGACAGAAGCAAGACACACATCTAGAAGTAAAAGACATGTTCATGTATTGGAGTCTCTTTATTCACAGTGCAGAGCTAATATAATGAGAATGGAGCAAGAGTCAGATTTGTTGTCTCAGAAAAAGAATTAGAATTACCATTTCAAAGGTGGAGAAGTTCAAAATAGTATATTTAGAAGAGGTTAGCTAAATTAGACTGAAGATAAGTGTATTTTATGGGATTGTAGGATTGATATCTATCTCTTTCATTGGATTTTGATTTGCATAATGGAGAGATCATGCCTGCTTTTGCTCACTATGTTATCATCAGTGTCTATCACAGTGCCTAGGTATAGAAAGAGCTCTCTAAGTATACCTTTCGTGAATTTAATGATACAAGTAAGTCAAGGACCTTCAAGGTGGATGTCTTAATCTATTCAGGCTTCTATAACAAAATACCATAGCCTGGGTGGCTTATAAACAGCACAAATGTATTTCTCACAGTTCTGGAGGTTGAAAAGCTCAAGATCAGTTGCCAACATGGTCCAGTTCTGATGAGGGCTCTATTCTGGGTTCCAGACTGCCAACTTCCCATTTTATCCTCACATGGTAGAAGGGGATAGGGATCTCTCTGAGGCCTCTTTTATTAATATAAGGGCCCTCATCCTGTCCGTGAGGGTTCTTGTCTCATGACCTAATCACTTCCCAAAGGCCCCACCTCCTAATACTATCACCTTTATGGTTAGGATTTCAACATATGAATTTAGGGTGGGAGACATTGACATTCAGATTTTAACAGTAGGGAACTTAAATTGTTGCCCAGAACAACTTTGAATTTGGTAGTTTGCCAAAAGTTAGACTAAAAGCCTCTTCCCCTCAACAGTTAACTGACTAGTAGTTAACCAAAACAGGGAAAAGCATAAGGTGATGAAAGAAGATTATATAACCCCCCAAATTAAGGACTGGGGAAAAAAGAGACAAGGAAGAAAAAAAGAATTAGCTACTCAATAAAAATTTACTCTTTCCATAGTCTTCCAGGTCCTAGTAGTGCGAATTATCTGTGAATAAAACAGACATAATCTTTGCCCTTCTGGAGTTTTCATAGTGGGGATGCAATAATTAAATTAATAAACTTAATATTAAATAATTAAAATAGAGATAAATTTGTTAAAATCTACTCATGTAGGCTTGCAGAGATATATTTGATGGAAATATGTGTTTATAATGAGTAATGAAGAATGAGTAGCAGTTAGCTCCACTGGAAAGACTGAGTGATGAGCTGGAAGGGATAGCATTCCAGCCAGATAAGTATAATGTAGCAGTTAAGAATACGACAAATAATTGATCCCCAAGAACTGTACTTTGGTGTTAGAAAAAATTATTCCAAATGGATTTAAATACACTTTCACTTGGTTACTCAGACCAAATCACAGAAAATACTGATTTCTCTTTTCTTTCCCTCCTATTTCACATGCAATCTGTCGGCAGATACTGTAGTCAACACCTTTAAAATATATATCTGATTTGAGAATCTGATCAGTTCTCAGCATTTTCACCATGATCACCTAGTCCAAGTCACTTCCACCTCTCACCTTTACTGTAGCAGTGTCTTTTAACACCTTCTGCTTCCAACTTTACCATCACAATGACCTTGTCAAAAGGCAAGCCAAATGCCCCTGCCACCTTTGAATATCCCAATGTATGGCTTTCCAGTTGCTCTTAGAGTGAATTCCAAGCTTCATACAATAATCAGCCAAGACTATAGGTCTGGCTTCTGTATCTATCTTGCCTCTCATCTCATTATTCCACATGTACTCTGCATTACTCAAACTAGCCTGTTTTTTCTTCCCTTCAGCATGCTAACCACAATCTGGCTTCATAGCCTTGAGTACTCTGCCTAACCCTCTTGCCCCGTGCCTTTGCAATTCTCATTTCTTTAATCGTTCAGCTTTCTCAACTCATCCATGATTTCCTCTTTACCCTCTACCCGGATCTACTGTCTGACTTCTTGGTTTGATTTCCTTATGATGTTTATTACTATATGTATTTACATTATTTGTTTACCTGCTTGCCATATACATATACATACATACATATTTATATATATATATACACACACACACATAAGTTTGCAAATAAATGAGTCACAGATGTAAATAGAAATACATTTTCTTCTCTGTTAAAATATAAATTCTGTAAAGAGAGACAGGCATTTGGCTTTTTTCACTTTTGTATCTGTAGGTTGAGAAGAGTACCTAGCAAAATATGCCCAATAAATGTTTGTTGGTTGCATATAAGTAAACCATAGTGTTGCTTCAAAATGGCCTTTTAAATATGACCACATTTTGATGCTATGCCGATGCTCTTAGAAATCATTATTTATTTAATTTTATAATTAAATCATTAATATTTCCCTTGAAAAATATCATAGAAAACTATAAACTACTTGTTTGTGATATTTTCTACCCTTTTATACAAACACATCTGCCCACCTCTGTGCCTTTTCTCATGCTGTTTCTTCTATGTTCAATATCAACAAATTAAGCCCAAGTGATCTTTCAAGAAAAATTTATATTGCTTTGGGTACACAAGAATTGTCTAATTTTCAAAATTGAACTAAGATCACTGTTTCCTCAACTTCAAAAGATTACATTCTTGCTTCCATTAGTAATTAGTACTTGGTATTATTGATATATTGCTAATTATGGTTTATATTTTATCCCATAAGACTATAAGCTCCTGTATGGCTTGATGCATATAAACCCTTAAAAATAAAAGAAATGCAACTAAAGGGCAAAGTTTTAAATATCTTGGTTTTATTCCTTTTCCTTACTGCTTTTTCAAATTTAGATGATGTTTCTTCAGTGATTTTTCCTCCCTCTCTTTGAACCATTTTTTCCAACTCAGCCCAAATGGTATACACTTTTGTAATACAGGTTGGAAAAAATGTCCAGTAACTGGAATTGCATTTAATTTTGAGGTATGGTATTTTACCAGCCGAAGTGAGAAAGCTAAATGTTATAAAATTAACTTTAGTGCAACATGATTTGTTTCTCTAATAGCACTGTATTACACTCCATATAAAATGGCTTAATTACCATATGAAGAGGAAAAAAGCCTACAATTATACAAGATTCAGAGAAGGTGGATTTTCTTACCTTTTCTGTAAATTTCAAGTATAGTCCTAGGACCAAATATGGTCCTTATCTATTTCCTGCACTTCCTATATTTTTGGCATTGATATAATGAATACTTAATAGCAAATTTCTATCTTTATCTGAATTTTCAATTTAATGATAAATTCTATAACAAATTATTATTCAGTATTCTGACTGCAAACAAGAACACTGACATTATATTGAAATAAATTGTGTCTGTTTTATGCTCAAAGGAGAAGTTTGTTTTGTTTCCATGTATTCCTATGGACCTGAATATATAATTTTCTTCTCTTGTGAAATTTCAAGGGAATACAGAGTAGCTCTGAATGTACCAGATAGAAAGCTCTCCAAGGACACCTTATGGCAGTATTGCCCTATCTTTACACAGCCCAGAGCATAAAACTTTGCTAATCTTAATTTTTATATTTATTGTAATATAATTAATTTACCCCTAATACCACAATTAGAGCTTAACCAGACTCTCTTCTGTTTAATATTACCACCTGGAGCCACATTTCTGAGAATATTCTCAATCTTTGTTTCCAAACTGTGGAACTTAATAGTAACAAGGCTAGAAAGAAAAAAAAAAAAAAAACCTCTCAACCATATTTCTCAAAAGAAATGTGAAGATTGACTTAACCAACATTGTTGTACACATGCTAATTATGATTAGGTTTATATTTAGGAAAAAATAATTTTTTAACATTATTAAAATCTTTTGAATTTGGGTAATATATTTGTATGAATGTCTATATGGTAAGTATAAGTTTAACCTTAAAAAGTAAAGGTATATATATATAATATAGCACATACTGAATTTTGTGTATTATAGTTTATAGAGTTCATCCCTTATTATATATTTTGTACATTTCTCATGACTCCTCAGTTTTCATGAAGCCAACTACTATTTTGCACAGCAGTTTAACCTACCTTATTTATTCCTGACATTTCTTATTTGTGTCACACTCTCTGACTAAAAATCTACAAAATTATTTTGTTGTTGTTGTTGGATTAACAGCGGTAATCCCTACGGATAATCAAAACCCCATCACCCAGTATGTAATAACGTATCTTTTGTTCTCTTAGGCTGGTGAAGATATATGTAATTGTTCCAATGAATGTGAATGCTTAACATCAAAACCTCTATCAAGGGGCATTATCATGTAGGGACTTCACAGTAGTTCACAATACTCATTGAGATAATTGATATTATTCTTTCCTGTGTAAGCAGCCTCTATGCCAAGTGCTCAGTTTACCTCCTGGAGGACCCATTGCATGGCAGAAGCCGTTTCTAAGGACAGAATATACTTTATTGAGCAATGGTTCTCAGTTGGGAAGTGAATGTCAGTCATCTTTTTTCTTTCTTCAGTGAAAAATATACCCGATCAACTCATCACCGGAAGTCCTTCCTAAGATTCCAGTAGAAAGTTTTCTCTGTTCCTCCTGGCCAGTCCTATACTCCTCCAACTTTGAGTTCCAGAGTAAACTTGCCTTTAAAGTTATTACTACAAAGCAATATATATAGGTTATGATCTACATATATAAATAGATGCTGTTATGATAGCTTTTATTATTTACTATGGTGGTAGATGAATTCTTTTATTCAAACCTGAACCTGAGCATATGAAACAGAGATTATCATCTTTGTTGTATTGGTAAGCAAAGTGAGTCTAAAAGCCATAACTTATCTAATTTTGCATAACAAGTGAGTGGTAGACTCTAGATAGTCTTATCTATTTCTGGAATGCTAATGTCCCCCCAGTCTGTTTTCTGTCAGAACCTAGGTAAACCATGTTTAATGAATAAGAACATCTGAAATCAGTTGTGCTGTATTTTTTCTGATGAGGATAAAGAGGAGTAAATACCTACCCAAGAAAGGTTAACGTTTTTCTCTTGGTTATGTCAATAATATCAAACTATTATAGTGTGAAAACGCTAGCAGAAGCAAACATATATCCAAACAAAAAGCAACAAATAAATGATTAACTTTTAGGAAAGTTTAACACTTTCCTATTTAAAAGTGAAATGTTCATTTTAAAAAAAAAAGCCACTTGGGAGGCCGAGGCAGGTGTATCACCTGAGGTCAGGAGTTTGAGACAAGCCTGGCCAACATGATGAAACCCTGTCCCTACTAAAAATACAAAAATTAGGTGGGTGTGGTGGCGGGTGCCTGTAATCCTAGCTACTCAGGAGGCTGAGGCACAAGAATCGCTTGAACCCAGGAAGCGGAGGTTGCAAGTGAGCCGAGATCGTGCCACTGCACGCCAGCCTGGGCAACAGAGCGAGACTTCATCTCAAAACAACAACAACAACAACAAACATGTCACTTAACATTTATTAATCTACATGCTCTACATGATTACAGCTTTCATTACAAACTTCCTGTTGGAGAATTATATTATACTGATATTATTTTTAGAAAACAGATAAGCTCAACAAAATAAGACTGAAGTATTTCTATGTAATTCTTAAAGGAGGCTATTAGGAAACCATTTTTGCTCAAGTAAATTATAAAATAATACATAAATGAAAAATGTGAGAGAAGAACAAGGCAAGAAATTCTTTTTTTCCCTTCAACTTTTATTTGAAATTCAGGGGTACATGTGCAGGATGTGCAGGTTTTTTACATAGGTAAATGTGTGCCATGGTGGTTTACTGCACAGATCAGCCCATCACCTTGGTATTAAGCCCGGTATCCATTAGCTATTCTTCCTGATGCTCTCCCTCCTCCCATGCACCCCGACAGACCCCAGCTCCATCCATGTCCCTGCAAAGGACATGATCTCATTCCTTTTTATGGCTGCATAGTATTCCATGGTGTATATGTATGACATTTTCTTTATCTAGTCTATCATTGATGGCCATTCGGGTTGATTACATGTCTTTACTATTGTGAATAGTGCTGTAATAAACATACACATTCACTTATCTTTATAATAGAATGATTTATATTCTTTTGAGTATATGTGCAGTAATGGGATTGCTGTGTCAAATGGTATTTCTGTCTTTAGATATTTGAGGAATCACCACACTGTCTTCCACAATGGTTGAACTAATTTACACTCCCACCAACAGTGTAAAACCATTCCTTAGTCTTCACCACTTCACCAGCATCAGTTGTTTCTATACTTTTTAATAATTACCATTCTGACTGGTGTGAGATGGTATCTCATTGTGGTTTTGATTAAGGCAAGAAATTCTTAATTTCACCTTGTTTATTCTAAAGAGTAGGATGCATGCAATGGTTTGTTTACTTTTTGTATTTTTGTTATTTATTTGTTAGTTTTTCAGTAAATTCCATTATCTTTAAATATGCTATTTTAGGTCCTTTAATAGTTGGCAGTCATTTTCCTTTAGAACTTAAATGTTTGATTTCAAATAAGTATATATATATTTTATATCTACCTATGTTGAAAGAGTGTATTCAAATAGTACTTCGAAAGGGTGAGGGTCAGTGTCACTAACCTCATTTAACAAGATGAACTGTGGTGATCCTAAAACAATAGTCTTCTGGAAGATGGCATAAATAAACTAATTTACAATGCATTTTCTGATAATGTTATGACTTACAAAAGTAACCAAACTATCATGAAGATAATTACTAATTAAATCAAAATGCAATTAAATTAAATGTGATAAAATGTGTTTACTTGTGTGTGTGTGTGTGTGTGTGTGTGTGTGTGTGTGTGTAGGGATGAGATCAATTGGGTTTTCCTTTATTGTATTTTACTTTAACATTTAAGATGGTTGTAGAATAAACTGAAATTATTCTTAACTTACATAACTTTAAGAGAAGCCAAAGTTATAAGTAATATATTATGCAAAGAAAAATATATTCTCTGAATAATCGAGGAAATATCTATGACTCTAACATTTATTTTCAGAGTTATTATAAAATTTCCTGTTAACAACAAAATATTCTAATAGTGTTTAAACCAACATCCAGAATTAAACTATTTCAGATGTGGCAAAATATAACAATGTTATAAATTATATATACATATATTTCATGCATATATATTAAATGTATGTATATACGTATGTGCATATATTTAGTGTATATAGACACACACTTTTTGTTTCATTTTGGCAGTTTATCATTACGAAAGATACCTGAAATGGTTTCCAAAATCAGTCGTATGATTATGTGCACCTGTGTTTGTGTCATCAGGTAGTTAACCAGACACAACTGAGAATAAACAACTAAACAGATTATTCTAGTAGTGGCACTATAATAACAACACAAACTCTGAAAGAAACCCACATTTAGATTTATGTTGTAAAAATTTTCCGAGAAAGTAGCTTCTATCTTTATATATTTCAATTAAAAGAGAATGATGGTGTCAGGATAATCAACTTCCAAATCTTGGCTCTGATTAGGCATTAGCTAATTATCATGGCCAAAGGATTTAAGTTTCCTAAACTTTGTCATGTGTAATTAATAGGAATAATAATTACTAGAGAAGACCAGATTTTGCTTAAATCATTGTTTATCTTTAGAGACATGGGGAAACTTAAATCAAACCTCAAAATTTGTATCCTTTTTTCTGACCTTATTTTCTTACAGTCATCTTTGTCTACTTTTACATTAGTAGATAGATGCCATGGTGGTTTGTTGCACAGATCAACCCATTACCTTAGTATTAAGCCCATTGGCTATTCTTCCAGATATTCTCCCTTCTCCCACCTACCCCGACAGACCTCAGCTCCATCCATGTCCCTGCAAAAGACATTATCTCATTCCTTTTCATGGCTGCATAGTATTCCATGGTGTATATGTACTACATTTTCTTTATCTAGTCTATCATTGATGGGCATTTGGGTTGATTCCGTGTAATTGTTGATTCCAAACAAAAATATTTTTTCTTTTATAACTTAATCCTTGGAGATCTGCAGGTTAATGGAGAGAAAAGTCACTTTATAGGATGCACAATCAGCTCCCATCAGGCTTAGACAACAATTCCTTTTTGTTATCTGGTGATAGTTGCCAGATGCCCCACAACCTTGCAAATGTGTCTGGGCCAGAAACATGATTCTTCTCCACTGGGAAGAATATTGCTAACTCACCCTCTTTGCCTTCACCCAGCATACGCACACCTGCACATGCACAAGCACACATGTATTTTTGCATGAGACAGTTCAAGTATGCTAAAAAACAATTTTCAGTACCTTGTCTTATCATGCTGAATGGCCACTCCAATAATTAAATGGCTGAATGTTTTAAAAATCCATGACGGTACACAGTAATACAATCAATGAATTTTAGTTTCCTTCCCTTTCGACATTACAACTTTCATTCAACAGTGTTGATTCTAAAAACCCACGGTTATTATTCCGTATAAATAGTAACTTCTACCATTTTCTGGATAAAATCCCTCTAAGCCATAGCATCCTTTCCCTAAGTTATAGGCTATTTTTTAACTCTGTGTTTGCTAAAACTAAGAGATTACATGCTTCAAAATAATGATAATTACAGCCTTAATTTCTATTATACATATTTTCCCCAGGCCTCAAAGGGTATAAATACTGTACCATCTTTCATGCAAAATTAACATTTCCTTTGAGATCTTGGTAATATCAAGCAATTCCATTTTAATGGAACAAAAAAGTACTTATTTATTAAGACATAAATGGATTTCCTTGATTTTGTCATGTTAAGACCTGGAAGACCTGATTTTGCCTAGGGATTATCTGTGACAGCAATGGTGATATCAAAGAAAACAGCAATACCAATTTCATAATCATTAAACAAGAAAAGCCCTAGAAGTTTATAGGTTATATAAGTTAAATGTAAGTAGATTGACAGTATCACTAAAGACATTAGGACTTCATATTTTTCATTATTAGTGGATAGTATTTGTTTGTCTCATACTCAGTCTCTACTTGGAACATTTTTACTCCTATCATTTATGTAAAAGAGGTTATCTAATCTATTCACACGTCGAGTCATTAAATATTGCCATTCATTTTTAAGCAAAGAAGATGAACAAAAAAGACAGGGAAAATATCCAATAGAATTTGAGAATTCTGTGTGTGTGTGTGTGTGTAGGTCAAGGGCAATGATGAAACATTTAAAGTAGTTTTGAGCCATTAATAACCATATGTAGTGTGGTAGCAGATACTGCTAACATCGAAGATATGCCGAAGCTTTAGAGGCTTTTTTTTTTCTGATAGTTTTAACCAGTGTGATTAGCTTCCATGCTGTTGTTACGGCTAGCTAAACATTCAGTGTATTGATAAGGACTCAAATAGACCAGACCTTATACCAACTGATACCATATGATGTGCAAGGAGGCAGAAAACCAAAAAACACAATCATGCCATTGGTGGTTATTGGTGCTTCTTTCTGAAGAAATATTCTGGTTTCTTCTTAGTTTCAGATTTAAAAGTGAGTGGGCACTCTTTTTAAAGATCTGCCCAAGAAAATGTATTTAATTTTGAAGTAATTTTACTTTATTTAAAATTCATGTAAAAATATTTATGTAGCAACTACTATGTTCAGTAAAGTAAATGATTGGCACTAATCCCTTTATAGAGACCTTGATAGATCATAATACTTTTCCCGTTTTCTCATTACTAACCCAAGGGAGCCATATTCGCCCCTGCCTCACTTATGGCAGTTTTTACCACATGACTTGTAAGACCCTTCAAGTGTAGATGGCTGTTTCCCCACCCTAATGAACGCAGAGTGCCTTATGACTTACTTTGGTGAACTGAATGCAAGCAAAAGTGAGATGAGCATCCCTTTTAAATTGATTAAGAACCAGTTTATGGTTTGTCAAGACTCTTTTCCCTCTTTCATGAGGATCAGAACATTTCCAAGTAGAGGCAGCGACAACAGGTTGACTCCCCAAATGACGATGATATGGAGTAGAGTTTGAACCAACACATTGTAACAGTGAACCAACACATTGTAAAAGTGTAGCTAGGGCTTTTCTAATTATTCGCATTGCAAAAAAATATTGTGCTTTCCTGATTAATCCATGAAAAAATAATGCTACATAGAATATGCAAACATGCAGCATAATATATTAATTTCCTGAAACTTTACAAAACATGTTATCATATTAAATATTAAGAATTCTTTAAGCACTGTTTTTCAACCTCTTTTAAAAAACATTATAGAACATTACTTCTTTTTGGTAATTCTCATGACAAAAAATGAATTTAGGAGACTATTAGTTTAGAAGAGTGATAAAAGACTTAAATAGTGAGAATATAATTTCAAAAATAGTAACCATCTCTCTCCTAAATCAAAGCTAAAATAATCAAGAAATCAGCCTCCTGAAAGTTATAAGCCTGATGATCCTTTCACTGTAGCTATTATATTTATGAAAAGCCTAATTATGTCTGAGATCATTTTTATGGATTATTTGTGGAAAATCATACATTTCTGATAAACAGTAAGTCATTTTAGTATTCTGAAATTACTATATGTTTGCAATGCTGCAGACAATTACCTTTTCTTAAAACAAGACATCACGAAAAAAATTCATGTGCTGTTTGATATGTCTTGGATTTTTTTTTTTTTTTTTTTTTGAGACGGAGTCTTGTTCTTGTCGCCCGGGCTGGAATGCAGTGGCACGATGTCGGCTCCTTGCAACCTCTGCCTCCTGGGTTCAAGAGATTATCCTTCCTCAGTCTCCTAAGTAGCTGTGATTACAGGCACACACCACCACACCCAGATAATTTTTGTATTTTTAGTAGAGACCGGTCTCACCATGTTGTCCAGGTTGGTCTCAAACTCCTGACCTCAGGTGATCTTCCCGCCCCGGCCTCCCAAAGTCCTCGGATTTCAGGAGTGACACCTGGCAGTTTCTTGGATTTTTTTAACTAGGGAGTGATTTTAATATTATGTTGAAATTAAAATGTTAAGATTATAATTACAAATGCTGAAGTAAACTTGGAAGTTATTTTATTGTTTACTAGAACTCCACTCAAAGAAAGGGAGAAAAAAGACAAAAACAGAAACAAAAAACTGGAAACTTGCCCTTTGAAAAAACAACTACAAGTGATTCTAAAGGTGCCTTCGCTCTAAAGATTCAGTAAATTGTGCTTCGGAGAGCCAGCTCCGGAGCCTTGTTAACTGGCATTAAATCTCAGCTCTTCCACTTTTATATATATGTGACCTTGAGCAAATTACTTAACCAACCCATGTATGCTTTCTCATCTGTAAAATAGGGATAGTAATGGTTTCTCTCTAATAAAATTATTGCATTTTATTCATTAAAATGCTTAGATAATGCTTTTATATTGAAAACACTCAACAAAGTTATTTAGTGTAATTATAAGAATAACCAATTTATCTTTTTCTTTCTGTAATGATCCTTTATAAAACTTTGGATCAAACTTTGCATGGGACATTTGGGTTTATTTTACCCTGATATTGATGTTTTCTAAAAATTATATTAATACATTTAACATGTAACTTGAATGCAAATAAAAGTAATATAACTATTCTGACATTAAATATTATTTATTTTTCTCAGTTTTAAATACTATCATTTTAAGGGACAATTCTATAATACTATCATGTAACTCCAAACACTTACTTGAAATAACAGCAAAGTCAAATATGGATTATTAGAACATCACATGTGGTCTAGACTTAAGGGTTAAATATGTGTTTTGAATTATATTCAAATTACATAGTTGCATGCATATGCATATTTATCAAAAATATTTATTTTTTTCCTAATCAGCTACAAAAAAATCATAGTAAATGCCTAACTCAGTAATACAAGACTGCATGGTTGCATAGAGAAGTGGTAATGGTCCTGTAGCGGATAATATGTTGGTTCTAATCCTCCATTCAACTTTGACAAACCTTTCGACCTAGATAAATGCACAAACTCCCAGTGCCTCAATTTTCTTATCTGTAAAATGTCAATGACATAAAAATTACTTGATATTGCGGTTTTAAGAAAAAAAATGAAACAATGAGAATAAAATCATTAGTGGAGTGGATTGTGATTGGTTAATGAATGTGCATTCTCTTCATAAAAATTTATGGAGTAAGTTACTATTCATGTAGTATTTTCTCATGTAAACAGATAGCATTTTAAATAGTCATTCCTAACATTTAGGTACCTGTAAAACTGTATAAATGCCTTAAGAAGTTATCTTAACTAGTAACTCTAAAAAATACGTTCAAGAATTATTAAGTCATTAATATATTGTCAATTATTTTATTAATGAGAAGAATTTGTAACACAAATCTAAGTACTAAATTCTTGATTATATAATTAAAGAATTTTAATATATGGCAAAATTACATAATTTTGAACAAAGAAGACACTTTGAGAATGCAAATATGTATACAAATACACACATTTGCATTCTTAATATTTCACTTCATTATAGCAAATAATTTAAAGATTACCCAAACAATAATAACATTATAAACCAGAAATGTCTCATCCTTTGGTTCAGTACAAGCATGCATACTTGTGCATGCACGCACACACACAAACACACACACACAAATACACACACAATTCACAATTCTTTTTTTTTTTTTTTTTTGAGATGGAGTGTTGCTCTGTTGCCAGGCTGGAGTACAGTGGCATCATCTCAGCTCACTGCAACCTCTGCCTCCCGAGTTCAAGCAACTCTCCTGCCTCAGCCTCCTGTGTAGCTGGGATTACAGGCACCTGCCACCATGCCCAGCTAATTTTTGTATTTTTAGTAGCGATGGGGTTTCACCATGTTGGCCAGGCTGGTCTCGAACTCCTGACCTCTAGGGACCCGCCTGCCTTGGCCTCCCTGGCCAAGGGATTACAGATGTGCTGTAATTACAGATGTGCTGTAATCCCTGTGCTGGGATTACAGATGTGCGCCTGGCCCACAATTCACAATTCTTGACATCAGATAAAACACTTAAAGATACCAGCTAAGAATAACATGACAAATTTGTGAAGCAATTAAGTAATAAGTTACATTATAAACTAATATCAAATATCAAATGAAAATCTAAAGATGTTGGCATTTCTGAAAACATGTCTTGAGCTTCTTTATAATTACATTTGTATTCTTAGGCAAAAGTTTCCGATGTATTCAGAGGTTATAAATATGCTGCCTTTGAAGGCGGAACTCTTTCATGTCTAGTGAATAAAATGAGTAATCAACCTTGATAATATCACTTGCAGTAAGAAATCCAATTGTCTATTAAACAGTGAGATGGATTTTCCAGTGTGATTGTAAACTGGTTCTGAAGGCAGCTCCCAAGTACTCTGAGGCCTGAAAAACAATATCCATACCTGTTTTAAGAGCCTGTTATATTTCTGCAACAGGAGAGACAACATAAGTAGAGAGAAGCAACAGTACTAGTTAAAACAAAACTCAAACGAAAAAACAACAATGTTTTATTTGGTTTTTAAGATATTTAGCAATCAGTTATCAAAACTGAGAAGAGTGCATTAATCTAATGGCCAGTAATACTAAAGTACATTTTAAAAGTTTCTTGGGTATGCAATTTGAAGATCTGGACACTTCAACTCAGGAAAGAAATAGTGTAGTATAGTGGAATTCATAGAACATTGTTGTTTTCTGTTCTATTTCTTTTTAATTATTTTTAATACCAAATCAAGCAATAACTTCCCAAGTACACTATTATCACCTAACTTTTTTACTCTTTGTTATTTTTATTTTTATTATTTTTGGTGTAGTTTTTTAAAATTATTATTATACTGTAAGTTCTGGGATACATGTGCAGAACCTGCAGGTTTGTTACATAGGTATACACATGCCATGGTTGTTTGCTGCACCCAAGAACCTGTCATCTACATTAGGTATTTCTCCTAATGCTATCCTTCCCCAAGCCCCCAACAGGCCCCAGTGTGTGATGTTCCCCTCCCTGTGTCCATGTGTTCTCTTTTGCTCAACTCCCACTTAAGAGCGAGAACATGCAGTGTTTGGTTTTCTGTTCCTGTGTTAGTTTGCTGAGAATGATGGTTTCCAGCTTCATCCATGTCCCTGCAAAAGGACATGAACTCATCCTTTTTTATGGTTGCATGGTATTCCATGGTGTATATGTGCCACATTTTGTTTATCTAGTCTATCATTGATTGGCATTTGGGTTGGTTCCAAGTTGGTTCTTTGCTTTTGTGAACAGTGCTGCAATAAACATACGTGTGCATGTGTCTTTATAGTAGAATGATTTGTAAACCTTTGGGTATATACCCAGTAATGGGATTGCTGGGTCAAATGGTATTTCTGGTTCTAGATCCTTGAGGAATCGCCACATGGTCTTCCACAATGGTTGAACTAATTTACATTCCCACCAACAATGTAAAAGCATTCTTATTTCTCCACATCTTCTCCAGCATCTGTTGTTTCCTGACTTTTTAATGATTGCCATTCTAACTAGCATGAGATGGTATGACATTTTGATTTGCATTTCTCTAATGACCAGTGATGATGAGCTTTTTTCGTATGTTTATTGGCTGCATATATGTCTTCTTTTGAGAAGTGTCTGTTCATATCCTTTGCCCACTTTTTGATGGGGTTGCTTTTTTCTTGTAAATTTGTTTAAGTTCCTTGTAGATTCTGGATATTAGCCCTTTGTCAGATGGATAGATTGCAAAAATTTTCTCCCATTCTATAGGTTGCCTGTTCACTCTGATGATAGTTGCTTTTGCTATGCAGAAGCTCTTTAGTTTAATTAGATTCCATTTGTCAATTTTGGCTTTTGTCGTAATTGCTTTTGGTGTTTTAGTCATGAAGTCTTTGCCAGTGCCTATGTACTGAATGGTACTGCCTAGGTTTTCTTCTAGGGTTTTTTTTTATGGTTTTAGGACTTACGTTTAAGTCTTTAACCCATCTTGAGTTAATTTTTGTAAAAGGTGTAAGGAGGGGGCCCAGTTTCAGTTTTCTGCATATGGCTAGCCAGTCTTCCCAACACCATTTATTAAATAGGGAATCCTTTCCCCATTGCTTGTTTTTGTTAGGTTTGTCAAAGATCAGATAGTTGTAGATGTGTGGCAGTATTTCTGAGGACTCTTTTTCTGTTCCATTGGTCTATATATCTGTTTGGGTACCAGTACCATGCTCTTTTGGTTACTGTAGCCTTGTAGTGTAGTTTGAACTCCCATTCACAATTGCTACAAAGAGAATAAAATACCTAGGAATACAACTTACAAGGGATATGAAGGACTTCTTCAAGGAGAACTACAAACTACTGCTCAAGGAAATAAGAGGACACAAATGGAAAAACATTCCAAGCTCATGGACAGGAGGAATCAATACTGTGAAAATGGCCATACTGCCCGAAGTAATTTATAGATTCAGTGCTATCCCCATCAAGCTACCATTGTCTTTCTTCAAAGAATTAGAAAAACTACTTTAAATTTCATATGGAACTAAAAAAGAGCCCATATAGCCAAGACAATCCTAAGCAAAAAGAACAAAGCTGGAGGCATCATGCTATCACCTAACTTTTTAGAACCTGTGACAAGGAGAATAAGTAGCATAACAATTTATATGAATAATGTGATGGTTATTCAATCTTGTATTCACAAAATGTGTAAATAAAGTCTCTGGAAAAATGATACTGCTCAGCAAACAATAAAGAACAGGTCTTATATTGCAATAGCTTAACAATTTAAGAAAGAAATACTAAATCACATGAAATAATTTACAAATGTTAAAAAATATAGTGGGGCAAACACAATCAAGTTAGCAAATAGGTATTCTAATTTTTCTCATTTCCTTAAGGTAATAAAAATTATTTATTACCTTAGAGCACCAGTAATTCTTTTGGATAATTCATGATGAAGATGGCAAAGGATTGTCATGTCTTATAAAATATGTCGGTGTTTTATACTAATAATACTTGAACTTCAGAGCAAAGTATTAGAATAAATAAAATGACTACTTATTGCTTACAGAAATATGATATAATATTAAGAAGCCATTTATATTTGCCAAAAATCAATAATAGCAGATTGCATATTGTTTCTTTTTGACAGGGTGATATTTTGATAGAGAAGATAAATAGACCATTTTTTAAATATTTTGGGACATAGGAAATTATTACAGTAACATATAATCATTCAATTTAGTGACATTAATTAGGGGTAAGTTTAGAGTTATACTTAAAACAGATGATAGACTTGAAATAAAATGCATGGTAATTATTAAGTGGTATAATATTCAGTAGCATATTTATCACATATAAAGAGATACCAATTTTATTTTAGGTGAAAGCGTTTGTGCTTTGTTATTGGATGATTTGTAATTTGAAAAATAATCCGAAAGAATGATTATACTGGTGTTCATTTTTAGAAGATCACTCTTAGTCTCATAGTTAGTTTGCTATAACTGTAAAAATGAACTGTATAGAAGAACAGATGTTTGAAATTATATAAGCAAGCATGGGGGCCAACTTGGTACAATCATAGATATGGGCTGGAATGAGCCTATAGCATTTATATTGCAAACAGCCTTCTTAATTACACACAGAAAGGTTCACAGACTGTACCTTCAAAATACAATAATCACCATCACATTTCAGTTCAAATTTAGCCACCTGTTTTTGATTATGCGATACCAGCTGTCAATTTGCAGCTATTTATATTGATATCACAAGGTGTCCTCGCTCAGTTGGAGTCCTTCAGCCAATACCCTGCAGAAGCTCCACTAGTGTTTTCCCTGAAGCTCACTGTAAAGACAGCCTCACATCCTTCAATGCCAACACACACTCAAATCTGAACAGACTGGCAGCCCAGCTGGGAGCCGATCTTAAGGCCCATAGAGAGGATGCCAAAGCCTCATCAACATCAAAACCAGTTGTTAAAGAGCCAACTAGTGGAATAAACAATAAAATATTAATTATGCTCTGATTCACCATGCAAATACTACATGGGCCACCTTTTTACTCCTAAAATAACTTCTTTAAAGAATTAGGATCAGCAATTAATACTGCCTAATTAGACACTTAATACTACCAACGATTTTTATATATTTATTTTTATCTATTTGTTGCCTGTCTTCCTTTGACTAAATATAAGCTCTGTGAGAGCAGTGGCTTTGTCTGTTCTGTTTAACAATATATTTTTATCTCCTAGAAAGCTACTCAATAAATATTTGTCAAATAAATGAATAGCATCCCACATGTCCATCTATGGGATTTTGATTCCAAATATAAGGAGCCTTAAAGCACATTTTGCACCTACCTAATGAGACTGAAGAGTTATTTTAATATAATCAGATGAAGGTGCATACATTCTACTGTATTTCCTGTGGCTCTACAAATATGTATTATCAATATATTTTGTACAATACTTTTTATGAGACATGGCTAAGAAATTGCAACAATAACATATGGTTTTCCTTTTCTATTTCATTTAGAATATTTTTAATCAATGAAAGAGGTGAATCAATCAGATTCTGGCAGGAAAAATAAATGGTGCATGCACTTTGAGCAATTTCATGAGAGTTTAAATAAGGAACTGTTTATAGAAGTGTGAACAGAGCCTACTAACAGTAAGGTTCCATTCTCAATTTTAGGCCTGAAAAAGCTAAAGAAAGCAGCTGTTATAAGAACACTGAGAAACAGAGACATGAGAAGAGCACCCTTGACAGAAAATATGATGTTAGTTCAAGGGATGCAGCCAACATTCAGTAATGCTTCCAGGTGTTGGGGGAGGAATAGTGCTATCTCTATCTAATTCATATTCTATCTGTATCTCTCTCTATTATTTACCCCATCTCACTCTGCCTCCTCCTTTGATTTCTTGCTTATTTCCTTGCATGCTGAACTCTACCAGAAATCAAACAAAAAGGCAGCTTCTCCAAGTCATTTCATTCATACAAGTTAATAAAAGATCTGGAAAAGGCCCCAACTTGGGGGATAAACACATCAATTGCCCAGTTTATCCTGTACAGTAATTTTAGGAATACAATGAAAGAAATTTACAACATTTGGTTTATCAGATATCACAGATTAGGCGAGAGTGAGATTAGTTGAGGAGAAATATCCCGGAAGAGATAGAGCAGCTAAAATTAAATTTGAGGGTTGCCCAAACAGTTCTCACTTTTATTACTGTTCACGTCTGTAGATATCAACAGAGTTTGGGACTACTACCTGAGGATTAGTCTTGAGAACGAAAATCTTGATATTCATGCTTTTCAGTTTTTATGCAAATAAAATTATATTATACATTGAGAAATACGCATTATAATATAACCCTCTAAACAGAGTATAAAGGTTGTTTTAGATATGTAGATAAAGCATCGAATCCAATTTCTTCTAAATTTTTCTCAAGTCTGAGTTTCTTTTTAAAGTTTCTCTCTTCTTCCCATTTTAATGAAGTCATTTGAAAACATAAATTCCACTTTTATCTTCACCCTTGTCACTCTTTATTTCCCAGTCACACCTCAACGCTGTATTATTTGACTTGTGCTCCTGAGAGTACATGGAATCACTTTCCTTTAGATCAGCCGTATCTGCCAAACACAGTGACACTCTTCACTCATTCCCTAACAAGGCTTCTACAAATAACAGGTAACACTGGTGAACAATCATAACTACCAACATTATCAACAGTATTAAAAATCTATAATCTCCTGGCTTTTGTAACGTCATACTTTTCCTGTTAAGTATATTTTGTACTCTAAAACATTTTTAACAGTCTATCTGTCACTCAAAATTCCAGCCTTTGCTCAATGCTTTTCTTTCTACATGTTCTCCTGAAGCAAACTCATTCACACTTAATGTTTTCCTTTAAAAATTTATTTTAATCTTTATGAACTTAAATAACAATGACACATACACTAGGTTTAAGTGTTTAGTCCTTTGAATTTTAGCAAATGCATACACTGTGTAATCACCACTCCAATCAAGTTATAAAGTATGACTATCACTCCAGAAAAGTCTTTCATTTCCTTTTTTAGTGAAGCCTCCCTTCTCAGCCAAAAATACCATCACTTTTTAAATGTTGACCACTTAAAATAGATTATGTTTTTCTGTACTGGAATTTCACATAAATTGAACCAACAGTATATACACGGTTTTTGTCAGAATTATTTTATTTAATATATAGTCTGTGAGATTCACATATGTTTTGAGTGCTTCCGTAGGTTTTACTCCCTTTTATTGTTGAGCATTAGTATATTGTATGATTATACCACAATTTGCTTATTCATTCACACATTTGTAGACATTGGGTTGTTTCCCATTTTAAAGAATTAGAAATTAGATCTTTGGCAAAAAAAAGTGGTTCATAATAATACCTTATCTGAAATGTCTATACAGTCTGTAGAGTGTCTTCTTTCATTTAATTACTAAATATTATTAAGTTGTGGTCTCTTTCTCTCTTTCATTCATCCCGTAACAGAATAGATCATTGTATTAATGTTTTCAAATAACTTTTGACTTTTAAATTATACTGCATTTTGTCTATTTTTTGATGTTTGCTTTTATCCTTATTATATCCATTCTTTTTTCATTTTTATTTCTAGCATTGGAAAATAAAATTATATCATTTACATTAAATCTCTCACTTATTCTCGTATAAATATTTAAATATCCAATTTCCTCCTATAATCACTGCTTTAGCTGCATCCTACAAATTTTGTTTTATCTCCATTATAATTTGGTTTGAAGATTTCTCATTTTGCTTTTTTGACCTGTGTTTTATATTAAAAAGTGTTTAATTTATAATTATTTAAGTCTTTCTATATATTTTATGTTTAATATTTTCCACTATAATTCCATTGCGTTCAGAGTAAATACTTGCTATGATTTCTGGCTTTTAAATTGATTGAGATTTGTTTTACAGCTCAACAAGGTTTATTTTGATGAGTATTCCATGTGCTCTCAGATATAAGTGTGTTACATACAGCATTCTTAAAATGTTTAGTTTGGTCAGACTGTCTCTCTCTCTCTCTCCCTATATATATTTATATTTTGGCACCTAATATTTGATATAGGTAACACTAGTTTCAAAGAAGGATCATAATGTTGATACATGTCAACCTTTGATACTCTTTTCTTATATGGATAAAATTTAGGAATAAGAAAACATTCCAGGCCGGGCACGGTGGCTTACACCTGTAATCCCAGCACTTTGGGAGGCTGAGGCAGGCGGATCACAAGGTCAAGAGATCGAGACCATCCTGGCTAACACAGTGAAATCCCGTCTCTATTAAAAATACAAAAAGAATTAGCGGGGCGTGGTGGCGGGTGCCTGTAGTCCCAGTTACTTGGGAGAGTTACTGAGGCAAGAGAATGGCGTGAACCCGGGAGGCGGAGGTTGCAGTGATCTGAGATCACACCTCTGTGCTCCAGTCTGGGCAACTGAAAACATTTTAATATGTTAAACATTAACAGAAAACATTAACTTTTAATACATAAAGGTAAAGAGGTACAACACTGAAATATATACAATTTCTTAACCTTTGCCCTTATTTTTTAACACCAGTGTGTCAGTATTATTTTAGTGTTTCTGTTTGCTGTCTCATTTTGCTTTAGTTTTATTTTTATTTTTTGCATCAATAATTATCTATCACTATTATTTATTCATATGTGTGTGAAAATTCTGGTTATATCTTGTTGAATCCACTTTTACTTGTCAAAATAGAAGAAATACATAGAACCGTAAAATAATACAGTAAAGTCAGCTCTTTAAGCATGGAAACCCATTTAGTCAAACGGTGAGCATTACATGATTTCCTTAATGATTTACTAACATTTGTATTATTGATCCTGAAAGTCAAGTATATTTTATAAATAGAGGTATTCAAAATTTCAAGTGAGTCAGCATTCCTTTTATGAGTAAAGGGTATTAAATGCATAATAGAGAAGATGCATCCACTTCATAGGCCATAAATTTTATTTTTGAATTTATTCCAAGCCTTAGCAAAAGCTAACCTTTATAAAGCATTTTGTTTTTATTTAAGTATATCAAATATTAAGGTTTGTTCTGTAATTGGATTTCCTTTTTCATGAATCATGAACATGCTATGATAGAATACACCTCATAGATTAAGTAGTATATTACTTTTATTTTATTAATGATTTTAAAGTGTTTTACCTAGTTGAAAGGCCTTGTTTAATTTCATTATTTTAAATTTCTTGCTGTTTTTTCACCTCAAACTAGTGGAATGCCCTCTCTTCAGAAAAATTCACTGAGACACTTTCCCCTAATTTCAATGGCATCCTATTTATTTACCAAATATAATAGGCATATTTTCAGAATTTATTTCATTTAACTTTTATAGTATTTGAGATTTTCATGCTTTCATATATCTTTAAATTGTCGATAGGTTTTTTCTAAATTTCTAACACTTGTCAGTCAATTTCATGGACTCCTCTTTCTTGTTAGTCAATTTCATGGACTCTTCTTTCTCTTTAATTGTTTTTAAGAAAGCATCTTTCAAATCTCACACTTAGTGCTCTTTTCTAAAATATACTCTCTCTTTTGATGAGCTCAACATCACTTCTGTTGATGTTCTAAAGAATTTTCCACCCTTTTTAAACCCTATTTTCAATATAAATACTTTTCTCTATGGCTTCAACTATCACTACATTTTAACAAACTCTTCAATTAAAAACCTGTTCTGAGCTTTTAGATTCATAGGTCCAACTACATATTTAGTGCCTTCAATTGGATGACACATAGATGTCTCAAACTCAGTACACCCAGGCCTAACTCATTACCATTTCACAAAACTATTCTTCCTCTTTTTGCTCCTATCTCAAAGAATAAAGTCAACATCTACTCAATTATTCAAATCATAAAATAAGGAAATAGTCCAGATTTTAAAAAAATTATTTTCTGCCCTCTTAAATATCTCTTCATATATCTCCTTTTTTGCATCTCCATTCTTTCTCTGTTTTTAATATTTAAAAAATTGATTTTTAATCCAAAATTTCGCAATATCTTTAATTTTGCTCTTCAACAACCTATCCTTAACATTGTTTCCAGAGTGTTCTTTCTAATATCCAAATTTGGATTTATAATAGCCTTCCTTAAAATAGCTTCCCTAATGCACTCCAAACTCCTTAAAAGAGCATGCAAAGCCTCCATGACCAGCTCATCACCACTGGGCCCCTTTAGCAGCCTCTCCTTGGGGGATGCCGCACTGTGTGCTGGTGCAGGAACATTTCTTACTTATAATTAACTCCACGATTTCTTGCAGTTCTTGCTATCCGGAAGGATCGTCTCACCTCCCAAAAAATATCACTGCACTGGTCCTATTGTACAGCTCATTCATTTGGTTCAGATTTCATATCATCTGTGAATTCTTCACCTGTCCTTTCCCTGGGAGCTTCATTAGTCATTGTTCATTTGAAGGGTCCTTAAGTCTTGTAAATGTACACCACACATAAAACTATCATAACATTTACCATGCTGTGGGAAAGTGGTTTGTTTATAGGTAAGAATTTTCCATAACTTTCTTTTAAGCATCCCTCATTTCTGTATTACCTGTCCCTAGCACATAGCAAGAATCTGTTCAGTGAATTCATGGTTTTAACTGGTCGATGTCTCTTATTAGTATCTGAATCACTTAATAAGGTTAAAAAGCCACGTTATTATTTTCATTGATCTTGTGAAACACAGTTTTCAACAAATTTTCTCCAAAATCCTAAGAATGAAATTTAAAAATTAAAAGTCTTTAAATTTTTCAGAATGGCATATATATGTATATATATGCTGTTATATATTATTATGCTGTTCAGAAATATGATATATTAAAAATACAACAGAAGTTATTTAATGAGTGACATTATTTTGGAGGTGTTCCTAAAAGTTCTTACTTTTTAAAACTAAAGTCTTGTGGAAAAATATATTAGAATAAAGATTCTATTTAATTTCGATAGCAAGAAATTGAAATTTATTTAATCTCAAATACATATAATGTAACACTTTGAAACTGGGAATTAAAATTGATTAGCATGATATGTTTTTATATTTTATATGCTTTTTCTGTAACAAAACAGCAAGTAACCTTGGATATTTAAAGCTTTCAATTTTATTTCTAAGTTTTGTATTACTGCCTCCTCAAAAATGCCACAAAAATGCATTCAGGTGATGAAAATGTCAATTTAACAGCCAGGCAAATGGTGCTTGCTTGTCCTATCAGATCCATAATTAGAGGTATGTTTCATATGAGAAAAAAATTAAAATTTAAATATCCAAAGAAAATTTTACATTATATCTATTAATTGGATTTTTAGAATGACTAAAAAGAGTTAAAAATTGTTTTAAATAAAATTTATTGCATATATTTAAGGTATACAACATGATGTTATAAAATATATATACATGATAAAATGGTTACTATAGTGGAAGAATTAACATAGCCATCGTTTCGCATAGTTACCAGTTTCCCCTACTCTCACTGCAAGAGCAGCTATGATTTACTCATTTACTAAAAATCTTGAATACAAAAATATTTTTTTAATGTGAGGACATGAAAGTTTCATTTAAGCTTCCAGGAGAACATTTGAGTTGTAATTTTCAAGTATTCTAAGTATCATAGCTAAATATCACTAATAGGGACCCACACATCATTTAATACCACTATTAAAATAACAATGCAGTGGCCGGGCGCGGTGGCTCACGCTTGTAATCCCAGCACTTTGGGAGGCCGAGGCGGGCGGATCACGAGGTCAGGAGATCGAGACCACGGTGAAACCCTGTCTCTACTAAAAATACAAAAAAATTAGCCGGGCGTGGTGGCGGGCGCCTGTAGTCCCAGCTACTCGGAGAGGCTGAGGCAGGAGAATGGCGTGAACCCGGGAGGCGGAGCTTGCAGTGAGCCGAGATTGCGCCACTGCACTCCAGCCTGGGCGACAGAGCAAGACTCTGTCTCAAAAAAAAAAAAAAAAAAAAAAAAATAACAATGCAGAATCCTGTGGAGTCAGGAAGATGGCAATACGTTCTAACTCTACCACCCTCCAACCCCAATTTTTTTTTTTAGTATACTCTGATCAAACAATTTGAAGAAATGCTGGTTTACTTATCTTTTTTTATATTTTTTGTTTTGCTGCAAAATTCTTTGACATGTTTAATATTCTGGGGTTCGTGATGTCTCTTTGTTGAGAGGCAATAGAATAACTTTCACAAGCATTTCATCAAGGGACATTTTTCATTTAATTGTACGTTCTGTTAAACAGAGAAAAGCATGTTCAGTTTGCAATAGTAGTAATACTTACGGTAGACAGAGAATCTGAAGTCCGAAGATGCTAAGTATCTTTCCTAGGCCACAACATAAATGAACAGAGAAACTAGGATTTTTCTTACTCATAAAAAATTCAATAAAAAGTATGCCTGCAAACATAATTTCATTTTTAATCAAAGTCTTTAAGCAAGGCAATGCAAATTTGATCAACTTAAATGTTAAAAAAAGAAAAATAAGCACTCATTAAAAAATCCAATTATAAGTATGTTTACTGTTAATCCTTACTATCCACATAAGAACTTGGAAATTACATCGTAACAGGAAGCAAAATCTCTGGAATTAGTTGGCAGACTGTTCATTGACTGTTGAAATGTACCCTCTTTAAAACATGCCAGGTGTTCCAGTAGTGCAAAGAAAAAAATGTATCTGATAGTGATTGGCCAATTGTTTTGTATACCATAAGTGAAGACCTTAAGTAACTATAAAATGTTTTATTTGCACAATATCAAATATATTTACCTAACAGAAATCCCTTTGAATGTTATTACATCAGCCAGGAAGTCCATATTTTTTTTGTTTCTTTAATCATTTATTTTAAAAACAGTAAGTTGATTCTGAGATTCTATTGGATCTTTGCATTCTAGTATATACATCTCAAAAAATGGTTCTGATTCTAGTCTTTCCTTGTTATAAACTTAAGGGTTGCTCTTTCCTTGCAAACAAAATTTCAAAATGTGTTTGTTCCTTGTCATTGATGCATACAGTCATTTAAGGAAAATTGGCAGGATGTGTCTGAGATTTTGGCTCTGTGATTTGAAGACATTCTGTGTATGCTTGTGTAAAGGCAGGTGGCAAAATGTGAATCCAAAACTATATCCATTATGTTCATTTACTTTACCATTTAGAAAGCACAGATGTTAACTATATAACAAGGTGGTTTTTATTGTAATCACCTGCTGTTAGGGTCCCTCTTGGCATAGTAGCCAAATAGATTCTTGTTTCCTTCTCATTTACAAAGTGTTTGCTATTTGACGGCTCAAAGCAAAACTGGAAATTATTTTTCATTCCTAAGAAATACTTAAGACAATTTTGAAGTGAAATGGTTATAAATTTGAATTGCGTACTATTATAGGTAATTATATACATTAATTATATGATATGTATAGATTTTTAGTTTAAAAATCTGGTTTTCCAGTGGTTTATTTTTTGATTTGCTATTGTTAAAGCAGAACTCCTTCTATTCACTGACAATCTTGAAAAAAAATTACTTCATTTTCTTTTAGCTTTTACCCCTAAAAGGAAATAGTTTAATATTTTTCTATTTTTGCTACTTAAAACTTTAAGAGCTTTTCCTCTCGAATACCAGATCATATATTTAAATATACACTCAGATGAATGTATTTATATAACGTAGACTATATTTAATATATATACAGTGTGTCTGTGTACATATATATGTGTGTGTGTGTGTGTCTGTATATATATATATATATATATATATATATATATATATAAAGTGTGACTGAAGCCCTTTTAACTTTGTCCAATTTTTCCTTTTTGGAAAAATTACATTGATCAAGTATCACCTAAATTCACCACCATTGACACATATAAAGCCCCCAGTCTTAAAAGTTAATTCCTTGAATAACTTAATTCTTAATCTGAGACTTGGTCAAAGACAAAACTCCATGTTTTGCTCTACTACCACAGCCTTGGAAAAAAACTTCTTTAGTGGTTTTATACCTGTCTATAGCAGAACAAATCAAAATATTTACCTCTATCTCTCTGTTCTTTCTTTGTATGCAGGTTGCATTTATAAAACACTGTAAAACGAATAAGCATGTGTTGTACTAATAATATGTAATAAATATTATAACTGTTAAATTGAGAGACAAAGTACATACATTTATTCAATTAAAGTGTTTAGACCATCTATTATTTATTAAATATCACTAAATCTTAGCCTAAGTTAATGATATATGACTCAATCCCCAGAGGAAAATAATATAATCTAGTAGAAGAATTCACAGATTCTAAAATTTTCAGATACTGTTCTAAAACATCAAAGACATTTTCCTATAATTAAATAATAGCTTTTCCCAAGTATAACACTTTAAAAAATATGAATCTTAATATGATCCAAAAGAACTTATCAGACTACTGAGAGAGGAAAATGGCGGATGGAAGGCAGGACTAAATTGCAGCTCCCTCTGGGACAGATAGAGCAACATGTGGAAACACATACATGTAGAACTTTTACTCCAGGAACTGCAGGAACACACCAGGAAGGCTGAGAGAATCCACAGACTCTTTGAAGGAAGTGGATTGCTCTTGCAGGCCCCAGGAGACAGCCCCAAAACTGTGAATGCTCAAAGAGTGAAAGTGAAAGCGGGATTGTTCACCCCCAAACACACACCCTCACTGCAGAACCTGAAGGTCCAGATCATGGAAAAAGTATTTGACCTTACCAGGAGCTGAGACAATTTTAGCGAGCCAAGCAAAATATAGTGATAGAAGACCCAACGGGAAGCGCCCCTGTGGGCTCTCTCAGTCCCCAGGGAAGCCATTTCTGACTTTATCTCACAGAGGTCCTTGGGGAGGGCTACCAGAGGAACTGGGAAAAGTCCACAGGAAAAAGGAAACTTTCAGCTAAACGTTGTAACAATTTCGACTGAACTCAAAGATTCCTGGACAGAACTCAGGGGAGGGTGTGAATCCAGAGTGTAGACATAGCTCAGAAGCTGCAGCAGGCAGGGGGGTGCCAAATCTGAAAACCCTGCTTCACAGCTGGGAGGCTGGTAGCATGGGGCAAGTTCTCAGCATGCCCAGAAACAAACTCTGCTGTTGTGGGGAGAATGATGGGAGTGAGACCAGCCTTTTGGGCTGCGTGGGAGCTGGATGAGGCCTGTAACTGCCAACTTTCCCCCACTTTCCTAGTAATCTGCATAGCACAGCAGAAGCAGCCAAAATCCCCCTGGGAACACAACTCCATTGGTCTGAGAACCACGCCCCCATCTTCCACAGCAGCCACAGCAAGCCCCACCCAAGGAGAGTCTGAGCTCAGACACACCTAACCCTTCCAGAACCCGATGGTCTTTCTCTACCAGCCCTGGTAGTCGAAGACAAAAAGCATGTTCTCTTGGGAGCTCTAAGCCCCCACTCACTGCCTGATCCTCCCTATGCTACCACAGCTGATGCACTCTTGAAATTGCCATCTCCTGGCAGGAGGCCAACCAGCACAAAACTAGTGCAATAAACAAAACTACAGCTAAGGACCCTCACAGAATTTACTTCACTGCCCTGCCACCTCCACCAGAGCAGATGCTGTTATCTATGGCTGAGAGACCTGAAGACAGTTCACATCACAGAACTGTGCAGGCACCCCCTAGAACCACCTCCGAGCCTGCTAGCTGGGTAGCTAGATCCAGAAGAGAAATAATCACTATAGTTCGGCTCTCAGGAAGCCACATTCCTAGGGAATGGGGGAGAACACCACAGCAAGGGAGCACCCTGTGGGACAAAAGAATCTTAAGAGCAGCCCTTGAATCCCAGATCTTCCCTCTGACATAGTCCACCCAGCACTACAAGAACTGCTAAAAGGAGCTCTAAATCTTGAAACAAATCCTTCAAATATACCAAAATAGAACATCCTTAAAGCATAAATCTCACAGGACCTATAAAACAAAAACACAATAAATAAATTTTTAAAAATGTTATTCAGGAAACAGAATGATGAATAGAATAGTACCTCACATCTCAACGTTGAATATAAATGACCTAAATGATCTACTTAAAAGACAAAGAATGGCAGCATGGATAAGAATTTACCAACCAAGTACCTACTGTCTTTGAGACTCACCTGACACATAAGGACTCACATAAACTTAAGATTAAGTGGTATAAAAAGATATTCTATGCAAATGGACACCAAAAGTGAGCAAGAGTAGCTATTCTTATATCAGACTAAGCAAACCTCAAAGCAACAGCCGTAAAAAAGACAAAGAAAGACATTATATAATGATAAAAGGACTTGTCCAACAACAGCAACAAAATGACAATGCTAAATATGTATGCACCTAAACATTGGAACTCCCAAATTTATAAAACAACTACTACTAGACATAAGAAATGAGATAGATGGCAACACAGTATTAGTGGGGGGCTTCAGTACTTCACTGACAGCACTAAACAGGTCATCAAGACAGAAAGTCAACAACAACAGCAAAAAAAAAAAAAAACAATGGATTTAAACTATACCCTAGAATAAATGGACTTAATAGGTATTTATAGAACATTCTACCAAACAACTGCAGAATATACATTCTATTCATCAACACATGGGACTTTCTCCAAGAGAGACCATATGATAGGTCACAAAATAAGCCTCAAAAAATTTAAGAAAATTGAAATTATATTACTCTCTCAGACCACAGGAGAATAAAATTGGAAATCAACCCCAAAAAGAACCCTCAAAACAATCCGAATATATGGAAATTAAATAACCCGCTCCTGAATGATAGTTGTGTCAATAATGAAATCAAGATGAAAATTAAAAAATTCTTTGAATTGAACAATAATAGTGACACAGCCTATCAAAACCTCTGGGATATAGCAAAGGTGGTGCTAAGACGAAAGTTCACAGCTTTAAATGCATACATCAAAATGTCTGAAACAGCACAAATAGACAATCTAAAGCCACACATCAAGGAACTAGAGAAATAAAAACAAACCAAAGACAAACCCAGCAGAAGAAAAGAAATAATGAAGATCAAAGCAGAACTAAATGAAATAAAAAAATACAAAAGAAAAATGAAACAAAAAGCTGGTTCTTTTTAAAGATAGATAAATAAAATTGACAGACCATTAGTGAGATTAACCAGGTAAAGAAGAGAGAAGATCCAAATAAACTCAAATAGAAATGAAACAAGGGATATTAAAACAGATACCACAGAATACAAAGTATCATTCAAGGCTACTAAGAACACCTTTATGAGAATAAACTGGAAAACCTAGAAGAGACAGATAAATTCCTGGAAATATACAACCCTCCTAGATTAAACCAGGAAGATATAGAAACTCTGAACAGACCAATAACAATCAGCAAGATTAAAATGGTAATAAAAAATGCCAACCAAAAAGAGTCCAGGACCAGACAGATTCACAGCTGAATTCTATCAGATACTCAAAGAAGAATTGGTACCAATCGTATTGACACTATCCCACAAGATATAAAAAGAGGGAATCCTTCCTAAATCATTCTATGAAACCAGTATCACCCTAATACCAAAACCAGGAAAGGACATAACACAAAAAGAAAGCTACAGACCAATATGCCTGATGAATATAGATGCAAAAATCCTTAACAATGTGCTAGGTAGCCAAATCCAGGAGAATATCAAAAAGATAATCCACCATGATCAAGTCGGTTTCATACCAGGGATGCAGGGATGGTTTCACGTACACAAGTCAATAAATGTGATACACCAGAATTAAGAGCAAAAATCACATGTTTATCTCAATGGATGCAGAAAAAGCATTTAACAAAATCCAGCTTCCCTTTATGATTAAAACCCTTAGCAAAATTGGCATAGAAGGGACATACTTTAATGTAATAAAAGCCATCTATGACAAACCCACAGCCAACATTATACTGAATGGAGAAAAGTTGAAAGCATTCCTTCTGAAAATTTGAACCAGACAAGAATGCCCACTCTCCGCAGTTCTATTAAACATAGTACTGGAAGTCCTAGCCAGAGCAATCAGACAAGAGAAAGAAATAAAAGGCATCCAAATAGTATACCTAGAAAACCCTAAAGACTCATGCAAAAAGCTCCTAGGACTGATAAATGAATTCAGCGAAGTTTCAGGATACAAAATTAATGTGCAAAAATCAGTAGCTCTGCTATACACCAATGGTGACCAAGCTGAGAATCAAATCAAGAACTCAACCCCTTTTACAATAGCTGCAAAAATCACAAAATAATTAGGAATATACCTAACCAAGGAGGTTAAAAGCCTCTAAAAAGAAAACTACAAAATACTGCTGAAAGAAATCATAGATGACACAAACAAATAGAAACATCTCCCATGCTCATATATGGGTAGAATCAATATCATGAAAATAACCAAACAATCCTAAAATTTATATGAAACCAAAAAAGAACCCACCTAGCCAAAGCAAGACAAAGCAAAAAGAACAAACCTGAAGGCATCACATTATCTGACTTCAAACTATATTATGAGGCCATAGTCACCAAAACCATATGGTACTGCTATAAAAATAGGCAAATAGGCCAATGGAACAGAATACAGAACCTAAAAATAAAGCCAACTACTTATAGCTAACTGACCTTCAACAAAGCAAACAAAAGCATAAAGTGGGGAAAGGAAACCCTATTCAACAAATGGTGCTGGGATCATTGGCAAGCTACATGTAGAAGAATGAAACTGGATCCTCATCTCTCACCTTATACAAAAATCAACTCAAGATGGATCCAGAACTTACATCTAAAACCTGAAACCATAAAAATTCTATGCAATAACATCAGAAAAACCCTTCTAGACATTGGCTTAGGCCAAGACTTCATGACCAAGAACCCAAAAGCTAATGCAACAAAACAAAGATAAATAGATGGGACTTAATTAAAGTAAAAACCTTCTGCCCAGCAAAAGAAACAATCAGCAGAGTAAATAGACAACCCATAGAGTGGGAAAAAGTCTTTGCAATCTATATATCTGACGAAGGACTAGTATCCAGAATCTACAAGGAATTAAAACAAATTAGAAAACACAAACAATCCCATGAAAAAGTGGGCTAAGGACGTGGATTCTCACAATAAGATCTACAAATGGCCAACAAACATATTGATGGCAGCGGTGGCCCATCTGGAGCAGCTGATGCGAAGACACCAGCTGCAGCAGTGGAGTCACGGCTGGAGTTTCATGCTCTGCAATGCCGGTGGGAGCCCTGCTCTTACCAAGTTTGCAGGGCGGAAACCCCATGATCCTGGGCACAGTTGCAGCCACCCAGCCATGGATCCAGACTTGGGCATCCCTGCACTCTTGCGGGCCTGTGAAGCCCCTTCCCCTGCAGACTCAGAAGTCCCTGCTCCCAAGATCTGGTGTCTCCCCGTTGCCGGCACCTGCTCTGGTGTGGAGCAAAGTTGCAGCTAAGTCTGGATGTTGTTGCAACCTGGTTGAGTGTACATGAACTCGGGGCTATGCTGACATGCCAGCCTCACAGCTCTCTCAGTCCCCTCTGAAACTTTTAGCATTGACGAGCTGAGGGAGGGAGGCCAGTGGGCTCTGAGGGCAACTTGGCAAGAGCCTGCAGACGCCCCTTGGCATTAACAGTTTGGGCTCTGTGGATGGCATGTTGATGTTGTCAGGAAGCCGACAAGCTCTTGGGTGAAAATAGGTGGGTCCCTGGTGAAACAGTACCTTCAAGCGAGGGACAGCCTAAAGCCTGGGGGCTGGGCTGCCATTTCTGGATGGAGTCAGTGACCCAGTGTGAGAACTTATGGTGCCTTTTTTCAGGCCTGCCAATGGCCAGCCATGGGTCAGTCAGCATGCACTTCCTCCCTTCTGAGACCGTAAAAACCCCAGACTCAGACAGACGTCAGGACAACCAGTTGCAGAAAGGAGCTACCTGCAGCAGTTCTCTTCTCTGCTGAGAGCTGGACACTCATCAGGATAGCCTGCCTGTGGTAAGGAGCTACCCACTACAGGTCTCCTTTCAGCTGAGAGCTGGACACTCATTAGGACAACCTGCCTGCAGAAAGGAGCTAACCACTTTGGGACTCCTGAGAGCTGTTCTGTCATTCGGTGAAACTTCTCTCTGCCTTATTCACCCTCCAGCTGTCCATATACATCATTCTTCCTGGACATGAGACAAGAACTCAGGACCTGCTGAATGTGGGCCTGAAAGAGCAGTAATACAAACAGGGCTGAAACGTGCCCCCCCCACCCCGACCCCCGCTCACCACACTGTGGGTGACAATGAGAGAAGAGAAGGAGAGAAGAGCTATGGCCCTCTGGGGAGCCCAGACCTAGGGCTGGGCCAGGGCTATGACACCCACTTTGCGGCTCTGCAGTTCATGGTATCTCTAAGATTTTAGGAGGCACTGCATTCTCTGGTGCCCACAGTGGAAGCTGTTTGCAGTACACTTGGTCTAGCTGCAGCCTCACATTTAGCCAGCGCCTGTACCAGTGCCTGGAGCTGCCTGCCCTGCTGCAGCCAGCACACCTGTCTGTGCACAGTGGCCAGACCCCATGCTCACTCACACACCTCTCGTCACTCTGCGCCTGGCTCACCCTTGGCAGGTATGGGATCTGAGCTGGTAGTGGGAGCCAAGTGCAGCCTACCAGGCTGAGTGGGCGGAACAAGCGCAGCATGCCTGTGCAAAACTCAGGCAAAGGCACCACCATCCACAGAGATTTCTGGCTCGAAAACAGACACCCCTAAGGATCCTGTGTCATGAAAAAATGCTCAACATCACTAATGATCAGGAAAATGCAAATCAAAACCATAATGCAATACCACCTTACTCCTGTAAGAGTGGCCATAATGAAAAAAAAAAAAAAAATAGTAGATGTTGGCAGGGATGTGGTGAAAAAGGAACACTTTTACATTGCTGGTGGGAATGTAAACTAGTACAACCACTATGAAAAACAGTGTGGAGATTGCTTAGATAACTGAAAGCAGAACTACCATTTGATCCAGCAATCCCACTGCTGGGTACCTACCCAGAAGAAAAAAGTCATTACATGAAAAGATAGTTGCACTCGCATGTTTATAGCAGCACAATTTGTAATTGCAAAAATATGAAACCAACCCAAATGTCCATCAATCAACAAGTGGGTAAAGACATTGTGGTATTCATATATATATATATACACACACACACCATGGAATACCACTCAGCCATGAAAAAAATGAAATAATGGCATTCGAAGTGACCTCGATGGAATTGGAGACCATTATTCTAATTGTAGTAACTCAGGAATAAAAACCAAATATCATATGTTCTCACTCATAAGTGGGAACTAAGCTATGAGGATGCAAAGGCATAAGAATGATACAATGGACTTTGTGGATTTGGGGGCAAGTGTGGGAGGAGGGTGAGGGATAAAAGACTACAAATTAGTTACAGCATATACTGCTTGGGTGATGGGTGCACCAAAATCTCACTAAAGAATTTATTCATGTAACAAAACACCATGTGTCCCTCAAAAACCTATGGAAATTAAAAAAAAAAAGAACTTTTTTTTTATCAAATAAGAACTTAGTATGGAATCTTCTCCATGTAACTTGTCATTGTCCTTCAAGAAAACCTGTTTTTGACCATGTGCAGTGGTTCACAATGGTCATCTCAGCAATTTGGTAGGTCAAGACAGGAAGATTGCTTGATCCCAGGAGTTCAAGACCAGTCTGGGTCACATGGTGAAACCCCTTGTCTACAAAAATTAGCCAGACGTGGTGCAGTGTGCCTGTAGTCCCAGCTACTCGGGAGCCTAAGGTGGGAGGATCACCTGAGCTAAGGAGTTCAAGGATGTAATGAGCCATGATTGTGCCACTGCACTCTAGCCTGGGTGACAGAATGAGATTCTGTGTCAAAACAAACAAACAAACAAACAAACAAACAAACAAACAAACAAGGAAAACTTGTTTTTAATTAAATACTATTTTTAAAAATGTACAAATATATACATTTTTTATTTGTAAAGAGTTTGGTCTTTTTTTTTTTTTTTTTTGGACAACCAATCTTTGAGATCTGATTAAGAATTTTTGAAATATTATTGTATTAATTAAAGAATGCTCAGTGTTGTAACAAACATACAAAATCATCTTTATGGCTCAAATTATCATTGACATCTTTTTAATGCTCATATAAAAACCAAGACATATTTCTGTAGAGCTGGTGGTTCTCAAATAGTAATACAGGGACTCAGATTCCTTCCATCTTCTGGCTCCTTTGTTCTCAATACATGACTTTAAAGTCTCCCTTGCTCATCTATGCCAAGTCCGTGAAGGAAATGAGCATTGAGAATCACCTCTGGAAGGCTCTCATGGTCCAGGCCTTCAATTTTCATGCATCACTACTGCTCATTTTCCATGTGCTAAATATCTGTGATTTGACCATACCCTACTATAAGAAACATTGACAAATACACATTCACATTGATCTAGGAAGAAAAAGAAATGGATTTTGTGAGCAGCTATTCATTATATGTTTCAATGACATATTTTTCAATTAAAATTAGTATATGTGTATATATGTGCATGTTCACATACATGTAATATTAGAGTGTCTCTATATTGGAATTACTCCTTAATATATGCCTATTTGAATTCAGGAATTCCCTGGAAGTTCTTAACGGTATTTTTGAATTCTTACATTTTTCTCCCCTCATTGTTTCCATTTGTATTTAACTTGAATATAAGTGGAAAACATGGAATACATGACTTCCTGTAATCTTTATCTTCCAATAATACATTCGAGCTTATTTTTATTTCAATTAGAAAATATTTCTATCAATTGCTATTTCTTGAAATAGTAGACAATGCAAAAATAAAATTCTGGTGAATTTTTGTGAATGGGTTACACTTCTGTTATATTGCAAACAAATTTTGGAAGACATCATTGGACAAATGTTTTCCACTTAAAAACTTTGCATAATAAAGTAAAAGTTTAAAGAAACTAAAAAGAGTCTTCAATATATTTTAGAGAAAATTACTGAACAAGTTTAAAAAAACTTATTTTTTTTTTTACTTTTTCCCATTATGTTGTGGCAAACCCCAAATAACAGTTTTTGATACAGGCATAATATTTTGAATAAAAATACTTGATGCCGAAGATGTGAACAAAATTTTCCTTGGAATTACTATTACTAAAGATGAGTTAATCATATATTTTTTACCCCAGTTTTATTAGAATATGCTATTTATGCTTAAATGTCAAAGGAGCTTGCAAAGGAGATTATTTTAAAATAATCAAGCTGATGTTAGGTTTCATTCATGAATTTTGAGGTGGATTTTTTTTCTAGCCTGAAATTTTCTTCATTAAACTAAAGAACCATATGATGCAATAGCTTGAAAATTAGTTATAGTATATTGGATTGATGCATTTCTGTGAAAACGGCCACACTCTATGTCTGTTTCAAAATGCAGACACTGCATTTTGGTAATGTTTTAAATCCACAGAGAGACAGAGGATGAAAACTGGAAACTGAAGAATAATTTTAAGAATGCTAAGCTCTTTGCTTTATTTATGTAAGTTACATGACATAAAATCTCAGGGAAGTGTTTTGACTATTACTGTACAAAATAGGAAGAACCAACTCAGTGAACAAATTGGCTTTTGTTTGCTGAGTCAGTTATTTTACAAAGAAAAGTATTGCTTATTTTCAGTAGACATTTTTAGCTTTCCATGAATACTGAAAAATTAAAGACTTTAAGTTCTGATTATGAAAAACAAACAAATTTATTTCACCAAAAATATTTTCAACTTAGTTGTTATTATTAGATAAACATATAACTTCATATATTAAAATAGTAGAAAAGTAAGGTTAATAGTATATTTTATTACATTAAGCAAATTAATGCATATATGCCATAGGCATGAATATTTAGAATGTTTAAGTAGCACTACTTTTAATCATTTTATTTCAGCTTATGAATTTTCTTTTACTTACTATCAGAAATTAAGCATTTATTAAGCCTCAAGAGAGTGAGGCTTAAGTTATTACTTAAGACGGTTTTAAAAGGAAAATAAAATTGCAGCATTTAAAAAAGTCACATCACAATTTATCTAGTAAACCAAATACATTCAGAAACATAATGCAAAAGCACTTTTAAAAGGCACCTATCTGTAGATACAGAAATCATACTGTGAAGGTTGTTATAATTACGGAGGAGAGGTTTTTTTCAGTATGGAAGTTTCCCAATAGTTCAAAATACATTAAGTTATAGAAGCCTCTTAAAAGAAAAGGAATCGTTCCTTGAATAGTAATCAAAATTATTATTGAAACGGGAAAAGCTCCCTTGTCCCCCTCGCAGTGCGTGCAATGGGGGTGTGGTTCACTTCTTCAGTGCCCCACTGCTCAAACCTCTAGGCGAGCATGTAGACAGGTAGGCTGTGGGGCTCCCAACCCTTGGTGATGTCTAGAAGTGGATGTTCACAGCTCCCGAAGCCCCACTGGGCATGTGTTACAGGGTGCTCTTTTAGTTTTTTATTTTATTTTATTATTTATTATTATTATACTTTAAGTTTTAGGGTACATGTGCACAATGTGCAGGTTTGTTACATATGTATACATGTGCCACATTGGTGTGCTGCACCCATTAACTCGTCATTTAGCATTAGGTACATCTCCTAATGCTATCCCTCCCCACTCCCCCCACCCCACAACAGTCCCCGGACGGTCTATAAGTGGCTTGTGTTGGCCAGCTGAATTAGACCCTCTACCTTGTCTCAAGGACAGAGGACTTTCTGTATCCCCGGGTTCTTGCCTTGGTGTCTGGAAAGAATCGGATCACATGTGGGCTTGGAGAATGAGTGCAAGGTTTTATTGAGTGGAAGTAGCTCTCAGCAGGTGGGGGAGCCGGAAGGAAGATGGTTTTCCTCTGGAGTCGGGCTGCTCAGTGGCCTGGGCTCTCCTCTGACTGTCCTAGCCAAACTCCGTATCTTCTGCTTCTACTGGTCGGGTGGCCTGCGGCTGTGCTGGTGCCTGTTGTGGCATTCCTCTTGACGTCCAGCTGCCTGTGTGTTCCTCCGCTGATGTGCTCCTCTCGACATCCAGATGCCTCTGTCTCTACCTTGCTAGGGTTTCAGGTTTCTATAGGCACAGGATGGGGGCATGGCAGGCCTGGGTGGTCTAGGGAAATGCTACATTTGGGCAAGACATGCCTGTCCTCACTTAGGTCCGTGGGGGTGGACCCCTAGCCAGGGACTACGCCCTCCTCTACCCAGCACTTCCCTTTCCATCCCCACTTCAGTGTCATTTAAAGGGACCACGCTCTTCCCTTCCCAGTACTTCTATATCAATATTACTCTAAGATTTACAATACAAATTAAGATCCAATTGTTTGAGAGAATTGCAATAACTAAAGAATGCTTATGATCCCACATATTTTAATCCGAAAATAGACACACACATGTGTGCACACAGGCACACGCACACATACATGACTTCAAAATAAATTCTCAGGCATACTATATGACTATCAAAATTGAAATCTCTGTAAAACCTGAAAATTGTGCTGTAAACATAGTATTAAATACTCAAGAAAAAATAAAACCGCTAAGAATTGCTGAGGGTAGTTTGGCAAAAATGAGAATACAAACCATGGGAATACAGAGTGATTTTTCTTTTTTATTTACCCTGAGGAGCCATTAATTTATTTTTCTGTAACTGAACAACACATTTTAACTTTGTGCTGCCTCTCCACCAGTATATTGAAACTTTTGAAAGAACAGCTTAAGGACTGACTTTTCTAATTAGCTTTTGGATTCCAAATTTGTTCTCGGTTTTGTACTTCATCTTCCACGTTTTCCAACTTCATCATTGACCCTGAATGTATCTTACCTTCCTTGTTATGATCTAGGCCTTTGACTTAATTATTCAACTTGTTGCATGTGTTTGACTTGTGAACTCTTGGTTATAACAATGACACACTCATGTTTCAGCCATGAGTTCTCCACTAATAAAATATCATTATAATTTTGGCCTGTCTTCTTAAATGACTAATCATATTTGGATAGCCACAAAGTTATAGCATCATCCTGGATAGTTTAGAAGCTTTAAACTTAATCATTGTTAGTATATATGTGATATGTCAATTTGCTTACTTGATCCTGCAATATGCTTGATAATTGAATTTTTTTTTTGTTCAACTCTATGAAAAGTCAGTCAAAAGGTATTTAGAGTGTTCAGCACTCTAAAAGGCCCTCTGAGGGGAAGAAAAGTAGGGAGATAGACACAGATTAATTACATGAAATATAAGAAATCACAAATAACATTGGACAATATCGTTGCTAGCAATTCTCCCTTTTCATCAGCCTTTCATAACTGTAGCTCAAGGAATAGTTTAGGGTCCCTTGAAATCTGGAGACCGGTTATTGCCCTTTGACTCTTGTCCCAGGCTTTATCTCTCTCTGTCCTGTTTGGAAAGGGAGATTCATTTTCACTTTGTTTGCCTTTTTAATTTCTAAAATTGTATTTTCATCTGATGTCTTTTAGTTTGGGCCGAAAATTTTTTATGTCTTATTCACATTTAATTTCTCAGAAAGAGTTCCTCAAGCTTTTACCCCTTTGTAAAGTGGAACCAAGTAAGGCGAATGATATCAATTTTAGGTTGTACTAGCAAATTTATAAGTCACAAAATAAGTTTTAAAGAAGTCTCTATATGATTATGTATAAATGTTACATTGTGTGGTAGGGAATACCAGATGACTACTTCAACAGCCACATGAATTTTTATACACGAAGATATAAAACTGAAAATTAAATTTTAAACATTAACATCAGTGACATATTTAAACTTGTTTTTCACCCAATGAAGAAATAAATATGTAATTAACTACATAGTACTTAATAAAATTAAACATTCTATAAAACCCAAATATGAAACATTTCAAATAAGTACCCATCTTCACCTGCACATTAACTGATATCTGCACCTGTGTAGAAGTGAGTGACAGCCTCGTGGTATGGTATTACCTCAGTTTATTTGCCAGGGTCCAGAGTCAGAGCCCACCCTGAAAGTTCATCTGCCTGATTTAGCTCTGCACTCCAGTGGATTCATGTATATTCATATATAAAATAATTCACATTAATCTAGCCCACAGGACTGACGCCAATTTTCTAATGTTCTGTGTAGTTAACTGTGTGCTCCGTATAAGCCGCTGCTTCAGGTAAACATCTGCTTTCAAGACACTATTTTTTTTTATTTTTAAATTTTGGTGAGGCAAAGGGAGAGAAGACTTTCATTTGACTTACTTATTCTTATTCAAATTAATACATTTAACAAACTGTCCTTCAATAGCATATGAAATAATTGTAGCAAAGTCAATAAATAATGAAATTTAGTAATATTTTTAAACTATTATACATATAGAAAATATATTACCAAGGATTATGCTAAATTATTTGCTGAATATACTTTATCTACCTTTTAGTAATGTGTAAACTATAAAATGACTCCTGGTCAGAAAATTATTTTTTAGTAATACTGATTGTATAACTACTGACTTAACTTATGTGGGTAGCTGAATAAAAGGGTCACTTAAATTAGGATGAAAATAGGTGATAAATATATCTATCTTTGGCAAAATCAAGTTACCAGGATTACAAAATTTTTAAAGTGAAAAGAAAATTAAGGCTGTCTGTATTTGCAGAGTGAAAACTCTAGACAAATATTTTGCTATACATAAAATAATGTATCATTGAAATGGCTATTTTCATTTTTAGGATACAAATAGTTTCCTAATTAAATATTGTCTCTCTCTCTCCAAGAGGATGTATCTCATCAATGGAAAGAAGCAACACACTGTTTTCCAGATATTTGAAAATAAATATCAGCTGAAATTATTATTTATCACATAATATTGTGAACAATATGCTGTTTATACTATTCTATTTATGGTATCCAGTATTTATAATACCATAATATGTGTGATCATTTAATAAATTCTGTACAATAATACATTTGAATTTAAATTTAAAAAAAATATATTTAAGAGCTTAGAAATGATACGGACTTGTTAACCTTGAATTTTAATATAAAGATTTTTAAAATATAAGCTATTAGATATAGTCTAAAACTTCTTCAGACAAATAATTTTTAAGATGCTTTTTTAACATATTGCATGATGGCAATGAGTATCTGCAACAGCAGTCTTTAAATTTAAAAAATAAAATTCGATCAGAATTGTATGATCCTATAGGTGTATAGTTTGCATCTATGCACTTAGATGCTAGTTATATATATTACAAACCCACCAAAATCAGGGCTATATCTTCTTTTTGCATTGAGACATCCTACAGTGTTAAGAACATACTATCTCATCATGGAGAATTAATAAAGGCCTGTCTTATGAAATGGATATAGAGTATATATTTGGCTCAAACCTACACATTTTTTTGGCAGCAGGGTGTGAGATATTATGCTAAATATAAGAAGACAAAAGCTATTAAGGTGGGAAATGTTTCAACATTTTAATCCAGAGATTGAAGCATTTTAGCTTTAGAAAACCAATGCCATATGTACCAAAAATTCCATTACATAATGTAAATGTTTCTATTGCACAGGAGTCCATCACAGCCTAAAGTTCATTGTGAGGTTTTATCTAAGTTTCCAGTTGTTTTGTAGAAATAAAACCTGAAGCTGAGGTTAACTAGCATCTTATATACATTTAAAATAAATAATGCGAATGTAATCAGTTCAAACATTGAAATGTTAATGAACACAATAATGTATCAAGAACTGAGCTCAAGAACTTCCTTTTCAGGGCAGTTTGAGCCCTTCCCTGTATTGTTCCATGAATTGTAGGAGAATAATCTTGGCTGTAATTTAGTTGAAGAAATTTATTTATACTAACTTGACCTGAGACCCAAGGCTTCAGGATTAATTGTTTAATCAGACTTTCATAGAGCAGCAAATGTCCTGATGTTTTATGTACTTGCTAATTTTCTCTCTACTTTCATTTTCTTGTCTTTCTCTGTGTAATTTCTTCCCCTTCTTCTTTCTGTTCATCTTCCTGCATATTTATGTCTTCCATCTTTCTCTTCTCCTAACTTTTTACTCTCTTTCTCTCTCACACTTTCATTTTTTAATGGCATTTGCATTTTCTCTCTTCCTCTCTTCTTTTTTCTTACTGATTCACTTGCTGATTTGTTTTTCATCTTTGAATTCCTGTATTAACTCTTCATTACACAGAAACACGTTTCCTTATTGATTATGTTTATAACATAAAATTTCCCTTTTCTATTTAAATAAAATTTGAAAGAGACACAGAACTGTTATAAAATATACTTTGTACTTCATCTTTCTTTTCATTTCCAGTTTTTGTTGGAGTTAGAGAATTTTGCCAAGAACATGTTCTTTAATTCCCAGTTTATCATATAGAATAATGAAATAAACATAATTAAGAATATGCTACCTTCTCTGTACTCTGCTAGCAGTAATTTTCAAGGAGGTCGTTCAGATAAAATAACTAAGGCAAAGAAGTCAATTTCTAGAGATGCTCTGTTTTTGAAAAGTAAGCCTGTGGCCGTACAACACACCAGTACACAGCCCACAGAATGCTGACTGTGTGTAAACAAGAAATGTCAAGTAGCATTTTCACAACAGCCTGAAATTGCAAGTTAGAATTCAAAGAAATTAAACAGCTTTTCCATAATCTCTTCATAATTAAATGGTTGATTCATAATTCTACATTATCTTTCCACTACAACATGCTGTCCCCCCCCAAATTTTTTTTATTGTTACGTTTTTAAATTATTACCAGATTAGTATGTTGATTAAATGTGGCAATAGAGTTGGCCTATGTGATTCTAAAGAATCTTTCAGCCAGGCGCGGTGGCTCACACTAGTAATCCCAGCACTTTGGGAGGCCAAGGCGGGCAAATCACGAGGTCAGGAGATAGAGACCATCCTGGCTAACACGGTGAAACCCCGTCTGTACTAAAAATACAAAACAAAAATTGCCGCGTGTGGTAGCACGTGCTGGTAGTCCCAGCTGCTTGGGAGGCTGAGGCAGGAGAATCACTTGAACCTAGGAGACAGAGGTTGCAGTTAGCCGAGACTGCGTCACTGCAATCCAGCCTGGGCAACAGAGCAAAACTCTGTCTCAAAAAAAAAAAAAAAAAAAAAAAAAGGGATCTTTCATAGTCTCATGTTCCCATTCCCTTAACTGCCAGAATCTCCATGATTTATGTACGTGTTATCAGTGATCTGAGAAGAGATTTCTTACTGGCTCTTATTCTTCTAAAACATAATCATTTTTTTGTTTTGGTGGGATTTAGTATCTTGTTTGGATAAAATTGTTCCCTTATACATTAAAGATTTACCTCCACTGCCAGTCAATAAATACCTAATCAAGGTCTCAGAATGGGCGGCATAAGGAATAACAAACACTGAGCTAACATTGTTGAAAATGTAGACTAGGATAGTGATGAAATATCCTAAACTGGCATTTACCTTTGGAAGCCTGCTCAGGAGAGATTATCTGAGGAGTCAGTGACAACAGCCAACAATTGATGGGGACTTCCTATGTGCCAAGTACTACTTTAAAGCCTCAAAATACTATTTTTTAGTCTTAATTAGAACCACATGTGGTAGTTTTGTTTCTTTTGTGTGTGTGTGTGTTTTTTTTCTTAACTACAGATGGGCTATTGAGACACAGAGAGGTTGAGCAATTTGTACAAAGTCGCACAGCTGAACAATGGCAGAGATGGGATTTCTCCCCAGTCAGTGTGGCTCCAGAGTTCATTTCTCAGCCACTTCTCTGCAGTATATGCACAGGGGACTACTGTACTTGCACAGGAACTGTGATCCTGTGCATAAAATGGGAAAGGCTTCAACTATGTGATTCTCTCTTGAAAATTCACAGTGCTTTCTTAAAAGGCCTAAATATCTCTAAGAATGTTTGCTTCAGTATTTCCAATACATTTGTCCCACAAACTATTTTTTAAATGAAACATCTGTTAATATTTTATAGAACTAATGTTGCCTAAAATGCAATTCGGGGACCAATGTCTATAACCTCTATTGAATTTTCAGCTACATTGCCATTTTATGTACTTTAATATAAAAACAGAGGTTCTAGGATTCTGGGAGAAAAATATCTCTCATTAATATTTATATTATATTCACATATTTCCCAGCCATTATTGTCAAATATTACTTCAACACTTAACCCATTGGTTAGAAATATTTTTTGAGTAGTGGTTAAAGTCATTTTGGGAATAGTGATCCTCGGAACATTCTATGCGTATTCAGTCATGCAGACCTGAGATCCAATTGGAAATGGCTGCTTATTTGAGATAAATTCTAGTTTGTATTTAATTCCTAAGATAAATATTTGATGCTAAGGCACACTGAATATAATATTAAATATTTAGATGATTATTGTGCATAAAATTTTCTGATTTCACACAGAAGAATGGCATCTCAGTACAGTATTGTGTTTTTAATGGTTTGATTGATTTAGCCATGATTAATTACACATTTTTTTTTTTTTTGAAGCCCTGTTGATATAATCAACAAGTAGGCTTTTGGGTAAACTATTCACTTGTGATTTCATGTCTATGCTTTCAGACATGCTTTTGTACGCTGTGCAAAATCCACTCACTCCCTACTCAGTAGAGTCGTTTTAAGATTAACTCTAGCTTTTTTCAGTGAAAGGTGAGTGAGGGAAATTTAGATTCAATTTTGATGTGTGTAGCAAGTCCACTAAAGTGCTGTCACAAGGTACAAGTCACTCAATAATTCAAATGCTTGGCATCTACATGAAAGGAAAACGTTTTAAAATATCATTATAAAATAATCTTATAATTTGATTATCCAGCAAAGAAAAGTCATATGATTTGTATATTTTTAACTTTCTCTTGCTTTGGCTTCCATGAAATTGTACTTCTCCATTCCTTCTGTGGCACTCTGATTGTTTCTTCCTTGATTTTTTTGTTTTGTTTTGTTTTTTGCTCCTCTCACTTTTCCTTTCAATCAACAAAAAGGTGTTCTCCAATGTAATGCCACATTTCTCATCTCTTAATTTGGTCAGTTTGTTTATATTTGTATTTATTTATGTTTTCTATTTATATAGTCACTATCTATAATAATGGTAGGGGGCTGGGAGCAGAGGGATCTCCCAGAAGTTTTGGGAAGATTAAAGGAGGAAATTCATGTGAAACATTTAAGGCAAGGCTGACATATAGTTACTTTGTGAGTGCTCCTTGCCTTAAAAACAATAGATCTTATTGGTGGTGTTACTCTTTTGTTTGTTGCTGTGGGTGCTTTTATTATTGGATGCTTAGGTGTAATATCTATGTCACCTGACTTTAATAATAATGACTATTTTTGTTACAGCTACAATGCCTGGGTATCTTCTATATGTTGAGTTTATACAAATTCTATCAATTATTTAATGATTAACATTATTATAGTTAATTATATAAACAAACTTCAGAACAAAGCTATGAAGTAAGTGTTGTCTTTCTCACTGAGACTTTAAGTAACATGCCCAAGGTCACATTGGTATTAGAGTTGAGTTAAAGTCATAATCTGTTTCTTCCAGCTGCATAGCCTAGCTTTGTAGGAAATGAAAACTTTTTACTGCACCAACTACCAAATGAATGTCTCTTGTCAGGAACTTTCTCTCACAAGGTGGTCGTTAATTCTCAATTTCCTGTTAAACATTTCTACAGCCTTCTCAGCTGCTTAAAGTGAATATACACATTATTGTGGCCATCTTTTATAACATTCATTTTTCCCCTTTTGCATTCTCTAATTATGTTAGTATTTATTATAATCTTACTCATCACTGACCTTAAAACTTGAAATATTCGTAATATTACACTAATCATTAAATTTTGATGATGATTTTCTGTGTGCCACAACTTAGGCTATATACTTCATAGATATTATCTCATTATATCTAACAATACTGTCATGATTTAAGTTTTCATATTGTTCTTACTTTAAAATGCAGTAACTGAGTCTTTTTTTGCAACTACTCATATTTTTAATGTTTTTAATATACTTGTGATGACATTTCATCACAGCTACAGGTTCATATAACCATCATTATAATTAACATCTAAAATTGTTCCGGTCTTAATGAGACTATTTAATTTATCTAGGCTCACCAATTTGTAAGCAATGAAATTTTTATTCAAACATTGATATCCTGACTCCAGAGCCTATTACTCAATGATCAAAATATTCTGTGGTATAAGTACCTTTACATTGTTGTGTGACTATCATCAGGCCTCATCTTCAGAACTTTTTCATCTTACTCAACTGAAACTCTATACCTATTAAATATTAATTTATCATTTTCTTCCCCCCACCTATCCTAGCTGCAACCATTGTACTTTGTCTTTGTGAATGTGAACTATTCTTGGTAGATTATATAATTGTAATCATACAGTATTTATTCTTTTGTGAATGGATATTTCACTTGGAATAGTGTCATCAAGATTCTTCCACGCTGTAGCATATGTCAGAATGTTCTTCTATCTAAGGCTGAATAATATACCATTGTATGCATATACCACATTTTGTTTATCCATCGACCCACTTCCATTGATTGCTTTCATCCTCTGGCTGTTGTGAATAATGCTACTATAACTGTGAGTGTACAACTATCTCTTTGAAACCTACTTTCAATTTTTTTGGAAATACTGTATGAGTGGAAGTGAAATTGCTGGATCAAATGGTAGTTCTGTTTTTAATTTTTAGAGAAACCACCATAGTGTTTTCCATAGCAGCTTCGTCATTTTACATTCTAATAGGCGTGTACAATGACTCCAAGGATTCCAATTTCTTCACATCCTAGACAACACTTATTATTTCACTCCCCTTGAAAAATAGTGGTCATCCTCATAGAATTCTAATGGGTGTGATGTTACAGCTCATTGTATTTTGGATTTGCATTTTTTTTTTTGTTTTTTGAGACGGAATCTCGCTCTGCTGCCCGGGCTAGAGTGAAGTGGCGTGATCATGGCTCACTGCAAGCTCCGCCTCCCAGGTTCACGCCATTCTCCTGCCTCAGCCTCCCAAGTGGCTGGGACTACAGGCACCCGCCACCATGCCTGGCTAATTTTTTTGTATTTTTAGTAGAGATGGGGTTTCGCTGTGTTAGCCAGGATGGTCTCGATCTCCTGACCTCGTGATCTGCCTGCCTCGGCCTCCCTAAGTGCTGAGATTACAGGTGTGAGCCACCGTGCCTGGTCTTGATTTGCATTTCTTTAATGATTAATTTGTTGAATACCTTTTTATAAGCTTGCTGGCCATTTATGTGTCTTTTCTAGGGAAATGTCTATTCAAGGCTTTTGCTCACTTTTTAAATCAGGTGATTTAATTTTGTTTTTGTTCTTGAGTTGTAAGACATCCATATATATTTTGGATATTAACCCCTCATCAGAGAAATGATTTGCAAATATTTTCTCCCCATCACTCTATTGATTGTATCTTTTGATGAACAGTTTTCAATTTTGATGAGTTTCATTTTATCTGTTTTTTTTTTTTTTGCCTGTTTTTGGTGTCATATGCAAGAAATAATTGCCAAGTCCAATGTCATGCAGGTTTTCTCCTATGTTTTCTTGTAAGAGTTTTACAGTTTTAGCTCTTATGTTTACATCTTTAATTCATTTTAAGTTAATTTTTGTTTATGGTATAGGTAAAGTCAAACTTTTTGTTTATTAATCCATCTTTCATGTTTTTTTGGAGGGCAGTGTATGCCTAGAATTGGAGTTGCTGGATCTTACGGTAATTCTATGTTTGATTTTTTTTTAGAAATCCCTGTCTAATTATTTTTACTTTGCAATCATACATTGGCCGTCTGCCACTCAATCATCTATGTATCCTATTATTATTTTCTGCCAACAATATTTTAATTTTCTCACAATCTTTTCTCTAAAAGCTATATCACTTGGTTTCTTTTTTTCTGCCTTGCCCCCAAAATATTTTATCCTTACATTTGTTAAAAATTGCTGTAACCTTGTCTCGGTATATTACATTTCAGACATTTTTTCTTCCTTTTCTTCTACTCAGTAACTACCATACCACAAATGTTATTCATGCTCTTTGCCTTTTGATTTCTCTGATTTCTCTCTGTTCATTAGCTTCCTGACTTAACTACCTATCATTGCCAGGATAGTTTATCCAAAATTGTTTAGGACTTCAAGCACTATTTTTCCTGTATTTTCAACCACCATGTCTTCTTACCCAACCTGTCCACTCACTGGGAAATTCAACCCAGGGACAATACACGTATCTGTCTTCTTTATTGCAACCAAATGAATATACATTCTTGTAGTCCAGTATCTGTAAACTTTTGCTTATGGGCCAAATCCAATCAATCATTTGTATTTCTAAATAAACATTTTTGAAACATAGCCATGTTCGTTTTTTCATTCATTTATGTATTGTCCATGGCTGCTATCATGTTAAAGTAACAGTTGAGTACTTGCTACAGAGAACTATGACCCACCAAGCCTAAAATATTTACTGTCTAAAATTTATAGAAAATATTTGCTAAACTCTTCACGCACAGTATTACAAATACTGCAAAAAAAATCATAATTTCAGCCACAGCTTGAATCTCAATTCTGTCCAGCAATGATTCTACATTTTCCAGGTCAACTCCATCTCCCATACTTCACAATGACTATTTAAAATGATCTCCTGAGCTAGGAACCATGGCTCATGCTTGTAATCCCAGGAGTTTGAGAGGTTGAGGTGGAAGGATTGCTTGAGCTGAGGAGTTTGAGACCAGGCTGGGCAACATAGTGAGACCCCATCTTTACAGCTCTACAAATATATATATATGTGTGTGTATGTCTGTGTGTGTGTGTGTGTGTGTGTGTGTATTTTCATGTGTTCTTCAAATAGTCTTAGTAGATGGCCTTGATTTATCATTCAAATTAATCAACTTTATGTCTCTGAAGAAATGACCAACCTGTATCCAGACCCATTTTTTTTAGAGTACCTCTTATTGTAATAAAAGATATTCCTCTAGCTCACACCCCTTTCTGGTTGTTTATATACTTTACTCATTACTGTATTCATTCATTAACTTTAACTTCTTCCATTATTCTTCCCATTAATAACCAAACATGCTAATAGGTCTATTGTGGTTTTCATCTATCTATCTATCTATCTATCTATCTATCTATCTATCTATCTATCTATCTATCTATCTATCTAATCTATATGTGTATGTACGTATGAGAACTTTCATGAACCTAACTCTATTTTGCCTGTCAAACTCTCTTTATCTTTTACTTTGCAGTCATACACTGATTTTATCTATCTTTCTATCTCTATTATTATTATTCTGTCCACAATATTTTAATTTCTTAACAATTCATTCTGTGAAAGCCATATTACTTGATTTCTTTTTTCTCTTCTATGTTGCAAAAAGCATAATTTATTTCCTAATTTTATAGCCACTATCTTGTGTTTCTACTGACTATCTAACTCAGGGCTAACTTGAATTTAGCTTTAGTTAGACTATTCTGAGGCATTTTTATTGTCAATAGTGACTTGCTTATTGCTATATCTGACAGCCATTTTCAGCCTTTTTCTACTTATACTCATAACATTTGCCCTTCATTGTTGGATACTTTTCTTTTACACTCATCCCGTGAATTTTCATTTAACATGCATCTCATTTTTCCTCCAATCCCTCTTGATCCTTCTTAGAGTGCTTGAGGCACTATATGCCCAACAATGGTATATTGGTGGGAGAAATGGACACACTCCAACACACTCTGCAGAAAGATTCTATATAACTTAATGGGAAGAGTGTTTATCCAGGTGCTACCATAACTTACTGTCTAACTCAAAGAACTCTCTCAACTTCTCTTTGACTCAGTTTTGTCATTTATAAAATATTGTTTAATAATTTAACCTATCTCCTTTTTTTAAGAGTAAGTTAATTAATGTGCATAAAGTGCTACAACATTGCTGTGCGTGCAGAAAGGTAGTCCTTTCTTACCTATGGGGCATATGTTCCAAGACCCCCAGTGGATGCCAGAAACTCTATGTGTACTGTTTTTCCCTATATGAACGTACCTATGACAAAGTTTAATTTATAATTAGGTATGGTGAGAGATTAACAATAACTAAAATAAGATAGAATTATAACAATATACTATAAAAAAGTTATGTGAATGTAATCTGTCTCTCTCTGAGAATATCTTATTGTATGTAATATTTTTGGACAAGGGTTTAACATGGGTAACCAAAACCATGGAAAGTGAAATCCTAGATAAGAGAGGACTACAGTAATAAATGTATACTGCAAATGGTAGGAATTGTCTCCAAAGCCTCCCTCTGAGCACCTCCAGGTCAATAGATCTTAAAGTTTCCATATGTTATGGTGATAATTCTTTCATCAATTTTTTTAGTTCAGTGACATGTATTGCCTCTAATGGTATTGTGAAAATACTTGTCCTGATGCCCCAAACACAACAAAGCCAAGCTTGAATTCATCGTGTGCTGCTACAAGGTTGCCTCATTGTTCTATCACTCTCTCAATTGTCTGAGGAAGGAATCTGGATGTCATTCTTGTCTTGTTTCTCTATATCAATGCAGTTACCAAACTCTGCAACATTTACATGCTACATATCTCTAAGATGCGTCTCTTTTAATCTATTACCATAGCCATTCTCCTCTCTGTGACAAACATTTCTCTTACCTGAAATGCTCCAATGGTTTTCTAACTGCATCTGATTTTATAATCTTACTTTCTTGGAATAATTTTCTCAGCAAATAAATCTAATCAGAACACATTTTTCTTTAGAATATCTTGAAGTATTACTATTTATTTCTTAGTTATTGTTTCTTGCAAAGTTTTCTTGCAAACTCATGTGAAAATTATATCAGGAATGCCCTTGGTATAAAGAAAGAACTCATGCAAAAATTATATCAGGAATGCCCTCGGTATAAAGAAAGTAGCTATTGACATTGGAAGGTATTGAAGGGTGAGTCAAAGATGTTAGGTGAAACAATGGTGAGCTGCTGAAATGGGATGGTCCTACAGAATTGTCCAGTTTTGAGGCACAGGGCATAGGACTTTATTTTTCTATGCTGTATTCACTAGTCGTTAAATGCAGGTTGCCTTAAAAGAGCATGTATTCTGGAATGACCTGTCTTTGGCAACAGATAATTCTTAAAAGGATAGTTAACCGAAAACTCAGTAACAGCGTTTCTAGGGGGCTGACAAATTGTTGTTTCGGATCTTAAGGATCTTATTGGCCAACTATAACATCCACAACAATTGCAATTTAGATAATGTTCAAAATATTTTAAAGGTCTTAAGAGTCCCTTCATAATTACCTACATTCTCTTCCCCAGTCTCATCTTGTAGTTAACTGAATACATAATTAATCTTTTTATCTCAAGAAGTTGAATTTGATTTTTAAAATTTTCATTAGGCACCTCTCCTCAAAACCGTCCTTATTAAATTTCTATTAATTATAATTTAAAAGATAATATAAATTCATCCATATTTTAATAATTATATAATAAATAGGGAAAGTATGATAGTTTTTTTAACTTTGAAAAAAACAATGGTAGTACAGAACATATTTGATCATATAGGAAATTGTTTAACATATTTTGCACACAATTTTTTCAAGGAACATCAGTGTTTAACTGGAATTTGAAAGTAAAATGGAATTGAAATCACTCAATATTAAGAAAAATAAGATATGAAAATAACTCAGAACACATCTGTGGTAGGCAGAACCTGTCTCTCACTCCCAAGGATGTCCTTATCACAATTCTTGGCATCTGTTAATACATTATATTACATGGCAAACATGCATTGAAGGTAAAGTTATAGGTAGGGACCTTAAGATAGAGTGATTACCCTGTATTATCTGAGTGGCATTAATCTAATCACAAGAGCTCTTAAAAACAGAGCTTACTCTTGTTGAAATCAGAGAGATGTGACGGAAGGGAAAATCACAAATATTTGAAGGATGAGGAGGATTTGATGTGCAGATGCTGCTTCTGAGATGTGCCACGTGTAAGAACCACAGAGCAGCTAAGGGTGGTCCCCAGCTGAGAGCAACAAAAAGAGACTCGAGAGCAAAACAAAGGGACTTCGGTCCACAATCTCAAAGACTGAATTTGGCTAACAGCCTGAATGAGCTTAGAAGATTTAACCTTAAAACCTCTAGAAAAAGAAAAATGCATCTCAGCATATAGCTTTATTTTAACTTTGTGAAGCTCAAAGCAGAGGCCCTGGCTGTGACACAGTGCACCAGACTTCTGATCTTGAGAAACTATCAGATAATAGAGTTGAGTTGTCTAAGATCAAGTTAGCAATAATTTGTAGGGCAGTAATTGGAAACTAGTAAACATCTAGTTATTACAATTTTTACATAAATTTTTGGTCAATATCTTTACATATAGAAAAACATCTGCGCAAACTTACTTGGTATGGTAAAAGTGATATTTATCATTATGAGTATTTTGAGTAATCAGATAATACAGTTGAGTTGTCTTAGACCAAGCTAGCAATAATTTGTAGGGCAGCAATTGGAAACTAATAAACATCTAGTTATTACAATTTTTACATAAATTTTTGGTCACTATCTTTACATATAGAAAAACTTCTGTTTGTGCAAACTTACTTGATGTAGTAGAAGTGATACTTATCACTATGAGTATTTTTAATATTTCAAAATGGGAAACTTTGAAATTTGACAATTATGCTGAGTCAGTACAGATTATCTTCAAAGTTCTGTAGATTTATAGATATTAAAGACAATATAGATTGTATATTATTTGTCTACAAGAACTTGTAAATGCTTAAATGCCAATTTTTAAATACAGAATCTTTTAAGATATAGTCGTAGCATGAACCTGAACCTATTATGCTAGAGAATGAATTTTACCCAACTGATAAATCACAAAGCCAGTGATACCCACTGAGTTAGTACCACGCATAGAAACAGAATAAAAGTTTAAGTAAGTTTTGGCCTTATGCAGAAATCAGGTAGTAGTTTTTTGTTTGTTTGTTTGTTTGTTTGTTTTTTAACACAGCAGCAAATTAATTCACTCTTAAATTTTTAAACCAAGAACACTAAATACCAGAATCCCAAAAAGCTCAATATGTGTGTTTTATATCTTAATTATTTCTGTAGTTTCTTGTCATAATAATTAGAGAAAATTACTTTTCAAAGACAGTAGGTTGCTGTTTTGGAAATTATTTTCAAGTGATTGCATGAAATATATCCAACTCAACTATCTTCCAGTGCAAAGTTTCAGGAGACATTCTTTTATTCTACAGCATGGCAAATGCTGTCATTGATGCAACAGAATAATTTTTTTCAATCTTGTCATCCACATATAAATGGAGCTCCTCTGTTCAATAGCAGCATAAATATTCTTTGTCTCTTATTTTTAGCAGCCAATGACAAATAAATTGAAGGCATTCCGAGACATAACACCTGCCAACCATTAAATTGTATTCAAAATGCAGAAAAGCATCCTAGGTATTAACCTAATACTAAATACAATTAATGCTATGGGATTGGGAAGGATGAAATATACAGACTTAGGAAGGCTGTTCCTATAGTAATGTGTATTATCCTTCTTTCCTTAACTAGATGAATGTACATGCGAGTAGAACAGAGTTCTACATCACTTTCCCTGAGTGCGTTGCCTATCTCATCATTTGCCAGTGTCCTCTGGATTGGATAATTATAAGGGCACTCACTGTGTTAGATTCAGACAAATATACATGCACACACATATACCCCCATATATATTACCTTTACATTGACTGGTTAGACAAATGCTTACAGTGGTTATAATCAAAGTCCCAGAACTAACTATTACAGGAGATAGTTAATTTTCTTTCATTCCATGACCAATGACTGCACCTATTTTAGACATAACTGAAGCAACATAAGTATGATATGGTTTCATCTTCAGGTACATGTGAAGGAAAATTCAGATAATCCATTGTTTTTCAATGGAGAAAATGGTAAAAGAGATCAAAATAGGCTTCTTTTCATGAACAGAATAGCATATTACTTAACTATTTTTAAAAGAATACAAAGACGTGAGACTTGTCAATGACCGAATAATTCTATCCACTGTCATGGCTTGAGTAGCATCATAAAGTTAGATTCTATTCTTAAATACTGTGAAGACCAGGAGAAAGACATTTTCAAATAATTCCATATTCTGCAGTTTATTTGCTAAGAGAAAGGAAGCATAGTAGTGATAGAGACACAACTGGAATCTCTTTTTAATTTGTCTTTCATACGTTTCAATAACAACTCATCGGGTGTTCCAGAAACTTGATAGAATGCCTACTATGTAGAGACAATTTTCTCAAAAAGCTTTATTATTATTATTATTATTATTATTATTATATGTATTAGTTAGATAAGATGCTTATAAATATTTATATATAATACAGAAATAAAATAAAATAGTCACCTACAGTTTTACAAGAATGTGTCAGTCATCTTGAAAATTCTGAGTGTTAATAGTATGTTTAGGGCTACATAAGAGATAAGAGATTTTAAATGTAAGACACAGAACTTCTGAAAAAGAGGGTTTTGCTTTCCCATTAGGAACACAGAATGATAAAATAGAAGGCTCTCTTGAAATTGCCAAGATGATTCTTTCTCGTATTTCTCTAAGGAGGTTTTTCTTTAAAGAAAATCCCAGACCACATGAAGGCATTAAGCTGAGAACGACTTTGTCAGGCCCCATTCGTTCTTCTACAAAATAAAAATGCATTGAATGAATAAATAAGCCTAAATACAACCCCTACTGTTTGCCAATTATGCTAGATACTAGCCACAAAAAGATTAAAGAGAAGAAATAATATAGTTCATACAGGAAATATGCAGTTTTGTACTATTCTTGTCCTCCCAGAACTACTTGCCCCCTTACAATAAATGCACGAACAACAAAAATGCAAACATGAAGATGTTTGCAACAGTATTTTTTAAGACTGAGATTGCAAAATGCTGTTTTATTAATTTTTTTATCTTCATAATATGACAAGTGTAGCACTTTTCACCATCTAATACTAACCTCTAAGCTGCTTAGTGAAACATATTCACTATCATTTATCATTATTTTGTAATGGTTCCTAGTACTTCCAAACTCCCATTGAAAGAAACAGATGTTAATCTAGCCACATAGACTATGATAAACTTGTCAACTACTTAAAATATGACCAAAATATATTTCATAATATTCACCAATTTTATTGTAAGGGATTGTGTGGGCTCTTATAAGAATTCATAAAAATATTTGTTTATATTAAAGATATTTATACTTCCTGAAGAACACTCTATTATAACGACTTACACAATTTTTAGTTCACATTTTTTAAGGTAACAAGTTTCCTCGTACTTTCTGAATTAAAACATCACTCAACCTTAATAGAAATGAAATTTCTACATTTCCAATTACTGTTTCAGTCATAGAAGGGGTAATTTATGAAAACTGCAACCTAACAAAATCTAAATTAAAAGTTAACTTCACTTAAGAGGTAGAGAAATCAGGGCAGTTCTGTCTCAATTGAGAACAAAAGGATGTCTTTGTATATTCATTTCCATCTGCCAGCTTGAGGAAGATTCTCTCTTTTTAAAGATTCTTTAAAAAATTAAATTTAGACTATATGAAGACTCTGAAATGTCCTTTGACATAAATATTGAAAGGTGAAAATTGGCCAGGCCATGTGGGGAAAGCTGCTGACAGTGACGGTTGTTGTAGTTCTTATATTCTAAAGGAGGCATTAACTTGTCATATCAAAATTTTTCTCTTGGTCTTTTCTAGACATGCTTCTCTCCGGTTTGAACGGGTTTTGTGTGACTATATTTATCCCATTATGTGAAATTAATCATTAGAGGCACAGTTTTGTAACTTAGGTTCTTTCTAACCACTTATGGAAAAATAAGAGATCACCTGTTTTCAGATCCTCAGAGACTACATATGGAAATTAAACTTAGAACTAAACAGTCAGGACGAAGATGAGAAAGGAGTCTTACCACAGTGTTAAAAAGAAAATGTAAAATTAGTGCCTTAAGAGAGGACAACACTATTTGAATAATCAGCTAAATGTAATCTTAGCATCTATGACATTCTGTACTACATCTGTGTGATGTGGTAATCTAAATTTGAACAGATGCCCCGCATGTTATGTCAATATTTGAATTGCTATTATAGCTATGAATCAATATTTCTTTGTAAACATCCTTATTTCAAGTGGCTTGAATCACAGCCCTGTGGTTAAATACCCAGACTCTAGTTTAACTGCCTGATTTCATAACCCAACTCCAGCGTTCACGAACTTATCTTCGGTTACTTACTCAACAACCTATTGTCATAGATTTTACCCCTTCGTGAAAAAAAATGTAGCCATTGTCTTATAAAATGGTAATGAGGAATAAATATATGAATGCTCTGCTTGAATATTAATTTTAATTGGCTGTTGTTATTTTCTTGTATACATTAGATCTTGCTTTCCCATTTCTTTTTTGGAGTCAGGCAAGTCATATAATACATTAAAATATAGACTAGGTGAATAAGATGTCAAGTGAAAAATAGAGATAAAAAGTAATTTGAGTCAAAAATCTCTTTGCTTCTAGCATCAAAACAGTTCAGGCAAAAATCTTTTATTTTTTTCATGTATTTTTTCCTTTGCAAACATCAGAACATAAAGGGATTATCTTCAAACTGAATTGACACCACTTAATATTAAACTCAAAACAGTTGTAAGTAAAATATTAATATTTTGTTGGATCTCTCATAACTCACTCATCACTATGGTGGTGTGCTATGTTTACATTAAAAGGAGAATCTAACACTTGGGGGCAGGGAGGGGGCAAACTAGCTATGTGCTATAAACTGCCGAAAGCTCTTCACATATAATTTAATCATTTCAAAAATGCATGAACCAGGTTTTAATATCACTGTATTAAAACACCAAGTCATGGAAGATCAAATGGAAAGATCACCACACTTTCACTACTAGTATGTATTACAGTTAGTTTCTAAATCTAGGCACCTTGCTTTTCAGTAAATGTGAGCAATCATTTAATAATAAGTATCTTAATATCAAACCTAATCTAGGGTTTACCTTTTGATCTTTCAGTAGGGCTTTACTGTAACGACTTCTTTGCCCCTCATAATTTCCCCTGGGCCTCAAATTTGTCTAAATTCCCCCTCACCTTCCACTTTTCTTTCCATTTCACCCAGTTTAGAATTTCTAATGTTTTAGGTTTTTTTCTTTATTAAAACAGATTATTAAAACAAAACACTTTGCATTTGGCATGAAATGCTAAAAATTAGGCTTGGCTCATCTTTAAAAGAGTTAATTTTTTTTTAGATTTCCAAATGGGTCCTATCACCAGATTATAATGTTGGAAGTGAAAATCAGTTGTTGTCAAATTTGAGTGTTCACCTGAAGAGCTTGTTAAATCAGCTTGTTGGACCAAATACCAGGAGTTTGTGATTGATTAAGTCTTGACTGGGGCTAAGAATTTGCATTTTAACTGTAACATGAGAACCACAGATGTAGACCAATATTGTAGATTTTGAAGATACTCTCAATTGCTGTTTTCCCGTGAATACTAAATACTTTAAGAAAAAAGGTATTACAATGAGCATTTCTTTATTTTTTCACCCTGCAGAAAAATCCTAAACTAACAAAAAGTCGATAAAGATAGGGGTTGATAAACTTTCCATATTAAGTCAAGTGTGTATTCTTCCTACATTTTTTAGTTATGTTTCTGTATTTTATAGACTAGAAAGTATGTTTTTATGGAGCAGGAGGCTGTAATAGAATTTGTAAGTTACAATGATTAATATTGTTCACTCTCCCTTGGCAAGCTGGAAAGTAGCATAGATTTCTTAGCCAAACTACCTAAATTCAAATTCTAGCTCTACCATTTCTTAAATCTATCAACCAATGATTAAATTACTTAACCTGTATGCCATGATTTTTTTCATCTGAAATATAGAAATAAGAATAGAACTATTCCATTAAGTCATTTTAGTATTATATAGGTTAATATATTGAAGACACTCAGAGAAATAACTCAAACACAGCAAGGGATAAATGAGGTCTAACTTTTAGTTTGATGAGAGCATTACACTTTCCATGATGTAAATGTTTTGCTTGGTGGGTTTATTAACTGATAAGATGTGATGGACATAACATTCATGGGCCAAAGTGAAATTCAAATTTTGGCTAAAGATATTTTGCATTTCTTTCATATATTTTAATTCAGTTATAATATTCCTGGCAGCTTTATAATTGAAATATTTCTAATAGAAAACCTTCAAAAGTATCATATTAATGAAGCATCAAATAGACTGCTATTTATGAGAAAAATGATGTCTCATTCTTACTAGAAATATATTTGAATCCTTTAATAAACAGAGGACTTGTAAAATAGCTTACAGAATCCACCTTTGTTTTTAAATCCATTTTTTAATAGTGGTTCATGTACATTATAATTGAAATATAATCATCAGAATAAATCAATTGTTTGCATATATATTTCAATTACTAATTTTGGAGAATACTTGTCATTTTTCTGCAAGAATGGCTAAGACTACAAGTGTAGTAAAGAGTAATGTTTTAAGTGATTAAAACAAAACTAATATAACAAACTAGGAAGATTAAATGCTGTACTGAATATCAATAAGTGGTTTTCAGAATGTTAGAGTTCCTAATTTATTGTAATTGTATTATGTGTATGGGCATTTAACCCAATTGAGAAAAACATGCTTAATATGAATCTTCAATATTCTTTCTGTATCATTATCCTGCTGAATAGATAGCAGAACATCTTTGCTAAAATAGCCAGTAAACAAAGTCAACCCTCAGAAATCTCAAAGCATCTGAAATAAATACATTAGAAATAAAGAGATAGGCAGTATTACATCCTGTGTTTATGTTCAGACTTAATATAGAAAGGCATAGTGACCCATTCAAAGGTTTAAAATGGAAAAGAAATATTATTCTAAAGATGAATTAACAATAATATAGAAATTAGATTGAAGTTGGCAAGATGGAAAACAAAAGGAGTTAAGAGTTTCCCTATTCAAAAAGTAAAGTTTGAATCAGATGAGGTATAAAAGAGTCCTGAGTTAACTTATTTAGTAGCAGTATGGATGGAGAAGAAACACAATAGATATTAAGAAAGCAAGATAGAAGACCATCAACTGAAATTAAGGATTTACTTCCTCACCTTATGACTTTGAAAAATGAGAGAAAATAATAATTTCATAAAATACTTGGCTATTAATGAATAGGATTTTAAGTAAATTCCTTAAAGCAACAAAAGAATAATATGTATTTCTATAATAAATATGTATAATATTCAAGGTATGCATTAAAGTAAGCAAAAAAGAGCACATACATTTCAAACTGGTTAATAGAAAAATGATGGTTTTTTAAAATAAATGAAAAACAAAAAATCTCTTTCTGGAGAAAGAACATAAAAAAGACAACAGCAAACAAAAGTACACAAGTAAAAATAATTCCAAAGATTTCAATAATCAAAATGAATATAAATGGACTAATTTCATCAATTACAAGACAGAGAAGCTCAGATGTTAAAAATCTGTTTATGTAGGATTAAGATAACACAATTTACATGATAGAAATATATTCATCATGTTTTCTCACCTTACACAATATCCTTCATATTATACACACCTTCTTTCACATTTAGACCTCAAACTATAGTCAACCGACTGCGAAGACTTCCTAAGGAATCTTGGGATTCCTTCCATTCTTCAATAAAATTATTCATCTTTCTGTTTGAGAACAAGAATTTGTGCTGATCAAGGAGTTCAGGTGAGGGAAACTTTTGACTAAGTTAAAAGGGGATTTAGAAAATATATGCTTTATCATTTTATGGAAGTACATAGAGTTCTACAGCATATTCTACTTATAATTAAATCCAAACTTGAATAGTACTTTAAACAAAACATTGTTGAGTTTGGTGTTAAAATAAGGTAGAAGGCTACACATTTTAAACTATTTCCTCAAGAAAATGACCTATGAGACAAAATTAATTTTCAAATGAAAAAAAATCTGATATTGTATTTTTTGCTGTGGTTATGTAGGTTTTCAAAGAAGGTTTACAACCCAAAGATTTCTAAAATTTTTATGGAGCCAAAAAAGACCCCCAAAAGCCAAATCAATGATGAGAAAGAAAAACGAAGCTGGAGGCATTACACTTCCTAATTTCAAACTATAGTATAAAGCTTTAGTAATCAAAACAATATGGTACTGGCATAGAACCAGATACATAGACCAACTGAACAGAATAGAGAGCTTAGAAATAAATTCAAATACATATGGTCAAATAATTTTTGGCAAGAGTACCAACATGACACAAAGGAGAAAGAATAATCTCTTCAATAAATAGGGCTGGGTAAACCGAATTTCCTCATGCAAAAGAATGAAATTAGGCCCTTATCTTACATCATACACAAAAATAAACTCCTATTTGTGTGGGATGATGGGTTGTTTATTTGCTTGGCTATAGTACCAATTTCACTATGTGTATATCAAAACATCATGTTGTACACATTAAATAGATACAATCATTTTTTCAAAAGGAAGGAAGGAACTGGTCCACTGACAGGAAATAAAATCTCATTTTATTTCATTCAGCTCAAGAAAACAGTGGGGTTCTTCTGGGCCTTCCTCTCATGAAGTTCTCAGCCTGTTGGTGTCTGTTTTCTTGGTATTCTTTCTGGTCTTCAAATTACTTAGCCCTTTGGAATACAGATAATTTAGTGCCATTTTAAATAAATTTAGACAATTTAGGGGAGATAAAACAAGAATTGTCAGATGAAATACAATGTAATTTTGTGAAAACTTTATCCTAAAAAATTCATTGTTTATATGAAATTTTAAAATGTCTTCCATTTTTATTTTCTAAATCTGACACCATAGTAATAATTGAAATGCTCATTTTTCTGCACTCCTTTAGTCATTTGTATTCTTCTCTTTTAAAACTAGATGTTAAAGTATTCAATAAATATTTAAGAAGAAAATAGGTGCCTGGCACTCAGATAAGCACTAAAAATACAAGTATATTGTGTATATATATGTAAAAATATATATTCATGGTTATATACATAGATGATTGATAGGTAGATACAGACATAGGTATAGTTTCTTCAATAAGCTAGTTACTATGTTTATGTGAGTATAATAATATAAATAGATGATATATGATGAGAGATTAGAGAAAGTTGTAATGGTTTTTTATCTTGGTATTTAATTTGTGACTATGTATTAAAACTTGAGTGCAAAATCCAATTCAAGAAACTGCAGATAATATATAAATGAATCATAAATGGGTCTTACCATTAACATGACATGGTTTAAAAGAAGGGGAGCACACGTTCTAAAACTTAAAAGGTAAAGACAGAGAGAGAGAGATAAAATGTGATTTAGGAAAAGGATGTTAAAGGGAAAAACAAAGCATTGCCCTCTGAGCCCAAATAGAGGGGGACACTGACTAGTTTGTCCCTATATGTATACAGGGCATTAAAAGTGAATGATACCTGTGAGGCAATTCATTGATAAAAGCATATTTTTCTTTAGCTCCTCTAATTTAACTCAAATTTACAATTACCTTAATATGCACAAACAATAAGCCCTAAATGCTCAAGGAATGTTTTGCTACATAATCTACTAGGCCAATGTGAGTGAAGAAGCAACTAGGAAATTGTGGTCTAGATTTAACACCTGAACTAATGTCAAGTCTCAGCTTTTCCTCTTATAGGGAAATGACCTGAATCAACATATTTAAACTCTGAAAAAGTGGGTCTCCATCTTGACTGTACATATAAATCATGTAGAATGCTTTGAAAAACTACTGATGCCCAGGCCCCACCCACAGATTAATTAAATCAGCATTGCTGGGAATGCAGCCCAGGCATCACTTGTTTCAAAGCTCCTCAGGTGACTATAATGTGAAACACAGGCTAAGAACCACTGCTTCTGAGAGACCTATTTTCTCATTCAGTATGCCTTTAAAGCAACTTCCAGCTGTGCCCCAAATACTCTTTGTGGTCTGAATTAACCTGTTTGTCTTACTTTCCTGACCACTCTCACTAGGTAACTGATAGGCCTTTCTTATATATACTAAGTAATGTAATATCCATATTATATCCATATTATAAATGGTTTCTCGGCCAGGCACAGTGGCTCACACCTATAATCCCAGCACTTTGGGAAGCCGAGGCAGGAGGGTCACCTGTGGTCAGGAGTTGGAGACCAGCTTGGCCAACATGGTGAAACCCTGTCTCTACTAAAAATACAAAAATTAGCCAGGCACAGTGGCATGCACCTGTAGTCCCAGCTACTGGGAGCTGAGGCAGGAGAATTGCTTGAACCCAGGAAGTGGAGGTTGCAGTGAGCTGAGATAGCACCACAGCACTCTAGCCTGGGCAACAGAGTGAGACTCCATCTCAGAAAAAAAAAAAAAAACAACAACAACATGGTTTCCCCAAAAGCAACCGTGACAAAATGTTATTTCAATAAAAGAAAAAAATTCCAATCCATTCTTTCATTACATTAGAGAAAAATCAGTGACTTTCGCAGGATATCGGTGTTACATCAGCCCTCCTTTGTTCTGACACTAATATATCCTGAATTTACATAAAATATTAATTTCTCACAGTATATTTGAAATGCATTTATATGAAAAAATTTAAAGTGTTACAGGATCATTAGAGCGTTACTTCACCAGCTGGAAACCTCTGTTGCCATGGTTTGCTCGGCCTTGCTAGGCTTGTTCTGCCCACTAGGCCTGGCACACTACCAGCTTGCATCCCATACCTGCCAAGGGTGAGCCAGGTGTGGAGTGGTGAGGGGTGTGTGGGTGAAGGAGCACAGGGTCTGGCCACTGAGCACAGTCAGGCACATTGGCTGCTTCAGCAGGGCAGGCAGCTCTAGGCGCTGGTCCAGTTGCTGGCTCCATGCAAGGCTGCATCTGGACCAGATGTACTGCACACGGCTTCCACTGAGGGCAACTGCATCTGGATGAGGGAAATGCCATAGTGCCAAGAAGCTTGGAGATGACAGGAACTGCAGAAACCCAAAGAGAGTGTCATAGCCCTGGCTTGGGGAGCCCCTAGGTCTGGGCTCCATGAAGGGCCACAGCTCTTCTCTCCTTCTTGTCACCAGCAATGTGGCAAGTGGGGGAGGGGATGTTTCAGCCCTGTTTGTGTTACAGCTCTTTTAAGTCCCTCCATTTGGTGGGTCCCAAATTCTTGTCCTGCATCCAGGAAGAATAAGATACGTGGACAACTGGAGGGTAAACAAGGCAGAGAAGAGTTTCATTGAGCAGCAGCAGAATTCTCAGGGGATGATAACAGGAGTGGGTAGCTGCTATTCACAAGCAGGACATCCCATCGAGCCTGTGGCCCTCAGGGGAGAGGAGACCCACAGTGGGTAGCTTCTATATTTAGGCCAGCCTCCCTTCATCTTCTCACATTTGGCTGAGTCTGGGGTTTTTATGGGCTTCACAGGGGAGAAAGTGTATGCTGATTTGTCCATTGGCAGCCATGGGCAGACCAGGAAAAAGCACCATAAGTTCTCATTCTGGTCCATGAGACTGGCAGCCCAGTCCCCAGGCTTCAGGCCATTCCTGGGTTGAAGGTGGGGTTTCACCAGAGACCTCCCTCTTTCCACCCAGAAGCCTGCCTTTTGGCGTCATCAACCTGCCATCCATGGTGTCCATGCACCCAGGCTATTCATGCTGAGGAGCACCTACAGTCCCATGCCAAGTTGCCCTCAACCCCCCATCCCTCCCAGCCTCTTCCCCTGCTCGTTGTTGTCCAAAGCACTGCTTTGGACACACACACACCCAGCTGGGTTATGACAGTGCCTGGGCTTAGCCTCAACATTACTCCAAAACCAGAGCAGACACCAGGAGTTGGGAGAGCCCAGGCAGCAGGACCTGGCATTTCCAAGCCTGTGGGGGATGGAGGAACTTCTTGGGCCACCAAGGGTGCAGGGATGCCTGGGTGCACAGCTGCAGCTCGGTGGCTGTAGCTGTGCCTGGCAGTGCAGGGCATCCAACCGGCCATCTTGGAAGGGCCCTGGTTCCTGCCTGTTCCCAGTTCCCACTGGCTCTGCAGAGCATGCAGCCCTGGCCTCACCTTCTCCACTGCAGCAAATGTCTTTGCAGCTGCTGCTCCAGATGGGCTGTTGCTGCCATCAAAAGAATCTTTTCAGTCGAGATAATAATGAAAGCAATGCTGTCTTGGAATTCAGCATTGAATGTATCTATAGCTACATGATTTTCACTCATTCTCAGAAACTGTACTTAACATGTCAGCAAATCAGATCAGACTGCTCCCACCAAAGAATAACCCAGGAATAATGTTAATGAATTTTATACTGATACCCACCACTGTCCTACCATTATTATATAAATCTGAGGTCCAAAGACTGTGACCCACAGTGTGCTATTGTAAATAACATATTATTGGAACACAGCCATGCCTATTGGTTTATGTATGGCTGATAGCTGTTTTTGCCCTGCAATAGCACATTTGAGTAGTGGTAACAAAGATTATGTGGGCCAGAAAGCCTAAAATATTTACCCTGTGATCCTTTACAAAAAGTTATTTGCCAAAACCGGCTATAGATTAATTTTGTTTCAATCTGTAATTTAAGATACTTGAAATTACTAATTGTCTCAAATTGTTCTTTACCAACATGTCTAATAAACAAAGGGAGAAAAACAAGTATTTTGTGAAACAAGTTTATTCCTTAGTGTGTAACTGATCTCTTTTGCTCACTTTCTTTTCTCTCCATCACCCTCCCTTCATTTTTCACTTCCCATTTTTTTTTCTTCTATGGTACAATTTTCCTATCTCCCTAATTCTTTGGACTTCTCAAATGCTTGCCGTCTTTATACATAATTAAGTGTTAAATTTTTCTTTGCTTCTCTGGGACCAAGTCTGGGAAAGATCATTTAAGGATGATTTGAAGGGTCATTAAAATATGATAGAAATGCAGATCATGCCTCATGTATCTTGCTGTTTTGTCTCTAGATCTGGCAAACTTTCAAAAAGATGGACTCATGCTAGGGACATGGTCATGAGCCACATACTGAGTATGAGCCCAAATACTGTCAATTTTTTAGGGTGCCATGATCAGATAATAGCAAGAATTAGTCCATGGGATCAGGTGCTCCTGTCTTTAGAATGTTAGTACAAAATGCATTCTATGAATAAGAAAAAAGTGAAATATAAAAAGAGCACCTTCATAAGTGGGCATGATATTGACTACATCTGGCACCATTTCCATTTAAACTGTGTCTCTGGTTTACTTGTCTAGCAATTTTTTTCTTTAATGACTGTTTTAAAGCAGGATGTTCACAATATTTTCATTACTTTTTAAATGTTATTAGCTGACCTCTTTACATTAGTTATGCAGCACTATGGTACAGTAATATATATGGCAGTATAAAATATTAGATGCATCCTCATGAAAAATCCCCTCATTAGAATTCATGACAAAAAGCTTTCTTCCCAGTATGAAAATGATGAAGGAGAGTTACTGTAACACTGTATACACTGTGCAAAGACACCTGGACAAGGCAGCACATAAGTGAGGCTGCAATCCAGGCTGCCCTGCATTTGACAAGCTAGACACCCTAGGGTAGGTTTGTATTCACTGGAGGGTAGCAATGCTTTCTTCTTTCCTCAAAGGCTGTGCTTGCTCTCATAGCTTTGTACCCATGTTGTGTGGACTCGGGTGGACACCTTTCTTAATTCACAGTAAGATGCTGTAAGGTCTTAACTACCATGTTAGAAGTGCATGGCAATTTGAAAAAGATATTTCGAATCTAAACAATCAAAACATTGTGTCTTCAGGAAATAACAGAAGCCAGATCCTGATATTTTTGTTTACTCTATGGCCTTATAAAAATTCCTACTTATTATTTCTCCATCGTAACACAAAGTGACAGTATTTTCTCCTTGAGAGGATGTTGCAATAATAAAAATAATAACATCCTATTTAATGTAAACTGGTAGTATAAATATACATGTTTAGAAAGGTGAAAATTACTTCAGTTACTGAGCTTCACTTTTTTGAAGCTGATTTTGTGTAGCAATAAAGAATGGAAAAATTACAACAAAATTGTCTTTATATGCTTTCTATCTGGATTACCTTTTCATTTTACGTACTTTGCTGAACTTATTGAAAGTATATTCAGATTGACCTTTGTGAATTCACTTCTGTACATTTACTTATATATCATATAATAAGAGCAGTTTGACTCTCTATTAGGCCTTTGTTCTTTTCTTAAACAAAAGAATGATGTATTTAGAGTGATAAAGAATAATTTTTAAGTGGTAAAGAATCGTGACTATCATATGGATACAAATGAACACACGTTAAATATTAAATTAACTCATTATTTATAAAGCAATGAGGCAGATGTTATAATCAGCTCAAAGAAGGCAAAGAGCCACAAATGTATATGGAAAAACTAATTGTGGTAATGAACTTCCAAATAGATATGAACCTGGCTTTTTCACGGAGTGAGGGAGAGAAAAGTCAATTGAATTTCTTCCCATCAGAATCCGTTCGCACATCTATAGACAATAATTTTTTTATTTCTATCTGTTATTTGAAATTTATAGGGTAATAAAATACCTCAAAGGCAACAAAAGGCTAGAATGGAAAAACCCAGAAAGCCATGCTATAAATAATGAATTTTTTTTTATTGGCAACAGCTAGTCGTCCCTTTGCTTGCTCCAAACTTATTTACCGAATTCTAAGAATCAGTATATGATCTAAATAACGTTCAACTAACACAAAATGACAATCATAAGCTACCATATTTTATTTTGAGTCTAAGAAGAAAAAAGTAATTTAAGAAAACAAAATATTACTAAACTATATATTTTTGTATTAGTGTATAGATACAAATATATAAAAAATAGGTATATGAATATTAATCTGTCATCTTCAAAGAGAAGATATTTTTGTTTCCACTGTTCATAAACAGGTAACTAAATCAGTAAATGAAATAAGAAACAATTCTGGTGTATATGTGAAGGGAAAATCTTAGTTTTTCTGTTTGCTCAGAAACTTTTGAAATCCAGGCATTGTTTTGTTTTTGTTTTTATTTTTGTTTCTTTTAGAGACAGGGTCTTGAACTGTCACTCAGGCTGGAGTGCAGTAGCACAATCGTGGCTCACTGTAACCTCAAACTTCTGGGCTCAAGCGATCCTCCCACCTCAGCCTCTTGAGTAGCTAAGACTACAGGTACACATCACCACATTCAGCTAATTTTTTAAAATTTTATTTTTGGAGAGACAAGGGCGGGGTCTCACATTATTGCCCAGGTTGGTCTTGAACTCTTGGTCTCAAGAGATCCTCCTGCCTCTACCTCCCAAAGTGTTGGGTTTATAGGCATGAGCTGTGATGCCCTGCGTGGGTGTTGTTTCAAAGTGTTTTTATTAAATAATTCTTCAACTCACCTGTGAAACTGAATTACTAACAAAGGCTTTGTCACAGAAGACAAAATACTGCATGTTCCCACTTACGTTATCCTTTAAAAGTTGAGCTCATAGAAGTAGAAAGTAGAATAGTGGAATAGCTATCAGAGGCTGGGGAGCACCAGGCTTGGAAGGGAGGGAGATGGGAAGATTGGTTAATGGGTATAAGTTACAGATAGAAGGAATAAATTCTGGTGTTCTATTGCACAATAAGGTGACCATAGTCAGCAATAATGTATAGTATACTTCAAAATAGCAAGAAGAAAGGATTTTGAATGTTCACATCATAAAGAAATGACATGTTTTTAAAGTGATGGATATACTAATTACCCTAATTTGATCATTACACAATGTATATATGTATTGAAACATACCCATAAAGATGTACAATTATTCCGTGTCAATTAAAAACCAATAAAACTTTAAAAAGAGGTTCTGCAATTCATTTCCTGTGACAACATACATGATAAGGGTAAATACTTAAGTAATTATCCTCTGCTGTTTATGCACAAGGTGAAAATTAGAAATTTTACACCTCCCTACTGACATTAGAAATTTCACACATTTTAAATGAATTCTTTTTCTTAAATATATTCATAAGTTGTATGCTTTTCAGTTGCAACAAAAGTGACTTGAGAATAGGCAAATTAATGAAAAAGCAACTATTCATAGTACAAGTTATCTTGAACCCTATCTTTGTTAATGTAGCTTTTAAACTATTTCTGAACATGTCAATACCATATCAAAGGAATATATCTCTACATGAACTGTTGCTACTATTATTAACATAAGCACAGATTTTGTTCTATGTATGTATGCACACACAGACACTCAAACACACATCCTTGCATATGGTAAAAATCAAAATGTCAGCTAGATTTTACAGAAAACATTTTTTTATTTCAAAGAAGAGCAACATCTCTTTTTCATCATATTTTTCCATCTAATTTGCAATAGTTATATGATATTTTTCCTTATCAAGAAGTAGACTTTAGCATCTAAAGTTGAATGACTAAACCATCTTCATTTCTTCTTCCACCAAACTAATCAATGTTTTAGCAGCCTCTTTTTAAATAGTCTGTGGAATATTACTCCTTATAAAATGTGCATGGTCATAATTCAACCATAATGACCTTCACTTCACACTTTACAAATGTTCTCTTTTATCAATCTCATTTACAATCATGGCCTCAACTGTCAAGCACTCACCAATCACTCACAAATCCAATTCATCAAGCACTTCCTTTCTTCTAAACTACAGAGCTTCAAAGCTACCAAATTATATTTTCTGTTCTCTTATCAAGGCCTCTACCAGGATATTCCACAGTTACCTTAAACATCTCATTTATAAATTAATTTGTCATTTTTGTTATATTTATCCACTGAAGATATATTGAATAACAACATTAGAAACTGAAATTCTATTGATGGCATCACAGTCACTTAAAGTAGAAAATGTCAAGTATCAATTTACTCTATCTCCTATTATTCACCTCTACCTTTTCTACTTCGTTAATATCTTTGGTCAAGGTCATAATAAGCTATTGTTAAAACATGATGCATATTCATAAGAAAGTGCACAATTAGACATTTATTTGTTTATCTTGCAAGTGTGTGAATAAAAAATGTCAAATATGCAATGTGTAATACTGAGAAATTAATGTTGGCATTTATAATCTTCTAGAAAAAAAGTGATGGACATTGGCAGATAGGTTATACATACCAGAGGTTCTTAATACATAGTATTTGTATAGGAGGTGTTTGAAATTTCATGGGAAAATAGAAGTTACATTATTTGGAAATATTGCAAAGAATCATCATATAGTAGAGAATGGTAGATACATATCTAGCTGAAGAAATCTTCTCTTGACAATTTAACTATATACCAGAACCAAGTCTTACTTGAGAACACTGAGTAATCCTCTTTTCTGGAGGGACACAGATTCATAGAATTACTTGTATTTATTTGGTCAGTTTGAGGACGATTAGGAAGAACTAAGCCTAGCATCCAGGCTATGACTGATTGAAATAAGAACTCTCATAGGACTCTTACAGAACAACGTCTCTCAAAGGTTGACTGTGCTTAAAAGAAGTAATCGCAGTTAACAAATAGTTGTGATAACCTAAGGGACATGGCTTTCTGCAGGTTACATCTATTCAGATTACTCATTTATATGTTATTATTGAGTTGGTATAATGTCTAATAAGGCAACTTTGCCCACTTACATACAAGATATTTCTTCCCAGTGTAACATGCTGTAAATTGTTTTATATATTAACCCACTACAACGATTGAGCCTACATAAAAGCATCTAACATAAAATAATGAGGATGCTATGAATGTTGATATTATGTTTAATATATGCTAGTATTTTAATATTTACAATTATATAGAATAAATTAGATGTATTTTGGAAATAATTGTTTTGGTGTTAAATCTGATAGAATAAAGACAAAGTCAGAGGTCAATAAACATTCATAAATGTATTATCTCTTGTTTGGTCAAAGAGAATGAATGTATAAGGAATATAGATGTATAAACTGTAGAAGAAATCCTGTATTTCATTACCACTTTTGCATTTTTCTTGTGATAAATGAGACAAAGCATGACTGAGATATTGAGGCAAGGCATATGTAAACTCTTGACAGATACATTCATTGACAAGAAAAAAAATATATAATTATGTTCATAAACAGGGACTTTTAACACCAAACTGGCCCAAAGTCCCAGAGCTTGGGAGTATGCTTTAGAAAAAAATTAACTGGAACCTCAATCTTTAACTATATGTAAGGTCAGCATTAAACTTCATACTTAAGGAAGATTACTATATTCCTATAAAAGTACATTTCTGGGTTTAGTCTAAACCAAGGCATTGTGCCTTATGACTGCTTGATATACATTTCTCATATAGCTGCATTGCAGTTTTTCTCTATGACTGTCGTTTCTCAAACTTGCCTTGTAATTGTATCATCATTTGATTTACAACTTTTGAAGCTATAAGTTATATTGTTAGATGAATGCCATGAGATTCAGACAGTCTTGAGTCATCCCTTTCATTATTATTTAGTTGCTGTAATAATTTTTGGAGAAATTAAGAAACCTTATCAACCAAAGGTTCTTTCTGTTCCAGTGTAGACAATAGAGGAAATATGATTTATTATTGAAGATGCATATCAGATTACATGTAGGCAGCTGTCCTCCTGAGACTGAATCCTGGATAGAATTTCACGTAAATTTGCAGAAAAAACAACAGTAAAGCTGTACCTTCACACAAGACAAATGGATGCACCTTGTAGCTTCTGTACCTCATGAGAAACTTTTGAATTTATTTTTGAGATATGTGCTTACCTTCTATGGTGAAAAGTTCCTCAGATCTTCACGTACAGTCGAATATTGAGTCTATTATTAGGTCTATTGTGTTTTCAAAGATATGCTATGGCAAATGACATTTACTTCTTAGTGTCATTATAAAGATTAAATGAGTTAAAATCTGTAAAACACCTACAACAGTGCCAGCAATATGATTACTGTGTAAGTATTGGGTTAAAAATTTGTCATATGCCTATGATTTCATAGATGTGGATACCATATCTTCTTTTTTTTTTTTTTTTTTTGAGACGGAGTCTTGCTCTGTTACCCAGGCTGGAGTGCAGTGGTGCGATCTCAGCTCACTGCAAGCTCCGCCTCCCGTGTTCATGCTATTCTCCTGCCTCAGCTTCCTGAGTAGCTGGGACTACAGGTATCCGCCACCATGCCAGGCTAATTTTTTGTATTTTTAGTAGAGATGGGGTTTCACCGTGTTAGCCAGGATGGTCTTGATCTCCTGACCTCGTGATCCACCCCCCTCAGCCTCCCAAAGTGCTGGGATTACAGGTGTGAGCCATCACGCCCGGCCCATGGATAGCATATCTTCTATAACATGAATAGAAATAATGACTTTCTCATTGGCAGTCACATATTTGAATGATGTGACAAATTAGTGGAGAAGATATTTAGTGTTAAAGAGCACTAAGAGACTTGTTCTTAACAGAATCACATGCATCTTTTGACTATATTTGATGCAGTCATAGATTTACTTTTTTGTAATCTGGTAATTTTTTTCAAAAAGGTCAAATTTATAAAAAAATAAAAATATGTATTTCATATATTTTTACTCCCAAAAGTCATATAAATTCACAGAATTACAAATCAATATTAACAATGTCTATAAAGCACAGGCTGCTACAATCAAAACTGTTAAGGCCTATGTAGCATAATATATAAGACATAATTAGCAAGGCATGGTGGCTAACACCTGTAATCCAAGCACTTTGGGAGGCCGAGTGGGGCGGATCACTTGAGGCCAGGAGTTTGAGACCAGCCTGGCCAACATGGCAAAACCCCATCTATACTAAAAAGACAAAAATTAGCCTGGCATGGTGGCACATGCCTGTAATCCCAGCTACCTAAGAGGCTGAGGCAGGAGAATAGCTAGAATCTGGGAGATGGAGGCTGCAGTGAGCCAAGATCATGCCACTGCACTGCAGCCTGGGCGACAGAGTGAGACATCATCTCAAAAAATAATAATAATAATAATAATATTTAGCCAGGCATGGTGGTACACACCTGTAATCCCAGCTACTCAGGAGGCTGAGGCATGAGAGTCCCTTGAACCCAAGGGGCAGAGGTTGCAGTGAGCCAAGATCATGCCACTATGCCACTGCCCTCCAGCCTGGGTGACAACAGTGAGAATCTGTCAAGAAAGAGAAAGAAGAAAGAAAAGAAGGAAAGAAAGAAAGAAAGAAAGAAAGAAAGAAAGAAAGAAAGAAAGAAAGAAAGAAAGAAAGAGAAAGAAAGGAAAAGAAAGAAAGAAAGAAAGGAAGAAAGAAAGAAAGAGAAAGAAAAAGAAAGAAAGAAAGAAAAGAAAGAGAAAGAAAAGCAAGGAAAGAAAAGAAAGAAAAGAAAGCAAGCAGACATAATACACTGAAAGAAAGATGACATAATGCACTGAAAGAAAAAAAAGAAAAAAAAGAAAGAAAGAAAGAAAGAAAGAAAGAAAAGAAAAGAAAAGAAAAGAAAAGAAAGAAAGAAAGACATAATGCACTTAAATTTTACCAGCAATTGTAGTATTGTGAGAAGACGGAAGGCCTTGCATGTCATGTGCAAATTATTTATAGATAGGTTACCCAGAAAAAAATAATTAATTAGGGAAATCACTTAATTTACAAACTGCTTAAGAGCATTAGCTCTCATATATTCTATAAAAGGCAGGTCTTTTCATATGAAGTGTATTATATTTTCCTGAGTTTTACTCTAAGGATAATGATTTAAAAGACTGTTAAATTCACTAAACATTAAAATAATGCATTTGACCAGCTATGATAGCTAATATGTTAAATTGTGTTTTTGGGGGGTAAAATAAATTTGCGTTTTTTATTTAGGTTGCTACACATTCCAGATTATCAATTTCACCATTGTATCGTGCTTTGTTTTATTTTGTTGTGTTTTCTGCTAATGTTCTCTGCATCTTTATGATTTGCTTTTGTGTTTGTGACAGTGGTGGGAGGCGATGAAGAAAGGAAGTAATAGCTAAGCTGCATATATGATCCAAGTGTGTTGTATTTGATGAATATAATTGCAACCCTCAGAAATATTTTAATTAACATTCTCTCAGGGTTAAAAGAGCAAAGTTACCTGGATACTAGAACATCTTTATTGAAATTCTAATGCATAATCACATTTGCTGAACTAGACTATCAAACTTTTTTTTACTACTGCTTAGATAGATTGGGAGACAGTTGCCAATTACAATGTGGCATATAATTGACAAGTTATATCCTAAGTAGCAAAGTGTTTGGGGAATGAATTTTCAACTCACAATACTTCCATTTTATTTCCAGTAAGATTAATTCCCAAAATTAATCAGTAAGCATGTCAATCAACTTAATTATGTTTTCACTCACTTTTTATTTAACTATTCAATAATGCTTAGGGCAATAATAAATTAAGCCAATTCAAATTTTCTGTGTGTAGAAAGCGAGGGTAGGATAAAGGAACTAAGGTCTTGTAAAATATAATCACTTGTGAACTAAAATAATCCCCTCTAAAACACAAGGAACTACCACTGCACACTTATTAGACTGATGAAAATCCAAAACACTGACAACACCAAATCCTGGCAAGGATATGGAGCAATAGCAAGTTTCACCCATTGCTTGCTGGAATACAAAATGGTACAGCCACTTTGGAAGAGACTTTGACAGCTTCTTACAAAACTAAATATATTCTTACCATATCATGCAGCAATCATGCTTTTTGATGTTTATTCAAATGAGTTGAAAACTTAAATCCATACACAGAAACCCTCACACAGATGTTTATAGCAGCTTTATCCACAATTGCCAAAACTTAGAAGCAGCCAAGTTGCCCTTCAACAGGTGAATGGATAAACTGTGGTACATCCATACAATGGAATATTATTCAGTTCTAAAGAGAAGTGAGCTATCAAGTCATGAAAAGACATGCTGGAAACATACATTCATATTGCTAAGTGGAAGAAGCCAATTTGAAAAAAATCTACATACTGTATGATTCCAACTATATGACATTCTAGAAAAGATAAAACTATGGAAAGCATAGAAAAAATGAGTGGTTGCCAAGGGTTACAGGAGAAGGAGTCATGAATAGATGGAGCACAGAGGATTTTTAGGGCAGTAAAACTATTCTGTAAATGATAGTATAATGGTAGATAAATGTCATTATACAATTGTCAGAACCCATAGAATGTACAACATCAAGAACTTTAATGTACCTAAAGTAGCATAAGTTGAACTATGGATCTGGGGTGATAATGGTATTCAATATTTGTTCATCGATTGTAACTATGATGTGGGATGTTGATAGTTGGGGAAGATCTGCATGTGTTGGGGGAAAAGGGTATATGGGAACTCTATAATTTCTGCTCAATTTTCTATAAGCCTAAAACACTAAAAACCAAAGGCTTTTAAAAAATGCCCCTGTGTTTATGATAATCATGGCCCTTTAAATGTACTGTGTTCTAATTGTGGTGTGTGTAAGTGTATTTACACTAGTGAATCTCTAGAACTAGACTAGTACCTGAAATATAGTAAGCTTACATTATTATATATACCTGTAGTACACTTAAGTAAAGTTCAGAAAACACAATACAATTGACACTTTTAATCATTTTGCAATTTAGGTAGATATTACAGTTTAGGTTTAAAGTTTTTTTGTTTTTTTTTTAAATTATGTTCAGGCTATCTTTGACAAAGGTAATTTTGGTTCCTTCGTATACATAGTTTCACTACTTATAATTAATATAAATATGATAGCTTTCCACATTGAATTTGATTCATACATGCATATTAAATACATCAACTGAAGTTTTGACACCTTTTTTATGCTTTAAATACACAATATTTGTCTAAAATATTTGTGTTTTATTAGCAATTATTGAATAGTTTGAGGAAAAACAGTTTTTACATACATTATAATATATAAATAGAATTTATTCTAAATAAAAACATTTTTATTCTTTGAGTTTCTAAGATTTCAGCTTATATTGGAATCAAACTAATCAAATTCTAACAATAAATGTCAAAAAGATAAAACATGGTTTCCTTTATGCTTTTGATTGAATCTTTTGTGTTGAAGGGAACTGGTACTTTTTACTGGAGGATAGGAGGAAAGGATAAAAGTGTAATTTCAAAGAGATAAGAACAAATTGCAGCCTTTACAAAAACATATTATACCAAGTATAATTAACATAATCTGTAATTTTTAGCACTTATCATGTACTCAAAACTGATGGCTGTACTTTCAGATGTGTAAGGTGTCATTGTCCTCAGTTCTGTGTGACTTGGAGAGGCACTGCCAGCTATACAGATGCAGGCATTTGGATGTCAGTGATTCTGCATCTTTGCAGGCCCCACAAGGCCAAATGGATTTTCCCTGCCCTTAGAATGACTCTGAGTCAAAGGTCAGCACAGCCCTAGTGACACTGCATCCATGGGAAGGAAGATAATGTACAGTTACCAGTAAATAAGGATTTTTTTCATGTTCACTAGTATATTCTTTGTGTCTAGAACAGGAACAGCAGAGGAGATTTCGCACTCGTCTCCCAGAGCAGGAAGTGAATCCAGGAAATTGTTTCTTTTCTTTAGCTATGCCAATCTCACACTGCCTGTCAATTAACTTGAGAAACTGATTCTATCAAAGTATCCATATAGCAAACAAATACTTATTTCCTTCCTGCTTGGTGCTATTTTTGGACTTGGGGAGGGGGCACAATTTCTAAATGTCTCTTCTTCTGTATTAACCGTGCTAGTTGTTTTTCTTTCCTAGCAATAATTATTAAAAGGGTAATACGTATTTAATATTTAAATTAGAAATAAATATTAAATACGTATTACCCTATACAACCAATTGCAATGTAAAATTTGCACCATTTAGTCACTAGCATTTTTCTTTAAAGTTACTAATTACCTCCAGTTGAAGGACTCCAATGGACATATTTTGTTTACCTTACTTTTACTCTCAAATGTTTTACATTTCATCACACTCTGTTTCTTGAAAAGTTCTCTCCCTTTGGCTTTCTGTTCAATACATTCTAATAGTTTACCTGTTACCTCTTAGATACTACATTTGTGTATGTATGTGTGTGTGTGTTCTTTCACTTTCTGTGATATAAACAGTGATATTGCTTAGGGTTTATTTTATATATATATATATATAACTTTACAAATAATCCTTGGACAAATTACAGAATTCATGAAATATTTAATTTTAACTATTAAATAAAATAGTCAAAAAGAAAAACTCAGTTCAGAAAATGAGAGAAATAAAGTTAGTGGATAAAAGGGAGATACCGCACATATGTAAAAATAATTCTGCCCTTCCTAGTTCTGTAACCTTGAACAAGTTATTTCACATCTCTGTGCCTTAGTTCCTCATCTGCAAAATGGTGGTAATCATATTGATTTTCTTTTTGGGTGGTTGGGAAGATTCAATATGTATAAAATGGTTTAATATGTGTAAAGTTTCTGACACATGGGAAGCCTTCTTTACATGTTATCTATTAATAACATACACATATTTATAACTAAAAATTCTATATGACAGAAATTTTTAAACTAATAAATTCACAAAAATTTATATAATTGCATACATATCGTACATATTTATAGAATATGAATGCCTTAACTGCAATGTTTTTATGGTTATTTTATTTGGATTTCCAGCAACTACCCCAATTTCCGGACTGGAGAAGAAATTTACAACAATTTGGGGAATGAAAGCATTAATGAGAGTGTTATGATGATCGCACTGATTAGATTAGATCAAAATTAGAGTGGGCAACCCAAACTCTATCCCTCTCCCCAGTTTTAAATATTAGTTAAAGGTTTTCAGTGTTTAACTCCTATTTCCCCTCCATCTCTCGCCAACATTCAGATCTCCTCACTGCCATTGGTCTAAGGTCAGCCCCCAATTCCATATGGCATCCACTGGCATTTGATAGAAATGAAGGCAATACAGACCCAGGGTCATGTACAGAAATCCAAGGAAAGGCTATTGGAATGGTGTATAATCCTTTTCAGTATTTTTTTCATCACACATTTCTCTCCTTCCTGAAGCACACCTGTGCACACAGATAAACACACATTTGCTATTTGAAGGCTCCCTTTGTGCTGCTTTCCCCGATACCAAAATTGCTAGCAATGGCTACGGATTTGATGACTTCTCTCGTTTGTCAATGAGTTTCTTGCTGTTATGAAAACATATTCTTATTATTATTCTTTAGTGAGAACAGAATGATACAAAATTGACTTAATCTGCAGCACAAAGTTTACATTTTGTTCTGAAAAAGAACTTGTTGACAGGATTGCTGAAAACCAAAGTGCTGAACAATAGTAATTTCACTGTCTTTGAAAAATAAAGACAGTCTATCATCTCTTTGGAAGAGATTGTTTTCCATTTTGTCTCAAAAGAGAATGAGATTCAAATATTGTTTTGCAGCCCCATGCTTCTCAGACACATATTTAAATATCTTTACACATTTTCTTTTAAAATTGTAGATGCTCTTAAGCCTAATTGTCAAAATTGATCATAAAGTGGGGATTTTTTCCCTAAAAATATGTTATAAAAAATCTCAACTAATATAAAACCTATTATTTAATTTTCAAATTATTTATGCACTGCATTTTTGTATAATATATTTCATATCACATTTGCTATAAGCAGTATACATGCCATTTCAATATGCCATTTATAAGGACCTCATCATGAGGCCATTGTAAGTAAAATTATTTTCCTTCACATAAAATAATTATGTGAAAATATTAGAGAATTTTTTCTTTTTTTTTTTTGATACAGAGTCTCACTCTGTCATCCAGGCTGCAGTGCAGTGGTGCAATCTTCGCTGACTGCAACCTCTGCCTCCGGGGTTGCAGTGATTCTCCTGCCTCAGCCTCCTGAGTAGCTGGGATTAGAGGCACGTGCCACCACGCCCGGCCAATTTTTTTATTTTTAGTAAAGACGGGGTTTCACCAGGTTGACCAGGCTGGCCTCAAACTCCTGACCTCAGGTGATTCCCCCACCTCAGCCTCCCAAAGTGCTGGGATTACAGACCTGAGTCACTGCACCTGGCCGTTATTTACTTTTGAGAGACAGTAATCCAAGAAATTATTTTCACGAACTATGATGTTCCCAGTATTGTGCTGGTTATTACATGGCAGGTACTAAATATCTGTAATGTGGTCTTGCTTCAGTAAGCTTATGATTTAGCTGTGGAGAGGCAAACCTAATACTTAAAAAGTGCAAATATATTTCACATTATATACCAGGGGCCCTAAAAAAAGAGATGAGTGAATATCAGAACAGTAAGAAAACACTATTAGAAGAATACTAGTATGATCTTAGTGTTATTAAGAAGTCAAAATTAAGAAAATACATTTATTTTTAGTTTTTTGAGATGCTTCATACTGTTCTTCATAGTGTTTGTACTAATTTACATTCCCACCAGCAGTGAGACAGGCAATCCCACTGCTGGATATATAGCCAAAAGATAGGAGATTAGAATATCAAAGAGATATCTGCACTCATGTTTATCACAACACTAGTCACAACAGTCAAGATATGGAATCAACCTAAGTGTTCATCACCCGATAAATGGATAAGGAAAATGTGGTATATACACACAATGAAATATTATTCAGTCATAAAAATGAATGAAATTCTGATATTTGCAACAACATGCTGGAACTGGTGGATATTATGTTAAGTGAAATAAACCAGGCATAGAAAGACAAATATCACATGTTTTCACTCATATGTGGAAGCTGAAAAAAATAATTGAAGTCATGGCTGTAAAGTGATGGTTACCAGAGGTTGGGAAAGATAGTGGCGGGGGTGATGGCGGGAGAATAAAGATGGGTTAGTTGGTTGGGTATATAATACAGTTAGAAGGAATAAGATCTAATGTTTGGTAACAAAACAGGCGAATTGTAGTTAACAATAATTTACTGCATATTTCAAAATAATTAAAAATTGGGTTTGGAAAGACCCTAACCTAAAGAAATCATAAATGTTTGAGGTGATTCATATCCCAATTACCCTGATTTTAATCATTGCACATTGTATGCTTGTCTCAAAATACCATATGTAACCCATAAATATGTACAGCCATTAAGTACATATTTATGCACATAATGTATTTATAACATTATTTATTTGTAACAACTAAAAAATTTTTTAAATAATAATATAAATGCAAATATATATGTGTAAATGTCATCAGTGCAAATCCAAATGTCTAAAACACATTTCAGATTTAAAATGTGGTATCATTTTTTGGAATCATATATATAGTCTTAGTTTTTATCCTTACTCTATATTTCTGTATTGATAGCTTTATAGGTGCAGAAAACGAGGTACAAGGAGGTGAAATCAATTGCCGAAGGCAAAGGATTAGATTGTGCTGGATTTTGTATTGAAATATATATATTTATATATGATTTTATATTATTATAGATTATTATATTAGTATACATATCATATTATGTATAATATATTGTATATTAATAATTAATAAATATGAATATGTTATTAATTACTTATTAATATATTTAATAATTATATATCATTAGATATATAATATATGTATATAAATTATATATTTATATACAAAATCCAGCACAATCTAATCCTTTGCCTTCAGCAATTGATTTCACCTCCTTGTACCTCATTTTCTGCACCTATAAAACTATCAATACAGAATATAGAGTAAGGATAAAAACTAAGACAATAAATTTGAACGTTGAAATAAATTTCCAGCTGGAGCTATCATGTTTTTCTATGTCTGTCATAGCATCTATGCCTTCCTCATAAACCACATAGAAATATATCGTTATCAGATTTGATAGAGATAAAAGTTTTCTATCCTACCGTGGAAATAGCCCATTTCATTTTTCTTGTACAAGTTGTAAATCACGCAACACTAGAAAAGTAAAAATTATGTACATAGTATGTTATTCATAAAATAGCTTCTAAACATTAATTAAATAAACTATTTCTTTTCAATAATATTGCTTTGAAAATAACTAGTTCTTTTGTTACAGGAGATAAGTGCAAGACTACTGAATACAGCAAGATGAAAAATATGCTATTAGATTTACAAAATCAAAAATATATTATGCAAGAAAATGAAAATCCTAATGGCGACGACATATCTCGGAAGAAGCTATTGGTGGATCAAATGTTTAAATATTTTGATACAGACAGTAATGGACTTGTAGATATTAATGAACTAACTCAGGTATGATTAGTGACTATATTAACAAACTTACTGAAATATAGCATGCACAATATATTTACTTTTTCTGAATTTCCTCTATGATGAAAAAATGTATATTTGATCCATATTATTGAGAAATATATGAATAACAACATTTTTGTAGCAAATTTGACTACATCATCAGCAATATTAATTTCAAGTAACATTTATATGGTGTTTGACAGTTTAAAAAGAGATATCTACTTCTGATAGATATCTATATCTTAAATACCTAAAGGAATTACAAGGTCTTGTAGAATTTATAACATCTTTCCTAATATATTCTGGAGATCATGCAATACATATACACCATGGAATACTAAGCAGCCATAAAAAGTAATGAGTTCATGTCCTTTGTAGGGACATGGATGAAGCTGGAAACCATCATTCTCAGCAAACCATCACAAGGATATAAAGCCAAACACCGCATGTTCTCACTCATAGGTGGGAATTGAACAGTGAGAACACTTGGACACAGGAAGGGGAACATCACACACCAGGGCCTGTTGTGGGGTGCGGGGAGTGGGGAGGAATAGCATTAGGAGACATACCTAATGTAAATGAGCAGTTAATGGGTGCAGCACACCAACATAAACAAGTATTTCTAAGCTTTGCAATAGTGTAACTTAATTTAAAAACTTTATCTCAAAGTAACATTCTAAGCAAATTGATTATATGTATCATCATTCAAACTAATTAAAATTCACATCATTTTTATTGTCTTTTCTAATGCAGCCTCACATTTATTTTGTAGTTACCAAATCCTAGGCATTGGAATTTAAGGAATTCAGAGTAAAATTGGAAGATATTTTTATTAGGATATCTATGCTGTCATACACCTCATGATTTATTTTTTAAGAATAAAATTTATACTTTATAGTAATAAGAATAACTAGTTAATTAAATTAAAATAAATTTCTAATTTAAGCACTTTCATCTATGTGTACCTAACATATATATTGTTATTTTGAGGGTTTTTTTTACTTTTTATAATTTTTATCAATTATTTTGTTGTTTTTGTTATTTTAGTTTTTATTAACATATCTGCACCACTATAGCCACCGATTGGAGTTTAAAAAAGACATCAGATCAAGTCGATCTGGTCTGGATTTGGACATCTAAATCCAAAGGAAAGATGACTAGTCACTGGAGAATGGCAGTGAACAGCACTTTACTCATACATATTTCAAGCTTCTGCCATGTTCAAGTTTGTATTAGTTTCCTAGGGCTCCCATAAGAAAATACCACAAACTGTGTGGCTAAAACAACAGAAATTTATTCTCTCAATCCTGGAAGTTGGAAGTTCAGAATTGTGGTGTTGACAGGGCCATGCTTCCTCTGAACTTGGAGGTGGGGGTGAGAGAAGGGTCCTTTCTTGCTTCTTTCAGCTTCAGGTGGCCCTAAACCTTCCCTTGCATTTGTGGTGTTGCAGGAAAATCACACCAATCTACTTCTATAGTCACGTTGTCCCCTCTGTGTGTTTATCTTTACCTAGTCTTGCCTCTTTTTATAAGAACATCAGTATCATTGGATTAAGGGTTCACCCTAATCCATTAGGACCTCATCTTAAATTATCTAGTTACGTCCGCAATGATTCAATTTCCAAATAAGATCAAATTCTGAGGTACTGGGGCTAAGGACTTTAAAAACCCTTTGGGAGATGCAATTCAACTACAAAGCTTGGTTTTGTTTCCTCAGCTATCTCTAATTTGACTTGCATTATGTCTGAAAAGTGTCCTTTCAATTCATGTGAAAGTTATGTTGTTGTGAGAGCAGAAAATATCGCCATCATCTCATTTATGTTTTCGCCAACCAAGAAGTAGATGAAAGTAACAGTCTGGGAAGGTTACGTTTACTGACTTCCTTCTGCATACATCCCATTCACCTACAGAGGGCCATCCGGATTACTTCTAAGTTTTGGCAATTATGAGTAAGGTTTTTATAAATGTCCATATGCAGATTTTTGTGTAGAGATAAGCTTTTAACTCCTTGGGATAAATACCAAGGACCATGACTATTTAGTCATATGGTAAGAGTATGTTTAGTTTGGGAGGAAACCACCAAAATGTCTTCTGATGTGGAAATACCATTTTGCACTCCCACCAGCAGTGGATGAGAGAGTTCCTGTTACTCCACATCCTCATCAGCATTGATGTTGTCAGTGTTCTGGAATTCGGCCATTCTATTAGATGTGTAATGATATCTCATTGCTGTTTTAATTCTCATTTACCTGATGAGATGACGTAGAACATCTTTTCATATGCTTATTTCCCATCTATGTATCTTCTTTGATGAGGTATCTGTTAAGGTCATTGACTTATTTATTAATTGGGTTATTATTATTATTACACTTTAAAAGTTCTCTGTATATTCCAGATATAGTCCTTTATTAGACGTGGCTTTGCAAATATTTTCTCCCAGTCTGTAACTTCTCTTCTTGTTCGTTTGATATTATCTTTTATGCAGCAGAAGGTTATTAAAATGTAAATGAAGTCCAGCTTATCAATTATGTTCATGTTATCAAGTTCATGCACTTGCTATTTTCTCTAAAAAGTTATTGCCACACACAAAGTAATCTAGGTTTTCTCTTACGTTATATTCTAGGAGTTTTATAGTTTTGCAGTTTGAAATTAGGCCCATGATGCATTTTAAATTATTTTTTGTGAAGGATTCAAGGTGTATGTCTATATTTATTTATTTTTACATGTGAATATCCAATTGTTCCATCACCATTTGTCAAAATAACTGTCTTTGCTTTATTTTGTTGCCTTTGTGCTTTTGTCAAGATCAGTTGACTGAGTTCATGGGGTTCTATTTCTATTTCTAGGCTTCCTATTTTGTCCTATTCATCTGTTTGTTTATTATTTCACCAGTAGGAAAGGGTCTTGATTACTGTAGCCTTATAGTAAGTCTTAAAGTCAGGGAGTGTTCATCCTTCAACTATGTTTTTCTTTAATATTGTATTGGCCATTCTGTGTCTTTTGTGCCTCCATATAAACTTTATTATCAGTATGTTGAGATCCACAAAATAACTTGCTGAGATTTTAATTGAAGTTGCATTGAATCTGTAAAGTTGTGAAGAACTGACATCATGACAATATTTAGCATACCTATCCATGAACATGGAATTTCTCTCCAATTGTTTAGTTCTTTGATTGCATCCATCACAGTTTTGTAGTTTTCCTCATGTAGATAATATACATGTGTTATTAGGTGTATTCTTATCACATTTTGGGGGGTACTAATGTTAATGGTATTGTGATTTTAATTTCAAATTCCACGTTCATTTATGGTACACAGAAAAGCAATTGACTTTGTATATTAACATTTTATACTGCAAACATGCTATAATTGCATATTAGTTCCAGAAGGATTTTTGTCAATTAATTTATATGTTCTACGTAGACAATCATATCATTTGTGAGCAAAGCAATTTTAGTTCTTCCTTGATAATCTGTCTTCCTTTTCTTTTCTTGCTTCGTCTTACGACATTAGCCAAGACTTTAGTACAATGTTGAAGAGGAGTGGTTAAGGGGTTACCCTTGTCATATTCCTGATTTTTGTAAAAGTTTCAAGTTTCTCACTATTAATTATGATGTTAGCTAAAGGTTTTTTGTAGATATACATATTCTTTATCAAAATGAGGAAATTCCCTTCTACTCCTAGTTTACTGAGAGTTTTTGTCATGATTGGTTGTTGAATTTTGTCAAGAGTTTATTCAGCATTCGTTGATATGATCATGGGATTTTTCTACTTTAGGCTGTTGGTCTGATGCGTTCACTAATTGATTTTTAAATGCTGAAAGAACCTTGCAACTCAAGAGAAATACCACTTGCTCATGGTGTAAAATTATTTTTATACATTGTTAGATTCAATTTGCTAATATTTAGTGAGAATTTTTGCATCTATGTTGATGAGAGATGTTGGTCTGAAGTTTACTGCTCTTGTAACCTTTTTGTCTGTTTTTGAAATTAGTGTAATGGTGGCTTTATAGAATAAGTTAGGAAGTATTCCCTCTGCTTGTATCTTCTGAAAGAGATTGTAGAAAATTGATACTAAATATTTCATAAATGTTTGATAAAATTCACCTATAATCCCATCTGTGCCTGGTGCTTTCGGTTTTGGAAAGTTGTTAACCAGTGATTCAATTTCTTTAAGAGACATAAGTCTATTCTGATTATCTGTTTCTTCTTATATGAGTTTTGGAAAAAATATGTCTTTCAATAAATTGATCCATTTTATCTAGAATATTAAATTTGTGGCATAAAGGTGCTCATAGTATTCCTTTATTTTTCTTTCAAGGTTCATAGGACTTTTAGTGACATTCTTCTGCATCTATCCCACACCACACAAATCACTTATTCTTATAGCAGTATATAAGAGAAAGGTCAGTATCTCATCCATCAGTAACAATTATGGAAAGAGCAGAAGGCTTTAATAGACACCCTGTGAAACACATAAAAACTTTTCGGATATTTATAGCAGAAATATTTTTTGACTGGTGTGTTTTTATATTGCAGGTGCTTTAAAAAAACCATGTGTTAGATATTATAAACATTAATACATACTTTATTTACAAACTTGGAAACATATATCATAATTTAATATTGCATTTTTTATTTCAATAGGTTTTGTGGGACCAGATGGTGTTTGGTTACATGAGTATGTTATTTAGTGGTGATTTTTGAGATTTTGGTGCACCCATCACGCAAGTAGTGTACACTGTACCCAATGTGTGGTTTTTTTATCTCTTGACACCCCCCACCCTTACCCCTGAGTCTCCAAAGTCCATTGTATCATTCGTATGCCTTTGCATCCTCATAACCTAGCTCCCCACTTATGAGTGAGAACACATAATGTTTGGTTTTCCATTTGTGAGGAGTTACTTCAGTTAGAATAATGGCCTCCAATTCCATCCAGGTCTCTATGAATATCGTTATTTTATTCCTTTTTATGGCTGAGTAATATATATCACAATTTATATATATATATATATATATATGTAATACATATGTGTGTATGTGTATATATATATCACAATTTCTTTTTCTTTTTTTTTTTTTTTTTGAGACGGAGTCTCACTCTGTTGCCCAGGCTGGAGTGCAGTGGCACGATCTTGGCTCACTGAAAGCTCTGCCTCCCGGGTTCACGCCATTCTCCTGCCTCAGCCTCCCAAGTAGCTGGGACTACAGGCACCCACCACCACGCCTGGCTAATTTTTTTGTATTTTTAGTAGAGATGGGGTTTCACCATGTTAGCCAGGATGGTCTCGATCTCCTGACCTCGTGATCTGCCTGTCTCAGCCTCCCAAAGTGCTGGGATTACATGAGTGAGCCACCACACCTGGCCATATCACAATTTTTTTACCCACTCATTGATTGATGGACGTTTGGGCTTATTCCATAGTTTTGCAATTGACAATTGTGCTACTATAAACATATGAGTGCAAGTATATTTTTCATATAATGACTTTTTTTCTTCTTGGTAGATACCCAGTAGTGGGATTGCTAGATCAGATGGTAGTTCTATTTTTAGTTCTTTAAGGAATCCCCACACCATTTTCCATTGTGGTTGTACTAGTTTACATTTCCCACCAGCGGTGTACAAGTATTCCCTTTCACCACATCCACATCAACATTTTTTTTAATGTTTAGATTATGGCCATTTTTGCAGGAGTAAGGTGGTATCACATGGTCATTTTGATTTGCATTTCCCTGACCATTAGAGATGCTGAGCATTTTTTCATGTTTGTTGGCCATTTGTATATCTTCGTCTGAGAATTGTCTATTAATGTCCTTAGCCCACTTTTTGATAAAATTTTTTGTTTTTTTCTGGCTGATTTGTTTGAGTTCCTTGCAGATTCTGGATATTAGTCATTTGTCAGATATATAGATTGCAAAGATTTTCTCCTACTCTGTGGGTTGTCTGTTTACTCTGCTGATTGTTTCTTTTGCTGTACAGGGGCTTTTTTTAGTTTAATTAAGTCTCATCTATTTATCTTTGTTTTCCTTGCCATTTGCTTTTGGGTTCTTTGTCATGAAGTCTTTGCCTAAGCCAATGTCTAGAAGAGTTTTTCTGATGTTATCTTCTAGAATTTTTATGGTTACGGGACTTTGATTTATGTCCTTGATCCACCTTGAGTTGATTTCTGTATGGGTGCGACATGAGTATCCAGTTTCATTCTTCTCCATGTGGCTTGCCAATTATCCCAGCACCATCTGTTGAATAGAGTGTGCTTCCCTCACTTTATGTTTTTGTTTGCTTTGTCAAAGATCATTGGCTGTAAGTATTTGGCTTTATTTCTGAGTTCTCTATTCTGTTTCATTGGTCTTTGTGCCTATTTTTATACCAGTACCATGCTGGTATAAAATGCTGGTTTGTGACTATGGCCTTATAGTATAGTATGAGATCAGGTAGTGTGATTCCTCCACATTTGTTCTTTTTGCTTAGCCTTGCTTTGGCTATGCAGGCTCTTTTTTGGTTCCATTTGAATTTTTGGATTGTTTTTTCCAGTTCTGTGAGGAATGATGGAGGTATTTTAATGGGAATTGCATTGGATTTATAGATTGCTTTTTGGAAGTATGGTCATTTTCACAAAATTGATATTACCTATCCATGAGCATGAGATGTGTTTCCATTTGCTTTTGTCTTCTATGATGTTTTTCAGTAGTGATTTGTAGTTTTCCTTTTAGAGGTCTTTCACCTCCTTGGTTAGGTATATTCCTAAGTATTTTATTTTTTGTAGCTATTGTAAAAGGCGTTGAGTTCTTGATTTGATTCTCAGCTTGGTTGCTGGTGGTGTATAGCAGAGCTACTGATTTGTGTACATTAATTTTGTATCCCGAAATTTTGCCGAATTCATTTATCAGTTCTAGGAGCTTTTTGGATGAGTCATTAAGAGTTTTGTAGGTATACAGTCATATTATCAGCAAACAGCGACAGTTTGACTTCCTCTTTATCATTTTGCATACCCTTTAATATTGAATTTTAAAATAATTTAAATTAGAATAAAAAGAGAAAGGATCTTAACAGTGTCTGCTAATAATTTACAAACTATTCTTAGCAAAGAATGTAATATATAACTCTAAGTTACAGCCAGTCATAAGTAAAAGTTAAAGAATATAATCTGTCCCTGGGTTTTATAAATGCAGCAGGAAAGCTGGCTGCACACATTCTATAGTTAGTTCACATAATGAAGATATATTCTTGAGTTTCTCTTCAAGATTTTCAAGTAAATTAGAAACTAGAGGCCTGTCTATTTGAGAAAAAAAGACAGAAAAAATCAGTAGATAAAAGAGGTAGGCTCTTTAGAATCTCAGCTAGCAGGTTGTCATAGCAAAAAGGTCTGCTAAAATGAACTGACCAGTTATAGAAATAGATCTCATTCAATCCACCTCTTCATCATTCTAACTTAACAGAATTGTCCATAGTTGCACAGTTAGTCTTTCAGTCTGAGACCTATTTTTGTGTTTGGAGAATATCTAACATAAAATGCAAATGTATATCAAAGTGAAATTTTAAACTCGCAAAGTGCTAGGATCACAGGCGTAAGCCACAGTGCCCAGGTGAAATTTTAAACTTTTACTAGAACTGTGTTTTATGAAGTTGACAATATTGATTTTAAAACACTTAGTATCAATCAAACATATGGAAGAGTTAAAACAGGTTATAACTGAAGAAGAGACATCAACAAAGATTAAGATGGAATATACATTTCATTTTCAAGACCAAAAGATAATGTTTCAAGTAGCAAAGGAGTAGTGGCCCTAAATTGATGAAATCTTAGGATTTTTTAAAAAGTTATCTTTGTGATGATCATAGCATAGTGGTTAAGAACTTTCATTATAAAGTCTGGGTTCAAATCACATCTCTACTACTTTTCAAGTAGGATGGCTATTTACTTAAAGCTTCTGTGTCTTAGTTTCTCTATATATAAACTGGCAATGATAATAGTACCCAGTACGTAAATTTCATGTGACACTGTTATCATTTAGAACATGAAAGCTTGTTGGAAACATTGCTAGCACATAGAAAGCATGATGTACTTGTTAGTTATACTTTCATATCATTTGTGAAGATGTAAATTATAATAGAGATAAAGGGAAGGCATATTCTTGAAATAGTGGATGAGTGATTGATAAATATTTTGTAATGCTTACAGTTGGATAGTGCAAAAGAACAAAACAAATACTGTAAGCAGCCATTATAACCCAGAAATCTATGTGCACAACTTTATGCTGGTAAAAACTTTAACATTGATTTTTATAATAAGATAATTGTCCTGCCATAGAAGAGGAATACTTTTTCTTATTTCAAGAAATTAGAAAAATAAACGATAGCACGATATTCGTTTTGCTCATCTCATTTAAGGAGCTTATCTACCTATCTCATATAACTAGCATGAGTGTTCCTAATCCTAAGAATTCTCTCCTAGAGACAACTAAACATTGACATTCTGCGACCACTGTAATATTGGGCTGTATCCCCCCAGATAACATAGTGTCTATGCCTTTATAGATAAAATGTTAAATTGAACTGAACTTAAAATAAATATTATATATTGTGTTTTAAAATGCTAATAAATATTACATTACAATATGTCTACATATATTGAAGTGTTATATACTTAAATTCATGCAGTTTTTATTCTTGCCCATAAAATTAAGTTTTAAAAATAATGAAAACATTGTCTTGAACAAGAGGACATACATATGTGATGAAAGAAACAATACATTTTCATTAATTATATTTTGCAATTTAAACACTTAAAACATCTGTAAGTCCTCAGATATGCATGACTATAATCAAGATTCTGTCGCTTCTTTTTATTTATTAATTTTTAATTTTTGTGGGTACATAGTAGGTATATATACATAAGGGTTACGTGAGACACTTTGATATAGGGATGCAATATACAGTAATCACATCATGGAAAATGGGGTATCCATCACCTCAAGCATCTATCCTTTTTGCTACAAACAATTCAATTAAACTCTTCTAGTTGTGGAAAATGTACAATATTAGCATTGTCTATAGTCACTCTGTTGTGCTATAAAATACTAGATCTTATTCATTACACATTGACCATCTCCACTTCCCACCAACCTACACCCACTATCCTTCCCAGCCTCTGGTAATCATCATTCTATGCTCTATCGCTGTAAGTTCAGTTGTTTCCATTTGTAGCTCCCACAAATAAGTAAGAATATATGAAGTTTGTCTTTCTGTGCCTGGCTTATTTCATGTAACATAATGATCTCCAGTTCCATCCATGTTGTTGCAAATGACAGGATTTCATTCTTTTTTTATGGCTGAATGCTATTCCATCATGTATACAGGCCACATTTTCTTTATCCATTCATCTGTTGATAAACACTTATGTTGCTTCCAAATCTTGGCTATTGTGAATAGTTTTTTTGGTGGAGTCTTTAGTTTTTTTTTCAAATATAAGGTTATATCACCTGCAAACAACAGTAATTTGACTTCTTTCTTTCCAAATTTTATTTCTTTCTCTTTTCTGATTGCTCTAGCTAGGACTTCCAGAACTATTTTGAAAAGCAGTGTTGAAAGTGAGCATCCTTGTCATATTCTAGATCTTAGAGGGAAGGCTTTCAGTTTTTCTCCATTCAGTATGATGCTAGCTGTGGATTTGTTGTATATTTCTTCTATCCCCAGTTTTTTTAAGCTTTTTATCCTGAAGGGTGTTGAATATTATCAAATGCTTTTTCAGCATCAAATTGACATGATTATATGTTTTTTGCTCTTCTTTCTGTTGATATAATGTATCACATTGATTTATTTGAGTAAGTTGAACCATTTTTCCATCACTGGGATAAATCCCACTTGATCATGATGAATGATCTTTTGAAGTTATTGTTGAATTCAGTGTGCCAGTATTTTGCTGAGGATTTTTGCATCAATGTTTACCAGGAATATTGGTCTATAGTTTTCCTTTTTTGATATACCATTTTCTGGTTTTGGAATCAGGGTAATACTGGTCTCATGGAATGAGTTTGAAAGTTTTTCTTCCTCCTCTAATTTTCAGAATAGTTTGAGTAAGATCAGTATTAGTTCTTTAAATGTTTAGTAAAATCCAGCAGAGAAGCTTGGGTCCCAGTCTTATTTTTGCTGGAGGAATTTTTATTACAGCTTCAATCTCATTACTTGTTATTAGCCTGTTCAGATATTGGATTTCTTCCTGGTTCAATACTGGTAGGTTATATGTGTCTAGAAAGTTATCCATTTCTTCTAGGTTTTCCAATTTATTGGCATATAGTTACTCATAGGAGCATCTAATGATCCTTTGAATTTCTGTAGTATCAGTTTTAATGTCTAGTTTTTCATCTCTGATTTTATTTATTTTGGTTTTCTTTCATTTTACCTTAATCTGGCTATTTGTCAATTTTATTTATCTTTTTAAAAGACCAACTTTTCATTTTGCTTATCTTTTGTATCGTTTTCTGTCTTCAATTTCATTTATTTCTGTTCTAATTTTTATTTTTTTAATTATATTGACTTTGGGTTTGGTTGGCTTTTACTTTTCTTTGAGATTCATTAAGTTCTTTAAGATGCTTTATTAGGTTGTTTAAAGTTTTTCCACTCTTATTATGTAGGCACTGTTGTTTCTTTTGTACTTCCCTTTGAGCACTGAAAAAAAAATCCATTTGCAAAATGGTATGAATATTTGATTGAAAATGTATAAGAGAGATAGAGGGTGGGTTTACATTACATATTACACAAATCACACATTGAAATACAGTTTAGATGGAGTACTTCCTTTATGTTTTATTTCCTTGTATTCTGTATAGAATATGAGAGCCTTGCATTCCTTACACCCTAGATATAATGGATAAGTCTGTCTTTCAACTGGAATTTCTGTGCTTTTCCTGGGGCTCTAAATTCCTTATTATGCCAAACAATGTGATTGTATTTTAGATCCTCCTCCTAAATTTGTATAACCAATATATCACATTTCACAGTTACCAACATCTACCTTCCTTGAAAACGAATGGCAAGATATATATTCTGTAAGTTGCCATTCATTTTTAAGGAAGGTAGAGTTGATAACAATATCAAGATTAAAAGCAATATCTATCATAGACTTCCCTCAGGGGCACAGATATCTGCAGTTCTAGAGGCTAGTGGCAATTCCTGGTCTCTGTCTTGTGCCATGTATTTTACATCTTCAGAGCCAGATAAAATCCTCATATTCTTCAATTTCCTCAAGTATGTATCGCACCCACTTTTAGCCCTCTCTTGAGGGTTTCTACCTCTCCAAAAAATACAGACTTACATGATAAGATAGGATGGGGTAATTATCAAATGTGTTTCTTGCAGGAATAGCACAGAACTGTTCTCTCTCATATATGTGCCTTAATTACCATCTGAAAAAGTTAAAGTTTTACACACACAGATTTTTCTTTTGTTGGTGTGTCTTTGTTTTTCATTGCTTATTTTCTCTTTATTGAAAATGCATAGATGATAATTTGATTCTTTAATTCTGAGTGGCTCTCTTTTTTGTTATTGTTGAATAAATCTGTGCTATACTGTCTGAATCCTATTCAGAATGAGGATGTGGAACTCTGAATCGTCGTATTTCATCTACCAGAAACTGATTCTGGTACTAAAAGAACCAAAAGTACTTGCTATTCCATTTGCATAAGGTGTGAAATCTCTACCTTAGCTTTTCCCTTTAAAATATAAACAGGTGTCTGAGGTTCATCTTCGTTATCTAGATCTTTGTATTCCTTCTCTTAAGCTATCTTCTCCAACAGTAAGAATTCAGCGTTCTCTTTGGGGCTGTTGTAAAATCTGAGTTTCAATAAAGCTTGCTTAAGTGAAAATTGTGGTTGAAAAGCTACGGTCTAAATTGACTTAATTTTATGATATATGTCTCAGAGAATAAATCCCTGAAAAGCCTCAACAAATGTGTAAAGAAATTTCTTTCTTGAAAGAATGTCACAAACTTGACCAAGGCATCTTAGTCTCTCCCATAAGTATCGTAAGTACGTCTACTGTCTTGAGCCACTCAGCCACACAACACATTTGTGGTTTTTAGAACATACATTATGACTAAAACAGACCTGGGTGTGCAATTCTTGAAAGCAAAATTCCGAATGAAATAACCTAAGTTATGGGCATATTCTTTCTGACAGGCCGACATGTAGAAAAAAAGTCACTGCAAGAAAGAAGGTTAGTGATAATTTCTTATGAAAAGGAGCGTAGAGCTCTTCTGGGTGGTTTATTCACATTGTTATTTAAGTCACTGGGAATATTGAAAGACTATGGGTAGACAGAAATACTGAGAAACAGGAGCTAAACTTTGGGGGGAGGACAGGAGAGTCATGTAACCGAATGGCCTGAGATTCAATGGAGTGAGATCTAACTATCTATCTATCTATTATCTATCTATCTATCTATCTATCTATCTATCTATCTATCTATCTAGCTATCTATCTATCTATCTTTCTATCATCTATCTATCATCTATCTATCTGTATCTATATATCCATCTATCTTTTATATTTGTATATTTCTAATTATCTATCTGGAAAATGACTTGCTTGGGAAACACAGATAATCCAGAAGTGCCTATACAGCAGTTATCTACACCTTTCTTACACTGAAATAGATATGAGAAAAATTAGCCTCTGATTAAATTCATTAAAACTACTGAACGAATAATTTTAAGGGGAAGCCAGATTTTTCTAAAGTCAGTATGGTGAAGAATATATTTGTATAAATAATTGAGGAAAAAGGGGAGTTTTCTGATTGAGCAGGATTTCCCGAGGACACAATGATGGGTTTAGGTTGGAGAAGCATGGGTTTGGGGCCAAATTGGAAACTGTGCAGAGCAATATGGGGAACCATCGATTTCACTGGGTCACAGAAATAAACCACGGTATGAAATACAAACGCATTTGTCCAGAGTGTTCCTTAGAGGAGCATAGGCAACTATTTCTGGCATTGTGGTCCTGCATATTTGGTTCACAGTGTCAGATGAGGGGAGGCACCGGAGGCTTCACTTGGTAGAATGGCGGCCTCAGTTTGTCAGCAGCAAACAGAGGACTTGAGGTAAAAAGGTGCTAACAACATGAAAAATCTGCTTCTTAGCCCTTTCCCCATTTGATAAAATAACACTCATAGAATTTAAGTGAGCAAAGTCAGTCCCTTGTGATTCTGAATTTAGATAAAAGCAGCTGTATTGAGTATATTGATTTAGGTTTTTCTCCACTTAGATTCTGTCATCTTAATAAACTGATTTACATTAAAAATGCATATTAGGAGCTGGCGCGGTGGCTCACGCCTGCTATCTCACGTTAGGAGGCGGAGGTGGGTGGATCACGACATCAGGAGTTCGGGACCGTCCTGGCCAAGATGGTGAAACCTCGTCTCTACTAAAAATACAAAAATTAGCTGGGCACGGTGCCGGCCACCTGTAATCCCAGCGACTGGGGAGGCTGAGGCAGGAGAATCGCTTGAACCCAGGAGGCAAGGTTGCAGTGAGCCGAGATTGTGCCACAGTACTCTAGCCTGGGTGACAGAGCAAGACTCTGTCTAAAAAAAAAAAAGCATATTAGAATAAAATACTTCCCTTATATACACATATGTCAATTCTTTATTAAAGTAATGAAAAGAACTACTTATTCACAGGATTTAGATTATTATATTATACATATTTGACTTAAAATGCCATTTGCTCAATTACTGCCATATGTGAATATACTTACAGAATTAAATTAAAAGTGAGCATGAATAAGAGTGTATATTTTCAAGCTTACAAGATGGGACTGCCAATAGGTTTTTGCAGCATTTGTACAAATTAGGTATTTTTCTTTAAAAATCATTAGAAACGTTACATGGAGAAACGAACAGTTAATCTTTACATTGAGTTCATAAAGTCTTTCACAATTATAAGTATTTGTAAAAAGGTTCTGATTTAGTCAACATATTTATTTGCTATGAGATTTATAATAGCCATTTTATCTCACAGATAAAATGCTGTTTCAGTAGGACAAAGTAAATACAAGTAAATAAGCACTTGTATGGATAGAAGAGTGAGATTAAGTGAGAATTTCCAGGGAATGCCATGGTAATTAATCCTATTTAACATCACAGAGTGTAAAGCTCAACGATATTTGTCCAGATCATCCCTTAGAGCAGAATGGACAACTATTTCATGCATTTAAATGCCCATAATTCCATCAGTAATACAAAATAAGGCAGCAGAAACCAGGTGTTTGACTTAGAATGACATTGTCAATGCCAGTGGTTGGATCTTAGTAGTGTTGGCAATTTCCCTGCCATTAGCTAAAGATTTGAGAATAATAAGAGCAACAATGATCACTTAACAGAGAAAGATAAAGCCTGTAGCTGTTGTTATATGCCCAGCTCAAAGCTACAATTACAAAATTAGTGCTTTCAATTGTACCTGGAAATGTTAGTAACTAGTTTCAGTTATTTTTTAAGTACTGTTCATAACACACACAAGATAACTATAGTATTAACATTTAGGCTTTAAAATATTAAACATACTATTTGTAGTATCTTTACTTTAGATGGTCAAGATGCATTTAAAAACTTGATATTCATGTTCAGAAAATCCTTGTGAGTCATGTAGGAGACCTTAAAAATAAAATACTTTTCTTTCCACCAGTGGTTTAATAAAAATAATGATCTCTCTTCAACTGGTCTTTCAAAAGAATTAAAGTTGGCTATATTGATTTTTAAAAAAATGTTATATTAGGCACTTTAGAAAACCTAAAAGAAAATGTAATCATTTCCGTTCAATCTTTTTAAAAATACATCTCCAGGCCGGATGCAGTGACTCACACCTGTAATCCCAGCACTTTGGGAAGCTGAGGCAGGTGGACCACCTGAAGTCAGGAGTTCAAGAACAGCCTGGCCAACATGGTGAAACCCCATCTCTACTAAAAATACAAAAATTAGCTGGGCGTGGTGGCGGGCGCCTGTAGTCCCAGCTACCCAGGTGGCTGAGGCAGGAGAATTGCTTGAACCCAGGGGGCAAAGGTTGCAGTGAGCCGAGATCACGCCACTGCATTCCAGCCTGGACAACAAGAGTGAAACTCCCTCTCAAAAACAACAACAACAAAAATACACCTCTTGTGGGATAGCATTTGTTATATATAATTAAACACATAAAATGTGCAATATTAGTTATTAACTCTGTCCTTTCACATGATCTATTTTTTAAAGTACTGCTGATAATATGTAATTATCTCACTTAATAATTAGATTGCCGTTTCCAGTCATCGTCTCTAGAATAAAAACTCCATGAGAGCAGGAACTGTGACATTCTTGTTAACTCACCTCCAGCACTTAGTATAGTTTTGGACACATATTGGTTGAAAATAAGGGAAAGGAAAGAGAGAAGGAAGAAAGGAAAAAGAAGAAAGGAAGAAAGGGGGGAGACAAGAAGCTGTTCAGACCAAGTAGCCCAAGAACCAACTTATATTGACTGTATGGGAGAAGCGTACATCTAATACCTGGAAATGTACATTCTTCTTACCAAAGGGGTACACTTATTTTCTTACCTTTAGTCTTTGAAGTAATGTACATGTTTGCCAAGTAAAGAAACAATATATCTTCCTCTCCTCAACTTGAATAAGACTTAAATGGGCTTTCTTTTAATTAGAGGAGCAATGGGCACTGAGCATATGACTTCAACATGATCATGATTAGTTTGGGAAAAATATTTTTGCAAAGGATAGAGAAGAACTCAAATAACTTAAACATATGAATGGTACATTACTCTATGAGTTCACAATTGCTATTTCTTGCCTGTCCCCACCAAAGAGAGTAAATAAGTGGACATAGAACAAGAAGATCCTACTTTTCTGTCCTTCTCTCCCCTACACCCATAGCTTCATAGCCATGGCTTGCCTTCACATTATCAAAATCAATCCCATGTCTTGTATATCTTCCATGAAAGTCAGCATAACAATCTTGTACTTCCAAATCATCCCCTAATCCCAGAAATCTAATACCCATACCTCTGTATACTAGGGAGACAGTAACTTTACATCCACTTCTGGCACATTCCATTTTTCTTCTCACTTTTATTTTTGTATCACTTTTCATTCTATGGCTATATATATATATATATATATATATACTACTATATTTCTTTGCTCTCCCTTCACCAGAATATGAGTTTCATATGGGAAAGATTTTTGTCTATCTTGTTGTCTGCTGTGTTTTCAGAGTTTTGGACAATGCCTCACACATAGTAGGCAGTCTAAAAGGATTTGTTGAATAGATGATTGAGTTAGTGAGTGAAGGCGAAGAATAAAAACAGTAAAGACAATACTTCATATTGAGGACGGTCAAGTTTTTTTATTGTTTATTTTGGAACAAAAGAGAATACAGTACCAAGACAGTGAGTCATTCCTGATTTGTTACAGTCCTTGTGCAACTTTGACAATTCTATTACGTTGAAGTTTGAAATGTACTCCCTATTTCATGCTGTGTGTCTGAACTCCCCTGATGCCATCCATTCTGCTAATACTTCTATTTTTTTCACACTGAATCAAACCATTGGAGGGCCCAAGATTCATATAACTTGACCTCTGATCAGCGAAAAAAAAAGTGTAAAATATTTTATTTTGATAGCCTTAAGGCTATCAAACTCCTTAAGGAGTTTACCAACTTTGATAGGCTTGAGAAACATCCTCACCATTTTATCAGAGGTCACAAGTGAAAATATGATTGGTCTTTTTGACCAGTCAAGATCATAAGATGGTATCTTGTTATCTCTTATACCACTTATACCACTTATTACCTCTTATATCATTTTATAAGAGGTAAAATGGTATGAGATAACAAATAGCATGAGATAATGAAGTATCATCACAACATATTTGAATACGATGTATTCAAATATATTTAATGAATCGGGCAGTGTCATGAATTCCTAGTTAAGAATTAACATGTGCCTTTTGAGAAGTCTGCAGTGAGTTTTTGGAATCAGTGTAAAACACTAAATGAAAGAAGTGCAAGGAACTATCAGAGCCCTACAAGTTTGGATCCCCTGTGCCAAGGAGTGGTTACTGTGGACTGAGGAAGGAAGTCTACTTGTATAGTTTTTCTTACTTTCTTTTTGACCATCAAATACTCATGACTGTAAAGCTATAAAAATTCTGGGTATCTGGGAGGCGGAGGTTGCAGTGAGCCGAGATGCGCCACTGCACTCTAGCCTGGGCGACAGAGCAAGACTCCGTCTCAAAACAAACAAACAAACAAAAACAAACAAACAAAAAATTCTCGGTACCTAAACCAATTTTTCAATGCTGATTGAAATGTCCTATAAACACATAAAATATTATACATTAAATATGTGCCATTTTTATATCAATCATACCTCAATAAAATGTGAAAAAACAGAAAAGAAAAGTCATAGGAAAGTACCTCCCTCATTAGTAAACACCAGAAAGTGACAAAGCTTCCCCTCAGGACACATGAAGGAGAGAAATAATTACTAAAAATCATGTTTTAAGTAGGGTATTTCATTGACCACTTAAATGAGATAAAAGAGCAGACACATATTTGAAATATTTAGAATAAGAAATGAATCTGTTTTGTCCATGTATGGATACCCTTCAGTATAGATGATAAGGGCTTAAAAAATAAAAAGTTTATTAGCCAGGACTGGCTTCTCAAGGTCACACGCATTAAAATGGCCTGCCCAGCCTAAGTTGTATCATCATGACCAAGTCAAGGCCAAGATCAAATCAAGATCAAACTAGTCTTATGCAAGAGCCAGTGATAAGTATAAAGTGAGAAGTCCAGTATCTTGGTCTAATACATTAAGTTTGTAAAATATTAAAACAGAAATAAACATGAGACAGAAAATGACAAAAGCTTTGCCCCCATCTTTGTGCTCATCTCTACTTAAAAATAAATGAGAGACTAAAAGTCATTAAAATGTCTGAACAAAGCCTGGTGTCACTGCATCCTAAATATTACCACAATGCTAACCTTGTACATATTTAGTGCACAGAGTGATAGAATCGCGCACACTCCTTTCTCCCAGCCCCAGGAAAAGTCAAAAGTCATTTTCTATGATCTAACCAATAACAAATGGAGAATGACTGAGAGCTCTGTTGCTTTCTAAATAGAAAACTGGTAATATATATATTTTTATTAGGCTTATAGAAGAGATGGCTTCAGCGTCAGTTAGTTTTGTTAATCCATCCAGCTGGACTGTGCAAAAATTTAGGGCTTGCCATCTACAATTTCTATTTATATGGGTCAGTTAAACCAGATAAGATTTTGCCTTTTTTCTTCCTCAAGGTAACAAATAATCAGCTTAACCAATATAATTTTAACACTAGTACATACACAAAAAGAACTCACTGAGTTGCAAAAGTTCTGTTTAGCACTGCATGAGCTAACATTACATATCACTGCTTAGCTGGCTAGAGAGGGTGCTGGAGGCTCCAGTGACCCAGATGCTGAGCTCCATTTTCAGAGTTATCTGCTCTGCCTATCTACACTCAGACATCATGAAACATTCAACACAGGAGTGTTCCAAAAAAGGTGAAAAAATAGCTCAAAAGCATCTGAGGGTCTTTAGAAAGTAGCATCACCAATCTGCCTTTGCTGTACTAAAGAAAGTCCAAGACATTCTGCTCCACCAAAAGAAACGATAATTCATTGTGAATGTGCAACCATAACATGCACAAGCCGATGTCTGGAAGTCTGCAGTGAATTATTTAAAGAAGCAATGCATTATGTAAAAATTACTATTTTTAATGTTAAATGATCACTTTTGTGTGTATGCTGTATGTTATGTCTTACACCTGACTCTCTCTGTGTGTGTGTGTGTGTGTGTGTGTGTGTGTAAATCTTCATATTCATCTTCCAGTTGAGGAAAGTGTAAATGATTTGCCAGAAATTATTGAGGTATTAAATGGCATTGGCAGGTCCCGAACCCAGAGCCACCTGATTTTGAAGCCTTTGTTTTCTGATTATACGCACCACCTTTAAAACAAACAAACAAACAAACAAACAAACCACTGTGATGCACGGCTTCAAGCAATATAAATCCCTGCCTTTGTATGTGAAAGAGTATGAAAAACCATGGACACAGCTATGCAGCTACCACAATAGAAATGTCTGAAAAATCTTGGGAAGCTCTGTTATATGACAAGAAATAGTCAAAATCAGTAGAGTACCAAAAAGCTGCAGCCGCAGTCCATAGGTTAGAGCACAGATTAGAAAAGAAGTTTGATGATTTTCTTCACTCACGCCTGGATAGATTTTCATCATCAATCGGTGCATTAATTCTATCTAGCTCCTGGAAACAGTCATTTGCTTAATAGCTCTTTTGTGACCAAGGGAATTCATGCACAATCCCAAATGACTTAACTTCCAGCTGGGCAGGAGTTTAGGCAGAGGAGAAAAAATAACCTAACTTCATTATTTTACAAATCATATGAGGAAGAAAGTTGGGACAAACTGTCTCACTATTTTTGTTGGGAAAGACCACTTTTTTATTTTGACATAGGTCACCGAGACACAGGAGGCAATTTTCATGCAGAAGTATTTCCTTGAGTCGGTATAAATGGAGCAAAGAAAATGCATGAAATACAAAATGTTCTTTAAATGTTCAGATTTGTTGAGTTCCACTGTGAAACTTTTATATTAGAACGTTTGAACAAAATTGTAATTACCTATCTTAACATCATAACTTTATATCTTTGAAAAGGTTAAAAATAATTGTTCAGTAACTAAAAACCTGGATTTTTCCAAAATTGAATTCTTTGCCCTGCTGCAGGCATGAAATGATCTATTATGTGATTATTACATATAATAAGTTATATTATAGAAATTTTAAGACACAAATCTAAAGGTATGGTTATAATTTTCTTGTTAGGTGATAAAACAGGAAGAACTTGGCAAGGATCTCTTTGATTGTACTTTGTATGATCTATTGAAATACGATGATTTTAATGCTGACAAGCACCTGGCTCTTGAAGAATTTTATAGAGCATTCCGTGAGTACAAGATTCATTCTCCAATTTCCCTTTGTTCTTTTTCCTGTTGCTTTACACAATATGGTCTATTTGCTTGCTCTCATAGTACAAGCTGTTTCTTAAGAAAAGTTATATAATTTAGTGAATTTAAGTTTCAAGTTGTATTGAAACATACGAAAAAGCTAAGGGATTTAGTAGTTCTGAAATGAATAGTTAGAAATATTTGATAACCATGAATATCATCAATTCTCACTGATTATAGTTTAAGACATTAGTTCCTCAATGCTGCTTTCAAGGTTATTTTAAGCAGGAGGAGCTTTTGACCAGTTGTCACCATGTATCAAAAACAATTATTTACACAGTCAAATATTTTAACTTCATTGGGAAACCAAAATGGATTAACAGATGTAGTTTGCATGTATTTGAAGGGCAATGATTGGCATTAGAATGAAGGTTATATTTTTATTAAGGTACTTTGGAAAAATTGATACATGTTTGAATTGCCAAATTGTGTCTTCAGAGTGACTAAATGTGTTTTTTAGAACAGGGTCATAAAGATGACTTGATTAACCAAAATTACTTATCAGGTTATTCTTTAAAAATAATTCAAAGAGGCCACTAATGGGTGACTTACGCCTGTAATCCCAGCACTTTGGGGGGCTGAGGTGGGTGGATCACCTGAGGTCAGGAGTTCAAGACCAGCCTGGCTAACATGGTGAAACCTCGTCTCTACTAAAAATGCAAATATTTGCTGGGTGTGGTGCCGCATACCTGTAATCCCAGCTACTCAGGAGGCTGAGGCAGGAGAATCACTTGAACCCAGGGGCGGAGGTTGCAGTGAGCCAAGATGGCGCCATTGCACTCCAGCCTGGGACGGAGCAAGACTCCATTGCAATAATAATAATAATAATAATAGTAAAATAATTGAAAGAGGAAGGACTAAGAAACAATAAACAGAAAACAAGAATTTAGGAGCTATGCGTAAAATAAAGAAAGACAAGGTAAATTTACTAGTTGGTATTAGAAAATCACCAAAGAAGGAAAATTAAACAGGATTCAGTTTAACTCAGAACTTGAAACCAAAATTTCTATTTTTTTTTTTTCAGAAAAGATAGGAAGTAGAATATGTACTTGTGTAAAAAGATCTTTTTTGAATTGTGCCCCTGACTTTTAGCCATTTATCAGCTGTCTGATGTTGGAGAAGTTATTTAAATGTATTTTTCTTCTTAAAAATTCACATAAATAAAGATAATTTTCTTACTGCATAATAATTTTTATTAAAACACTGTATTATATTTTATGTGATAATTTAAGCAAAATCATATATGAAAAATAGTTGTAGCTTATAAATTTTTAAATCACGATAAAAATATGCTCTTTGGATATGGTTAAGTTGTATTTTCACTCTAAGTTACTACAGAGAATACAACATAGGATGATCCAGTAAACTGTTAGTTCTTTAGAAGGGTGTTGTTAGGTTAGGTACTTTTCAAAAATGGTAAAATGAAAGCAGCATTGGCAGGGCGCGGTGGCTCATGCCTGTAAGCCCTGCACTTTGGGAGGCTGAGGCGGGCAGATCACCTAAGGTCAGGAGTTTGAGACCAGCCTGGCCAACATGGAGAAACCCCATCTCTACTAAAAATACAAAATTTAGCCGGGCATAGTGGCGGGCACCTGTAATCCCAGCTACTCAGGAGGCTGAGGCAGGAGAATCGCTTGAACCCAGGAGGCAAAGGTTGAAGTGAGCCAAGATCACACAATTGCACTCCAGCCTGAACAACAGAGTGAGACTCTCTCTCCAAAAAAATTTAAAAAAAAAAAGAACACAGCATTATTATTCTACTTTATATGAAGGAGGTGAAATACACAGAAATTAACAAATAGGTGGCTGAGTTTCTAATCAAACTCATGTTGACCGAATTATGAAGTCTATGTGTTTTTCCCTATGCTTCCTGCTGTGGTGGGTATTCTTTTGTGTGCTCATGGTGGCAGGGTAACAGGGAGAAAATGTGGTTTGTCAGGGAAAAACTTACGTTTACATATAATAATGAGTGTGTGTGTGTGTGTGTGCATATGTCTGTATGAACGATACTAGGTGTTATTTACAAAGCCTACAAAATATTAAGTAAGTTGAAAATACGATATTTAGTTTTGGAAATGAGGGATACCTTATGAAGGTGGTGGAAATTAAATAACTAAATTAATCTTAAGGACAAGTGAATTTAAACTTTTGGAGATGAGCAAAGGGTAGTGGACAGAAAGAATAACGTAAATAAAAAGTCAGATACTTGACATATCAGGGCATTTAGGAAAACCTGGCCCAGCTGCATTATCTGTTGCAACCTGAAATTTTATGAAAATGTAGAAATTATTTTGGGCATTTTACTAAATAGTTTTAATAAATAAGCAGTCTAATCTCCTAACCGTTACCTCCATCTCTCAACAGAAAGATACATAGACTTGACTAATAAAAGTAGGCAAATTCTACAGCCATGCTTGCAAATAATTTCTTTTTTTTTATTATTATTATACTTTAGGTTTTAGGGTACATGTGCACAATGTGCAGGTTTGTTACATATGTATCCATGTGCCGTGTTGGTTTGCTGCATCCATTAACTCGTCATTTAGCATTAGGTATATCTCCTAATGCTGTCCCTCCCTCCTCCCCCCAACCCACAACTGTCCCCAGAGTGTGATGTTCCCCTTCACGTGTCCATGAGTTCTCATTGTTCAGTTCCCCCCTATGAGTGAGAACATGCGGTGTTTGGTTTTTTGTCCTTGCAATAGTTTACTGAGAATGATGATTTCCAGTTTCATCCATGTCCCTACAAAGGACATGAACTCATCATTTTTTATGGCTGCATAGTATTCCATGGTGTATATGTGCCACATTTTCTTAATCCAGTCTATCGTTGTTGGACATTTGGGTTGGTTCCAAGTCTTTGCTATTGTGAATAGTGCCGCAACAAACATACGTGTGCGTGTGTCTTTATAGCAGCATGATTTATAGTCCTTTGGGTATATACCCAGTAATGGGATGGCTGGGTCAAATGGTATTTCTAGTTCTAGATCCCTGAGGAATCGCCACACTGACTTCCACAATGGTTGAACTAGTTTACAGTCCCACCAACAGTGTAAAAGTGTTCCTATTTCTCCACATCCTCTCCAGCACCTGTTGTTTCCTGACTTTTTAATGATCGCCATTCTAACTGGTGTGAGATGGTATCTCATTGTGGTTTTGATTTGCATTTCTCGCTTGCAAATAATTTCAATAGTATATAGTTTATCCAGCATCAACAAGAGTGTTAAATGGATATGTTTGTGTAAGATATTTATTCAAAATAGAGTTATTGTTGGTGGTGCAATAGTGAAAGAGAAACAATAGAAATACGTAAATGAGTAATACGTTATTTTTATGATAGCCAGCAAAGACACTGAAAAGCAATCCCTGGCCCTATCAGTAAAAATAATTTTGCCTAAAGTACTACTGCTTGCACCTGTCAAGGGGAAAAATAGTACTGCATTTTGGGATGTAATTTGATGTTGCTAAAGAAAACAAGGTACATCAGTGCATCGTCCTTATGAATAACATTTTGCAAGTCAGAAATCTAAATAATCAATAAAAAGTTTTAATAAAGACATAGTAAAACTGATTACATATAAAAGTACTAGGGAATATTGAATTTGGATAGAAGGCAATATATGTGAGTTTCATTAGCTATTAGAAAGTAATATGTTAAAAATTTTATGGAACTTGTTTGTAGTAAATACAATGAATTTAGTGAATATAGTAATGATTCTGCCATTAGGTCAAATTTATGTATAATACAAAAGGTTTACATTTTTAATAGTCATAAAGAGATGTTAGTTGGGTAATGAAATTGCTTGGCAATCAGCAATCATGAGATTATTTTTTCTTTTTAGATAATCAAAACTATTCCATAACAATGATAAAATGTTGTTCACAACATCATTTAGTGGAAATAATGTTTTTTCTAGGTAATGCTGCAATTACAGGAAATATTTTAATATTCTTTTTGGTGTCACCAAGGAAACTTCTTTTAGGTATTACATTTTCAGTGCTTCACCCTTATTTAAACTAGGCATCAAACTATATAATGATCCCTCAGAGATACAGAACTGACCTGTGTGGATTATATCTGCATTAGTGAGAAGATATTTATACTTTAATGAGAATTATAAACACATCGATTTCTTTATCTGCCTCCATAAAATTACCTGATAATTAAATCCACTTGGGTTTTGTGAAGTTTAGTGACAGGCTTTGTATAATGACATGATTTTAGAAAGTTGTAAAATACTAAGGTATCATGAATAAAAAATGTATAGCACTAATGGGAAAAGGAATCTATTAAAAAATCATGTATTATGTACCTTTGTGTATAGGGTGTTGTGATAGTCAAAGCTACTTCCAAAGGTAGGTTTCCTTTCCCCTAGGAATGCATAATCTCAGACAGACAGTGATCAAAAGGACAGATGTATTAAGACTAAAAAGGAAACATTTTTCCACATCCAGGATGCATTCCTCCACATACTTTATAAAAAGAAGCTCAGAAAGCTAGAAAAGCCTTAAGTGAATATCCAGAGGCATAAACCAAGGCAGAAGAAGTTAGAAACCTATCCTGATTCATTAACTGTTTTCTGGTCGATACAAAGGTAGACAGATTTCTTGAGTTCCAGGTTCTTACTCTCTGCCATGGTATAAAATGGAAGATAGTAAAGGGTAATCTGCAAACAGGAAAAAGTTAATGGTAAAAAAATAGCACATTATCAAGTGTCCTTATATTATTGCAGTGTTATTACAGAAGATGTAAGGTGTTTTTCAAAAATATCTTTTTTCTTTGTGGATTAGATAAATTATTTTAATATTTTACCATAGGTATTGAATGGTCAATTATTTAATTTTTCTTCATCATTTTTAGTATTGTTAATAATTTGATTTTTACTAAGGTATTTAAAATAAATCCTTATTGTGTGCTTCAGGTACTTCATATCATGCCTTGTTTGATTAACAGTCTTGGAAAGCTATTTAATAGGATCCAGTAAATAGTAAGTTTAGTGACATACTTTTGAATATAGAGAGGAAATATCAAATTCTCTGATAAGGTGGTATACATCCTTCACCCTGGATTTTGTTGTCGTGAGTATACTCAGTAAAGTGTGTTCATTTTCCAGGGCAAAAGTTTGTTGTAGAATTAAAAATGAGTTAATAGTGCTATTATTCTATACCAAGTGCTAAATATTTCAGTGTCTTCCAATTCAAACTTAATCAAATTATAACATTAAGTATGATTTGCATGGAATGCTATACTTCTTATTTAAATCTGTCAGTAAATATAAATGATTTGCCATCAGACAAGATGACTATACACTAATTGAGGCATTTAACTTCAGAAGTGATGCTCAAATAAATGTCTTTATTTGCTTAGGTTATGAAACTCAGTTGAAATGATGAAGTGATGTTATACGCTTATTGATTTTAGAAATGAGTTACTTCATTTAGAGTTTCTAGATAACCAAGAATGGTATAGTTGACTACCCAGAGAAAGAATTTTTGTTCTGAAACTGCTTCCTATGTACTTCATTTCCTGAGTTAAATAATAAATTACTTTGACTGTAGTACTAAACCTTAAAATTGTGTGAAATTTTATAAGAAGTATGAACTTTTAAAACTGTATGAGACGTTCTGGTAAATGTAATAGATTTTTGAAGTGTTATTAAACTGTTCTAAGTTGTAGCTCCCAAAACCATATACATATATATGTACTTTATGATGTGTATGTATTTTTGTGTGTTCAACTTCTAATGTTATGCTATTAAAAATTTCTATTAATTCAACATGATCTTTGTATGTACAAATATCCAAAAGAAGGTATGTTTCTAGCAGGCATAAAAATAATTTTTTGTCAGTAAAACACATCAACTGTGAACATCATATTAACACTAATTGTGTAATAGCTCTATTCTTTAAAAGAGGTAACTATGATTCTAAAATTCTAAAATATTAAAAAAACATTTAAAATCACCTAATTATTAATGTTTATATTCAAAATATCATCACCCTATATGAAACAGTTCTTTTTTTTTTTTTTTTTTTTTTTTTTTATTGAGACAGAGTCTTGCTCTGTCGCCCAGGCCGGAGTGCTGTGGTGCGATCTCGGCTCACTGCAACTTCTGCCTCCCGGGTTCACACCATTCTCCTGCCTCAGCCTCCCGAGTAGCTGGGAATACAGGCGCCCACCACCACGCCCGGCTAATTTTTTGCATTTTTAGTAGAGACGGGGTTTCACCGTGATAGCCAGGATGGTCTCTATCTCCCGACCTCGTGATCCACCCGCCTCGGCCTCCCAAAGTGCTGGGATTACAGGCGTGAGCCACCGCGCCTGGCTGAAACAGTTCTTAATGCAATATAGATTTGATAATGACATTACGAGGGAAATAAAACTCATTTTCCAGGGAAAGCAGAACTGCTACACTAAAATATTACTTACTGAAAGCTTCTAATAATTAGAACAATAAAAATGAATATTACATTAGCATTCATAGATATTAGATCATTAGTATATAAAAACCTTTGTTTGAGAAAAATAGCAGAGTTTAGTGAACAAAATTAAGAATGTTGCACTAATATAGGCTAAAAGTGATGATGGGGCCAGAACCAAAAAAACAACAGTAAAAATGCAGGAATGTGACCATATCTGTGAAATAACTTATAAACAGAATTAACTTGAATTGGTGAGTGATTAGATATACATGACAGGGAGAGGACTTGAGTCAAGGATAATGCCCAAATTTCTGGCTTGCCTACTGAGGTGAATGGTGTTTCTGTTTATTAAAGCAGGGGTCACAGGAAGAGATGCAAGTTTAGGGAAAGACATTGAGTTAAATTTTGGAAATGTTGGTATATTTTTAAAAAATACACAAAATTCTGTTTGGAGAATATTGTGGTTCAAGTAGGTGACCTCAGCCAGAAATAAAGATAGGGAATATACAGGTAGAAACTGAAGATCTGTCAGGAGGTTGGGTCATTCAAGATGAGCACGTAAAGAGAGAAAGAATGGGCAAAAGTGGAGGACTTGAGAACATCTTAGTGGATCTCATAACAAAATATGGTAGACAGGTGGCTTAAACAATAGAAATTTATTTCTCATAGTTCTTGAGATGGGGAAGTCTAACATCAAAGTACCAGCCAATGCAATGTCTGGTGACGGCTGTCTTCCTGGCCTGTAAACAAATGCCCACCTTCTTGCTGCATTGTCACCAAAGAGAGAGAACGCTCTCTGGTGTCTTATTTTGTAAGGACAAAAAAACCTATCAGATTAGGACCCACCCTAAAGACCTCATTAAACCTTAACGTTATTTTAGGCCCTATCTCCAAATATAGTCACACTGAGGGTTAGGGCATTAACATATGAAGTTGGAGGAGACACAATTCAGTCCATACCAGAATTAAAACTGAAATGCATTTTAACAGGTGGTGTCCAAAGGAGGGCACCACCATGACATTTTACTAAGGAAGAATTGATGAACATTTTTCAAAGCTGAATCCAAGGGAAAAAAAGTGAATTCTTCTTGGCCACTAGGTTTGGCAGAAAGGAACTTACTAGTAACTCTGGTCATGAGACTTTCAATATAGATGTAAGGGCAGAAGCAAAAGTGCTGATGGTTGAGTGGTTGGATGTAAGAAAACTGAAAAACAATAATGCTGGATAAAGAAGCAGAACATACAAGCATCCATCAAGTATGAATATATTTAGATAAAATACAAAACAGCTAAAACTCCTCTATGGTTTTAGAATGACGGTAGCCTTTGTGAGAAAGGAAAAGAAATGGGATGGAAACATCAGGTCATCTATGGTGCTGGAAATCTATCTATCTATCTATCATCTATCTATCATCTATCTATCTATCTATCTATCTATCTATCATCTATCTATCTATCTATCTATCATCTATCTATATCATCTATCAATCATCTATCATCTATCTATGTTTAACATCTATAGTGGTTTCACAGGCATCCTTACTTTGTTCAAATGTACTGATTTATACATCATAATGTGTCACTATTTTGTATCTCTGCTATTTAAAAATAAAACAACAAAGTTTACCAGGGCAACTGAATTCACCTCTGGCCTAGAGCTCACGAATTATCTCTGAAAGACTAAACCTTGCATTCAAACACAAAGGCATTGATAATTCTAAGGTTTACCTTGATTTGGGAATCATTGTGTTAGCTAATGTTATAGCTACTATAAAATAACCCCGTATATACAGATCATTATAATATGAAACCTTGCAGCAACTTAATTACCTGACATATTTGGAGAATAATTCTTCTATTACATACTAGCATTACAAAATTAATAATGTGCATTTTAGTTTGTATGATCATCCTTTTTTTTTCTTTTTTTTTTTGAGACAAGTTCTCCCTCTGTCACTCTGGCTGGAGTGCAGTGACACTATCATAGCTCACTGCAGCCTTGAGCTCCTGGTCTCAAGCAATCCTCCCATTTCAGCCTCCCAAGTAGTTAAGACTACAAGAGTATGCCACCTCATTTGGCTAATTTATTTATTTATTTTTTTAGTAGAGATGGGACTTTGCTATGTTGCCCAGCCTGGTCTCAAACTCTTACCTTCAAGTGAGTCTCCCAAAGTGCTGGTATTACAAGTGTGAGTCCCTGTGCCAGGGCTGATTACAAAACATTTTATGTTAGAGTTCATAGCTATCCCCTGGCTATTTTGGGAAATACCACTCAGCACCATTTCCTTGCTTTCCAGTCTGTGTTGCTGTTGCTATACAGGTTCTTAGGGAAAGGATTTTCCAAAATGATTGCTGAGACCCAGCCTATAGACATGTATTCCAAAAGGACAGTTTTTTGCTCCTAAACATAGTAAATTATTTTTATACACCAACTGTAATGGAAAGAGAGAAAGAGAAGCAATACCAATATCAATTGTATTTTTTTTTTAAGTCTTAGGTATTTCCCATGGTAAAATAACCCCGTCCTTCATTTTGTCCTTTAATCTCCCATTTTTAAGATTACCTTAATGGGATGCCACTATCGTGCCTTTAGGGTTCTTTTTTTTACCTATAGTATCGGCATTCTTCACACTCTGATCTCTAACTGTTACATTTTGCTTGCTAACATAATGATTTATAATCCTAAAAGCAGACACAATTAGACAGTTCAACTGAAACATTCATCGTATTTATTTCTTAAAGTATTTGCTTTTTTTGTCATACAAATATTAATAGAGTAAGGTCTTTTCTGACTCTAAGTGTAGTTGCAGTACAATAAAATGAGAATTGACCAATCATTCTTATTTTCCACACTGTACCATATATTGTCAGTCACAACTTAGCACATCTAACCTAAAATTTCTTTCCACTGATTACAGTATAGTAATCTTAGGTAGGATTTGCCTAAGGATTATGTTTATCAGATCTTTTTAGATTCCACATATAAGTGAGACCATACACTAATTTTTTAAAATGCAAATGAATATCATCTTTTAATGGCTGCCATTGTTTGAAAATCATAATTTTTAAAATTATGAAGGTAATACTCTATTATCATACCCAAACTATCACTTTTATACTTAGAGAAGCGATGCCTATTGAAACATAACACAAACAAAAAATGCTGGCCATCCTAATAATTTGAAATTTTCTAGCAGTCACGTTAAAAAAAGAAAAATCAGGCAAAATTGATTTTAATAACATTTTATTTACTTAAACACGTCCAAAATATTATCATATCAATATGAGCATTAAGTGTATATTATTCATTCTTTTTCTTACCAAGTCTTTGGAACCTGGTGTATATTTTACATTATTACAGTACAGCATATCTCAATTGGATAAGCTAAATGTTCAATAGCCACATGTAGTTAATTACTGGCTACCCTCTTGGACAGTGTAACATTAAAGTGTCAGATGATAACAACTTCTCTATCTAAAATTTTATCCCAATTATTTTAAATATGAACTTAAGTGCAAATTCCATTTGTACATAAATAACATGGTGTGAACTTTGTATTAATATTTATTTTTCAGAAATTCAGAAAAACATATACTAAAATGAATGTAATTTCATCTAAGGGACAAACATACTTGTATATATTCTCAACATAAATAGAATACTTTAGAAAGAGTTACATCAAATGTATTTATCGTATTTTTTTTTTGGATTCAGTGATGTTTGTCACATGGGTATATGCTGTAATGGTGGGGACTGGGCTTCTAATATACCCATTACTCAAAGGGGAGATTTTACCAAATAAGTAATTTGAAATTATATTCCCTCACACCCTCCCTTTTTTGGAGTCCCCAGAGCCTATTATCTTTTTTTTTTTTTTTTTTTTTTTTGTGAGAGTCTCACTCTGTCTCCCAGGCTGGAGTGAAATGGCGCCATCTTGGCTCACTGCAAGCTCCGCCTCCCGGGTTCATGTCATTCTCCTGCCTCAGCCTCCTGAGTAGCTGGGACTACAGGCGCCTGCCACCACGCCCACGCCTGGCTATTGTATGTTTAGTAGAGACGGGGTTTTACCATGTTAGCCAGGATGGTCTCGATCTCCTGACCTCGTGATCCGCCCGCCTTGGCCTCCCAAAGTGCTGGGATTACAGGCGTGAGCCACTGCACAGGGCCTATTATCTTTCTCTTTATGTCCATGTGTATCCATTGTTTAGCTCTCACTTATTTTTTTTTTTTTTTTTTTTTTTTTGAGACGGAGTCTTGCTCTGTCGCCCAGGCTGGAGTGCAGTGGCGCAATCTCGGCTCACTGCAAGCTCCGCCTCCCGGGTTCACGCCATTCTCCTGCCTCAGCCTCTCCGAGTAGCTGGGACTACAGGCGCCCGCCACCACGCCCGGCTAATTTTTTGTATTTTTAGTAGAGACGGGGTTTCACCGTGGTCTCGATCTCCTGACCTCATGATCCTCCCGCCTCCGCCTCCCAAAGTGCTGGGATTACAAGCGTGAGCCACCGCGCCCGGCCTAGCTCTCACTTATAAATGAGAACATGTGATACATGATTTTCTGCTTCTGTGTTAGTTTGCTTAGGATAATGGCATCCAACTCCATCCATGTTGCTGCAGAGGACTTATTTCCTTCATTTTTTATGAAATACTGCATAGTATTTCACGGTATATATGTACCACATTTTTTTAAATCCAGTCAACCATTGGAGGACACTTAGGTTGACTCCATGACTTTGTTATTGTGAATATTGCTGCAATAAACATAGGAATGCAGGTGTCTTTTCAGTATAATGATTTCCTTTCTTTTGGGTAGGTAGATACCCAGTAGTGGGGTTGATGGGTCAAATGGTAGTTCTACTTTCAGTTCTTTGAAGTATCTCCATACTGCTTTCCATAGTGGTTGAACTAATTTACATCCCCACCAACACTGTATAAGTGTTCCCTTTACTCTGCATCCATGCCAACATCTGTTGTTTTTTGACTTTTTTTTTTTTTTTTTTTTTTTGAGACGGAGTCTCGCTCTGTCACCCAGGCTGGAGTGCAGTGGCACAATCTCGGCTCACTGCAAGCTCCGCCTCCCGGGTTCACGCCATTCTCCTGCCTCAGCCTCCGAGTAGCTGGGACTACAGGCGCCCGCCACCACGCCCGGCTAATTTTTTGTATTTTTAGTAGAGACGGGGTTTCACCGTGTTCTCGATCTCCTGACCTCGTGATTCACCCGCCTCGGCCTCCCGAAGTGCTGGGATTACAAACGTGAGCCACCGCGCCCGGCCGTTTTTTGACTTTTTAGTAATAGCCATTCTGACTGGTGTAAGATGGTATTTTATTGTGGTTTTAATTTGCATTTATCTGATGCTTAGTGATGTTAAACATTTTTTCATGTATTTATTTTTTTGCCACTTGTATGTCTTCTTTTGAGAAACATTTTTCATGTCCTTGGCCGAGTTCTATAAAATATATTTAATGCCACCATGTATAGGTGTTTTTCAAATGCCCTTACTGATGGTCATTTAAATCATATATCTTCTGTCCATAGTTAGTACCTTAAAAATAGCTTTTCTAATTTTTAAAATAATCTTATTTTAGTAACTAATGACTCATGTCTTTTCCTTCCTTAAAAGAAATTCACCAATCATGTAAGTCTTTTGATGTGAGATACTGTTCAGTCTGAGAAAAAAAAAAAAACGTGTTTCCCCTCTGCATTATTTCAGTCCAGCAATGAACAGTGAAACAGCTTTAAGGAGCCTGTACAACCTTATATACCACATGGAATAATGTTTTACATTCCACGTTTTGAAGTTTTACAAATAGCTCTAGAATATTGTTACCTCTGAGAACTCTAGGGAAATTACTATGAGACATGGAACATAATAATTATTTAAAGGTTTGAAAAATGCTAAAAAACTTTTTCAGAGTCATCACAGTAAAAATAAATATATGTGCATATGTACATATTTATGTTTAAAAAGGTATGTGCAAAATACTTTAACATCTCTTATAGTAATTCAGCACATGATACTTTTTGTGGCAATTTCTTTTATAGGTATTTCAAAAACAGTAACAAATTTGTTTTTAACATTTTTACAAGGAACAGAATAAATTGTTAATGCATGTCCATCCTTATGCTTTTATACAAGTAATTAGTTTGATGATTATTAGCTATTTATGCATGTATGCCTGATACTACTCATTGGTACTCATCAATGTTTTGATTGTTTTATTTGATTTTGTTAAATAACAAAGTTGAATTTCTTAAGGATATTATGTTATACGTTCTCTTTTTAATTTATAATCTACCTCTGTCCATGTAGTGTTATTGGGTGAGTAAATTTTTAGCACCATCTACCATTGCTATCATCCTTAGCAAATTTGGAAATAATTGCTTTATATGATAAAAAGTATATTTATGTTAAATTTCCAATATATATTTGTTATATCCTTAGGTGACAATAAAAAATAGACTGAAGTTAAATAAACATCAACAAATACAGAAACAAAGTGTGTACACTAAGTGCTGTGTACTGCCTGAGTGAAGATTTTGTTAGGGCCTGAGTGCTGTATATCATCTGCAATGCACTCATTGTAAAATGTGTTCTTCCTAGTGGAAACTGTTGCTATAACAAGGAAGGAAACTGCAGTAAACTTGTTACTAATCATTCAAGTAAAGTTAACAGACCCTAGTTGTTGCCCCTGACCATATGGGACAAACAAAAAACATCTGTGATGTTTAAAGCTTTACAGAAGTTGCAGATTACAAATCACATTGAGAGGATATGCACATTTGTAGATACCGTCTACAGAACATTGCAAGATTACCCTCTTCCTTTTCAGTGTTGCTTAATTAACATTAGTGATAATAACACTTTATTGAATAAACAAGTAAATCAGACACTATAGTATATGGCATATTGAACTTGTCTACTCCAAAAGAAGGAAACTTTTCAAATAAAAAATACACAAAGTATGTTGGAAAGGTGGGGAGAGACAGAGAGAAGAGTGATTGAAGAGAGAAGAAAGCCAGACAAAGAAGAATAAATGTGGTATATTTTATGTAAGTATTTTGTAGTTTAAAATTTATCAGCTGTGCAATGATCCGCTTATGTAATTTTACCCATTTAAATTAATATTTCAAGTCATTTAATTTCATAGTCAACAATCAACATTTGTTATGTTCTTATTACATGACATTATTAAGGCTAGTTACTACAAATACAAAAATGGATAAGAAATCTTTTCTGTTATTTAGGAAATTAAACAGTAAAAGGCAATTACAATATAGTATCTCAAGGGGCAATGGAAAAGGACCACCCACAGGGATGAATTCTAAGCGGAGATAACTTTTGAATTACATATGCCCCTGAATAAGAGTCCCTGGGCTCAAAATTCAAGAGGACAGGTGCTTTTCTGCTATGGGGAGCCCATCAGCAAAGCCAAAAGTGTGGGAAGTTGCAAGCATTTGGGGGACTGAGGGAGACAAAAGTGCAAACTAGAAATTAGTGAATAAAGAGGCTTAGGAGGAAGGGGTTAGAGTTTGAAACTTAGTGAACACAATAATGAGAAATTGGATAATTCATGTAGGTATAGGCAAGACACCAACAGTGATACAGGATTGTCATTTACATTTGAGAGATCATTTATGAAACTGAGTGCAAAATGCCTTAAGACATAAGATGAGAAGCAGAAAGAAATGTAGATAGTGCAATCAGTGGTATTTTGGGGTCAATGATTTCATTTTCAAGAACTGTGCTATCATGTTGATGTCACATTGGTAACTTGAAATTGGCCCATGGTGGGAACCTTTATAGCACAGATATTGTCAAATGCTGCAGTCAAGCCCCTTACCCCAACCCATTACCACCACAACTTAGAGAGCTGGCTTGTAAACATTCACCAGGGCACTACTAACTCAGGCTGCAATTCTCTAAGTGATAAGTTTTGAGGGCTTGAACAAGGGCAATTGGGTAAGTCAGAAGTTATGGATTTAAGGAATATTAGGAGAAAAGATCCAACAAAATTGGTGATGGATAAGGCTAACAATTTCTAGAAAAGATTCTTAGAATATTTACATTGTGCAATCCAAAATAAATTCAAAGTTAGTAATAATCCTGTCAACAAATTTGTTGTGACTTTTGAGGAGGCACCTAAATAAATTGGTGACAACTTCAAATCTCAAATTAAAAAAAAAAAATTCACACTATCTCCAGAATTTTATTTAATAATGTATTGTAGCAAAAAAATAATTTATATATGTGATGGGATAGATTTTGGTAAATAAAATAATTTCTGATGAATTTGTTAAAAACTTTCTGAGCTACTCGAGGATAAAAAATTGAACTTGTCTAAAGTTTTAAATTTAAAATTTAACATTTTATTTTACTGATGAAAAACTTAGATTAAAAGAATATCAAAGTTAGTTGAACAAACTAAATATTCGAGCCTGTAGTCATGTTTAATGGTGTATGTACAACTCATATTTCCATTGACCATAATTCATTTTATTATAATGATATTTTATAAGAACTATCTATATTAGCATTCTGAAAATGACATAGATGATATCTCAACATGTTTTTATGATTACATCTTTGCTAGGATATATAAAATGGTAACACTTCTGAGATCAGGAATTTATCTTATTGCTACGATGAGTGAGTTTTTCTTTTTTACTTATAGTTTGACACATTTCATTTAGAAAGAATATAATTTTTGTGGAGCCCCATCAAAAGTGTAGGTCCTTTCCCTGCTCTTTGTAGACATTTTACACTCAACTAAAACTGTTTAAGTATTTTAACATCTTTTAAATATGTTTAAACAACAGGTGAAAATGCTATATACACCACTGCCTATATATTGCACTGTTGTTATCATTCCATATCAAACAAATTTATCCTAATATGATGTTAGAAAAAGATTTTGTATTAGCACTATGTTTCTGGTATTTATATCTAAGAAAGTAGCACATTTTTCTATATAGTTACAGATGTACAAAATAAACAATGCCAGTAAAAGATTTTTATATGAGATCACACTGCCTCTTTCATCTATGTTTTCTAATCCTTTGGGGTGTATGAATATTTTTAAATGTTGATTTCAAACTGAACTCATCAAGTTATTACTTGCTGAAATATTAGAATATTTAAGGGCATTTTTTATAGTTGTGGAGATAGTGGGATTTATCAGCTTCAATCAAGATTGTTTCCCCAAAGCCAGGCGATATTATCACTGTGTTTTTTTGTTGTTGTTGTTTTATTTTATTTATTTTGCTTTTTTTAGGAAAGTATTTCTTTTTTTTCCTCTGGAAACTACTCACTTTTTCTTCTAGATCCAATAAAGCAGAATAAATTGGTCTGAGATTTTCTATCCCTAAAACTCATTTTATAATTTGCATTCCACGGCCTTTTACCATGTTTCAATGCATAGACAGCCACTGAAAAACTACTAATACCTGAAAGCATTAAAATTTGGTTCTATATTATGTAAGTGTCACCAGAGAAATAAAATATCAGTTAGGAAAGTGTCTTCACATTTGCATGATAATATAATTCTAAAAGTGTTAGTTTGAACCAAAAAAAAAAAAAAAAATTTTTATCAGACTTTCCCTCTGACTTTAGCTGAGACATGATTTCAGGGCGTTGAGAACTGATCTATGCCAGTTTGGTCATTAAGAGCCATTAAGTTCCTTTTAGTGACTATTAGAGACTTTAGATAGTTAGCAGTGGATGAATTCCTTGTCACATCCCCAACAGAAACTGCTTCTGCTGCCAGGTGGTATTATATGAATATTTATATATGGTAGAATTAGGTGTAAGACTTGCCTTTCTCATTTACCACACCTTCGTAAATGTATAGACATAAAATTAGGGAAAGATGTATACCACTATTGGTGCTAAGCCATCTTATAGTAAGTCATAGAAAATATAATTCAACATTATAACAATGTGGGATGGTACAACTCATCTCAGCTTTGGCTTTACCAGTTCACTGGGCCCTGAAATCCATGTATAAGTGTTGAACGAATAATTATATCATATTCATACATTTGTGGTGCAGATAGATTTCTTAAGTTAGCTGGTCGGGAGCCTCAGAGAATGTTACTGTCCAAAAGAGTCGTCATAGTGATGTGCTCATTCCTTATGCATCCCTGACCATACATACGTTCAGTATTCTTGCCTGTAGTGTGCACAAAGCATCTATCTTTGAAAAAAACAGGATGATTAAAAAAAAAAAACACCTTCTGTTGTTCATGTTCTTGTAATAGTGTTAGAATTTGCAACTGGTTGAGCATAACTGATTAAATGTTTCTGAACTTGTCAGCAATCTGGCAAGTAAACTCACATATTGAATTCTACTAGAAGGAAGAGTGCAAGCATATTTGAATCTAAAAATTCTGCTACATTTTGTTTAAAATAGGTTTCAGCTAAAACACGATTGCAGATGCGACTGCATAATTCTTCCTGTTGAAAACTTGTGAAGCTTATTATACTCATCTCTCAGCTTAAAATGATCTGTGAATACATAATTTTATAACCAAAGTATATTTATATTATTTTTAAATTTGTAAGCATTTCTGATCTATGCCAATTTTTTATTTGTAAGCATTTTATGGAGAAAGAAGCTGCAAATGTGGCAGATTTAAAATATATCTGCAAGACTTAATATTGTTAAAATGACAATACTATTCAATGTAATCTACAGATTAAATGCAATCCCTATCAATATCCTAATAGTGTTTTTTCAGAAATAGAAAAAAAAACTAAAGTTCATATGGAATCGCATGGAGTCCTACATAGCCAAAACAATCTTGATAAAAGAAAAACAAAGGTGGAGGGGATCTCATTCTTTCTTATTTTAAAGCTTAGTACAAAGCCACTAAAATCAAAACAGTATGGTACTGGCACTAAAACATATGTAGACCAATGGAATGGAATAGAAGATAAAAGAGATTCTAGAAATAAACCTTCCTATACATTGTCTAACAATTTTCAACAAGAGTCCCAAAACCATTCAATGGAGAAATAACAGTCTTTTCAACAACTAGTGCTGGGAAAACCGAATATCCATTTGCCTCCAAAACCAAAAACAAAACCCTTAAAAATAGATCAATGACCAAAAAGTAAGAGCTGAATCTATAAAAGTCAGAAGAAAACATAGGAGGAACTCTTCATAACATTGGCTTTGGTAATGTTTTATGGGCTATAACAACAAAAACACAGGTAACAAAATAAAATATAGATACATTAGACTTCATCAAAATTTAGAACTTTCATGCATCAAAGAACACTATCAACAGAGTGAAAAGACCACCCAAGGAATGGTAGGAAACTGCAAATCATCTACATAACAGATTAATATAAAAATTGGCAAGGTAGTTGGATAGATGTTTTTTTTCAAAGATATATGAATATCTTCATTTTATGTATTTAAAGATACATCAATATATTCTTTGAATGTACTTTTTGGTCATCTACCAAAGAAGATGGCCATCGGCTTTTATTTTTATTTTTTCTATTTCTGCAAAAACACTATTAGGATATTTTAGGATATTTGAAATAGGTTTCCGCTAAAATACGATGGCAGATGCAACTGCATAATTTTTCATGTTGAAAAGTTGTGAAGCTTGTCATACTCATCCACTGGTCTCTTCAACCCATCCTTGGCCCACTGGACACTCTCACGTGGATTCTCTTCTGGCACTTCACTGCCATTTGTTCAAACCTAAACTCACTGTTTGCCACATGTCAAAGGCTACTCATATTTCTGTTTTTCTAACTGAGAGCATTACATTACCCTTTTTATACCCAGTTGCTACAGCAATAATAATATTTTTAAAAATTCTCTCCCTTGCCTTCATTTCTGGAAGAATGAAAAGTACATCTTGAATCTTTCCCCTAAACAATTTAAAAACTGGTCCCTCTCTCTGTCCTCAATATGAGTCTTCATAGTTCAGCCCAGCATCATTTCTGGATAATAATGCAGCTTTGTACATGATCCCGCTGTATTCATTGTTGTTGACTCTTAATCCAGTCCCTTTACAGGGCAGCAAGAATATCCTTCCTAAAATGCAAAGCTCAACCTGAAACCATTTTAATGGTCCTTCAGTCCCCTCAGGATATCAAATGGACCCTCCTTAACAAGTTTGTGTCTCAAATAACTAGTAGTTTATTTCCTCTGTTGTTTTGTTTGCATTGTTTTTTCTTTTTTTTTACTCACAAACTACAAGCTTGCTATACCAAAGTATTATCCAAAAATGCCACATTCCTTCTTGCTTTTTGATCTTTGTACCAGCAGTTTACTCACCTTAAGTCATAACACTAACTCACACTTACCATAAGACACATTCTTCCTTCTGATTTCGTGTCCTTTCCAGTCTCTAGGCTGCGTTTAATGGACTTCTCTAGATACTCTTATTAAAAAATCATACTTCTTGAGCAACGTGGTGAAATCCCGTCTCTACTAAAATACAAAAAATTAGCCTGGCATGGCAGTGTGTGCCTGTAGTCCCAGCTACTCAGGAGGCTGAGGCAGGAGAATTGCTTGAACCCAGGAGGCAAAGGTTGCAGTGAGCCAAGATCGTGCCACTGCATTCCAGCCTGGGTGACAGAGTGAGACACCATCTCAAAAAAAAAAAAAAAAAAAAAAAAAAAACTTCTCCACTCCAACACTTACCACAGTCTTTTGTCATTTCCTGTGTATTTTGCTGCATTCTTCATTAGGTTGGAGGATTCCTTAGATCTGGAATGCAATCTGTATTCACTCTCAGTTGCTCCCATAATAAATTTCTACCTTAGCTTAAAACAACACTAAGTTATTAACTTAGAGGCCTTTAGGTCAGAGATAAGGTAAAAAATCAAGGAGTCAGTACTAGGGCTGTATTCAGCTTCTAGAGGCCACAGAATTACTTGGCTCAACCCTCTACCTTTAAACCAGTAACATTGTGCCAAGTCTTCCTAAAACCACTGTCTTTCCAGTTCTCTTCCTTCTGCTGCCCTCTTTCACTTGTAAGGACACTTATGATTACATTTGATCCACCTAAATAATCCAGAATAATCTCTCCATCTGAAGGTCAGTTAATTAGATGTCTTAATTCTAACTGGTAAGTTTAATTCACCTTTGCCCTGTAACTGCCGTTTACAAAGATTCTGTGGACATATTTTGGTGGGGGTCATTATTCTTCCTACCACACTGCTATGGTCTGAATGTGTTTGTTTCCACCAGATTCATATGTTGAAACTTGATTATCAGTGTGGTGACAATAGGAGACAGGTCTTTTGGAAGGTGATTAGGTCATGTGGCAGAACCCTTATGAATGGGATTAGTGCCCTCATTAAGGAAGTCCCAGAGAGCTGCTTTGCCACTGTCGCATGAGAAGACATTGAGAAGGAGCATCTGTGAACCAGGAAGTGGGCCCTCGCCAGATGTTGAATATGTCGGAAACTTGATCTTGGAATTTGCAGCCTCCAGAGCTTTGGGAAATAAATTTCTGTTGTTTATAAGCTTCCCCATTTATGGTGTGTTGTTACCGCAGCCCAACAGACTAAGACATACATTATTTGAGTACATAATATGATCCAAATACTTATTTTATGAATGAAACAATAATCACTGAATTCCAAAATATGTCAAATTTATAAGTGTAAAACTTAATGTGTGTTCAATATCTATGAAAATTATTACACAGACATAGCTTGACCATGTGTCAGTACAATGTGATATAGCATAAATAACATGGAAGTTCAAAACAAGAGATGCATTTTTGTCTCAACTATGCTTCTCACTATTCTTTGAAGGGTTTAGTTCTTGAAGAATCATATTTTTGTTTGGACTTGCTTTGTTTTTTTCTTTTATAACATGGGGGTTGAAATAGGGTCAGATATACTTATTTCATAAAAATATACTACTCAAATTAGATAGTATATAAAAATTCTTCTTAAACCTCCATAAACAATTAGAATATTGTCAATCAAATACTAAGAGCGATACTATACCATTTTAGGCCGGGCCTGGTGGCTCATATCTGTAATCCCAGCACTTTGGGAGGCCAAGGTGGGCAAATCACTTGAGGTCAGGAGTTCAAGACCAGCTTGGCCAACATGGTGAAACCCCGTCTCTACTAATATATAAAAATTAGCCGGGCGTGGTGGCACAAGTCTGTAATCTCAGCTGTTTGGGAGGCTGAGGCAGGAAAATCGCTTGAACCCGGGAGGCGGAGGTTGCAGTGAGCTGAGATTGCGCCATTGCGCTCCAGCCTGGGCGACAAGAGCAAAACTCCGTCTCAATAAATAAATCAATAAATAGATACTATCCTATTTTGAACACATTAATTACTATCTGGGATTATTTATCCTCAAATTACATTTTGAACTTAAATATAAGGATGCTTTAAGTTTTAGAATAGTCTACAAAAGAAACCAGATATTATCTTAACAATTTTTTTTTTTTTACTTCTGTGGAGTCCAATTATGCCCAATTTTAAAAACAAGTGTATTCATCTAGCTACTCATGTTTTAAACTTGCTAGATACCACAAAACAGAGATAACTTTTACATATTTCGTTCTACTGCCATTCCTCCCCTCCTTTCACATTTCACTGGACATCTTACTAGGGTGTTTACCTTTGTCTTTGGGTTCTCATCCATGTGTGTTCCTAGAGTCACACTGGGCACCAAGGAGTCCCCAGTTTTTGCCCTCTGCTGTAGACGACTAATCCCCATATAAGACAGCTTTGTCCAAATATTTGATTCAGTGTGTAGAAAATGTGCAGTTCTACCAATGTTCTAAATTTGTGGAACATTTTACTGATAAAGAGATATAAGCAAATTGTATTAATTTGCTAGAGTTGTACCATAACAATGTATCGCAGATTGGGTGGCTTAAACAACAGAAATTTGTTATCTCACAATCCCAGAGGCTAGAAATTCAAAATAAAGGTGGGTTCCTTCTGAGGCATGAGTGAAGGATCTGTTCCAGGCATCTCTCCTTGGCTTGTAGGTTGCCATCTTCATGTCCACATGGCATTCTCCTGATATGTGTGGCAAGTTTCTGTGTCCAAATTTCCCCTTTTTATAAGGAAATCATTCATATTGAATTTAGGCCCACCTTAATGACTTCCTCTTAACTAATTACTTCTGCAACAACGCTGTTCTAAATAAGGTCACATTCTAAAATACTAGGGATGAGAATTTCAACATATGAATTTGGGGAGGAATACGTTAAACACATAACACAAGTAGTCACATCAAACATATTTTTAATAACAAACAGGAATTATGTGTACAAAAATAAGATGAAACAATTGGAGTTTTCCTTTGCAACTACTGTCTTATAAAAAATTGGACAAGAATATTTTTCTTTGTAAATTTTAGAAATAATAAAGCACTTAAAAAAGAGCTTGATTGCAATCAGTGTAATTAAGAAATTGTGCAAGTGATTTAACCAAAATATGTAAATATGTGAGAATAGCCAGAAGAAACAATGAAAATGCTTTTAAGGATTATAAAAAATATGTGAATAAGCAAAGGTTTATTTTGTAGTTTAATATTTTGTTAAGCCAAACAGTTTTGATTTCCCATGCAATTTTCCAAGTATGTGAAGCATTATTATTTGAGTTTGATCAACACCAATTAATGTGGTTACCTTTCAGCTAGGTGTCTCCTTTTTATCTTTATTTAATTTGAAAAGCTTTGACATAATTCAAGCTACAGTTTGATCACAGTTTATTATATTAATTATCCTGGTATCTGTGTCATTTTCAATCCAGCTTTTCTGATTTTTATTTTACTCTTATTTATATAGTACATTTTTTCAGTTGCTTTTTTGAATGTTTTATCTGGAAGAGTGATTGAACATCCTTGCTCTATAACCATTCTTGACCTTCTTATTTTGTCACTGAGAAAATTATTACTAATTATAGGATGAACTATTATTTTACAATTATTGAGCTAAATCATATATATTGTAAAGGCTTTCTAGGCTTCTTAAGCCAGCACCATAAGATGATGCATTGTTAGGATTATTTATAAGTTAATGGCTACTTCTGAGCACAAGAACTTTGTTTAATGAGCCATCTCCATTTTATTTTCTTTACGTAAAATTGACACTGTGAAGAAAATTAAGTGTTGCCCAGAAAATGTAGTTTATTAATCATAAAAGAATATACATTTCTACTCAGTGCAAGATGAGAAAATGTGTAACATAATTACTGTCAGGCAATAGTCATCCTCTTTAAGATGTACATATAATCACTTGGAAAAAACAGTAACAGATGAACATCCCCATTTTTATTCATGGTCTTAATTTATATGATCATCCTGCTCATTATATCTTCAAAAGCCCTAAAACTCTGAAAAGTGTTGGTCTTAAATTTTTGATTCTCAAAATGAGTAAGAATGGTTACATTGAAATACATATTTGACCATTTAAAAATTTTAAGTTATAAATCTTATTATAAAGTAGTTGATTCTGAAAGGTCTGAAAACTGCTCCCCTAACCTTTTTTTCTTTACTCTAAAATCTACACAATAAATGGGGGTCAACAGTGGAAGTTATCCAACATAAGGAACTGAAGGTTAATGGTGTTTCTCAGTTTGGAAATGATTTACATACATAGGTTTTGCTTATTTGTGAAGTTACATTGTGTTTGACTGTTGATTTTCCTTTCACTCTTTTAATTTAATATGAAATATGTCAAAAATAATGCGTGAGAGCTACTTCATACTTGTGCTCAACGGGTGAGAAATAGGCACTAAAAGTAGTGAATTAAGATTAATATATATTTTGAAATGCACGTTATTGTTGCAGAATAAAGTTATAAAGTAGCATAGTTGACCTAAAGAAGATAGTTGACCTTTGGATCAACTATGTGATCTTCTTCCCCACATTACGTGATCCTTCCTACTATTTCTGCTCGATTTTATAGTATCAAATTTCCTTTTCAGCTCATCATTACAATTGCATGTATATTCCTCAGTACGGGACAACAATGATTGACTGTGGGCCAGGTTTTATTTCCCTTTCCTCTCCATTTTCCTCATTTTCCATAAAGCTAAACCACACTGCTTTATGGACATGTCATATATTGATAAAGCATTAGGTTTACTAAAGAGAACTATACACTGGAATAGAAAAAGCAAAAATCTGAACTTTAAATTCGACATTTCTCCTAAACCAAAGTTAAAGTACCCGGAGTAGATTCTTTCATGGCTTTCCCTGGTCTCTACCCTTCCTTGCTCTTCCTGTTTTCTAACTGATGTCTCTCTGGGAAGTTTCCTTATTCTTCTGAGATCCATTTTATTAATCCTCACTCAACATGTGGCAATCTACATTTCAAATATCATCCCGGGTATATATGGACATTGCAAATCCAAGTTACTTAGAGTATTGCTCACTAATTTGAGGTACAGATATAATTCTTTATTATTTACAATTTCTAGGAGTAGTAGTTTAATTTAACACACCCCCACACACCCTAGATAGACATACAGGATCACATATCCACAGACATCTTCTGCAAGTACAATTTAACCCCATACAGAGGAATCTGTTTTTAACTGCCTCTAATCTGCAGGACAGATTTTCTTATTATCCTTCTTCAGATTATGCAGCCTCCTCACCTGGCTCTCTAGAAATATTAAAGGAGCTCTCATAATGACAGTTCCCAAGCTACATACCAGAGAAAAATGGAAAATTCATTTGCATGATCATAATTCAGTTTTCTCCTGGAGGGCAATGTGAAGTCACTTTTTCAGTTACATTTGATTATCCAATACTAAAATGTCATTTACAGGGTTTAGAAAGACAATAAAATATTTGTATTTTATGTAGCGCAAAATATATTAGATGGCATTAATAGAGCCAAAACTGCTTCTTAAGTGGTAGGTTCACTTCATTAAATAGCTGTTTTGAGAGCTTCATTTTATTACTCCAAATTCAAATTTAGAGTAAATTTATGTAATAATACACTACATTTTCTTAAGCAAGAAAACTTAATAATATGTGTTTTTATTAATACAAAATGATGATAAAAAATGAGCTAGATGACACAGTAAACTATCTTCTAAAGAGTCATATAGCGTTAAACATTAATTTTGGTAATTGTAAGAAAATAACATTCTGTAATCAAATATGCAGTTACAAATATGGGGATAGGATTCATTTTTAAACTTTAAAATATGTTAAATTTCATAAAGTCACACATACTCATCTAATGAGCTTACTGAGAGAACCCTACTTTAACAATTGTAGAAATTTGACCTCTATGATTCCTGAACATGAAATAAATCAGCCCATGAACAGTTTATCTCTCACTTTACACTGATTTTCTTCTCTTCTCTTTTTTCTCTTACCTTTTCTTTCTTTCTCTCTTTTTTTCATAAAGTTGTTTTGATTAATCCATTCTATTCAAAAATAAAATAGTTTTAGGGAAAAAAGTAAGATTTATAACCTGCACTCTTTATAAGAATCAATATACATTACCGTGTAACTCTCACTTCATTACAAAGTATCCTGGGGAGTCTGTACGTTTAGTTAAAGGTAAGCACAAACTACAATCTCGTAAGTGTTCATAAACCAGTAGTTTAAAAATATCCTCTGATTTTTTTATGGAAATTATATATGCATTAATAACAAATGAAAGTATTTATACTACACGAATGATAAATTCTGAATAAAATGTAAAATTTTCTTAATTAAAACGTGTCTGGCATTAAGTGATCCAATTAGATCTTAGCTAACTGATCTCAGAAGAATCAGATGATAATGGAAAACAGGATAACCTCCTGGTTTTTTAAAATTATGTATTTAACTTCATTTATCTAGGTTTAATTTGATAGACTACCTGTCAATCAAAAGCCTCTGGGGAGGAGAAGAGGGGCTAAAGCTCAAGTTGATCACCAATGGTCAATGTTTAATTAATCATGCCTCAGTAATTAAGTATCCATAAAAACTCAAAGGCACAGGGTTTAGGGAGCTCATGGATAGTCAGACACTGAATGTTCCTGGGGAATGGTGTGCTTGGGAAGGCATAGAAGCTTCTCGCGCCTTCCCCATGCCTCACCCTATGCATCTCTTCACCTGCATCTTTGTAATATCGTCTATAATAAACTGATAAGCATTAAATAAGTTTTTCCCTGAGTTATGTGAGCTGTTCTAGCAAATTAATTGAATCCTAGAAGAAGGTTATGGGAACCGTGATTTATAGCCCGTAGGTTAGAAGCCCAGGTAAAACAACGTGGAGCTTATGATTGGCACTGGAAAGTGGGGGGTCAGTCTTGGGGAACGAGCCTTCACCCTGTGAGCTCTGCCACTGTCTCCAGGTAGGAACTGTCGGAAATGAATTGAGTTGGAGGATACCTGGCTGGGGTTCACAGAGTTGCTTGCTCTCTTGGTGCATGGGGAAAAGCCCCTAGATACTGGTCACAAATGTCTCCTGTGTTGATTGCTTTGGTATGACAGCAGGGGAAACACAGTTCATTGAAGTTTTTTTGTTTTGTTTTTATTTTTTGTTTATTTTGTCCCATTTAGACTCAAAGAATCAAAAGGAATTTAGCTAATGGGTAATAAAACAACCACATTGATGTGAGGTACACATTAACGTATATTCTTAAGCTGTCTAATCAGAGATTAAAAAAATTTTGAACCAAAACATCACTTACATTGACATCTCTATTAAAATATTTTTAAAAAATTAAGGCCCAGAGATAAGAGACATGTTGTCCAAGGCTTCAGAAGGCATTAGTGTCAGCCAGTGAAACTTGATTACAGCTGTCTGGACACTAAGCTCATTCTTTACTTTGATACTACAATATTGCTTCAATGTGGTGTATATTTTACCTGTCTCAATTGTAAATTATATAAGCTAGAACTGCTTTGAAAACATTTTATTTCCATTTGTAAAGGAACTTTAAGTACTTGGAGTTACATTTTTGGCATCTAAATTTTACTTATTTTTTATTTAAAATTCCATTAATACTCACAAAATTAACATTTATGAAAGTACTCATGTGCAGTGTGTTTAAAATAAAAATTATTTCCCACCTATTAAAATGCTTTTGTATTAGCATTATTTACTTCTCAAAGATCTTCTCACACTTTCTCATTGAATATGAAATGTAGCTTAGTAAACGGATTAAATATGTAATTCAAAAATATTATTCATGTATTTTAATGAAGAGAGGAAATGAAGAAAGAAAAAAATTCGTGTATCTACTTTTTAACTTTGAGTGACCTTAAGACAGTCATTTAAACAAACTGGAAATCACAATCCTACTCTCTAAATATATGGTTTAGTCTAGATAACTCCTACAACTCCCTACATTTCAAAAAGATGTACCAAGTTTATATACAAGAAAATATAATCAAATATTTTAATAAGTTTTGATTATAAAAGTAAGCAAATACAGTAAAATATTTTATAATTGTACTAAAGCAATAAATATAAAAATAATTTTAATATATCAATATCCATTACTGATATAAAATATCAGCAAACTTAAAAAAGGAGGAAACTTCTTAACTTATTAGAAGACATCAATGAAAGACTTTAGCAATCAATATACTTGAAATTGACAAACTCGATACTTTCTTTCTATGACTGAGAAGTAAGCATCTGGTCTCACCCGTGTATTCAACACTACAAAAATTTCTGCAGTACAAAAGCTTTGATAGTGCAATAATAAGGCAATAAAAAAGGACATGAAAAGCATACAGATATGAAATTAAGCAAAAATGTTTTTATTTGAAAATAACACTCTTATCCCAACAAATCTACAAAAGAAAAGAAAAATAAAAAGCTACTAGGACTTATCAGTTCTGCAGGAGCACAGAATATAATGTCAATACAAACATCAATTGATTTTTATAAACTGTCAACAAACAACTGGAAATTAAAATTTTAAAAATTACAAACAAGAGCACAAAAAATGTTTACAATAGCAACAAAAATATAAACTATATTAGGACAAATCTGACCAATGATGGGTAAAACCAGTGCAATACAAAGGCCAATTTTCATGACAGAAATTAAAGAAGAAATAAATGGAGAAGTAAATCATGTTAAGGAAACAGAAGACTCAATATTATTAAGATATCAATTCTACAAAAATTAATCTATGGATAGACACAATTTTAAATAAAACACCAGGAGGCTTTTCAGCAAAAATCAATGCCCTGACTATAAAATTACATGGAAATAAAGAGTATATAAAATAACCAAAGCTATCTAAAAAAAAAGAAAACAAAAGCTGAAGAATTAATATCTAATTTTAAAATATTATAAAACTACAGTAATAAAAACAGTGGTATGTACACGATGATAGACATATAGAATAATAGAAGAGACTAAAGAGTCATTAAAAAAACAAATAAGGTCAGTTGATTTTGACAAAAGTGTGAAGGCCATGTAATGAGGAAGGAGCAATCTTTTCAACAAAAGATACTAGAACAAATGAATATGCATAGACAAAATAAACAAACACCTTTTAATCCTTACCTCACATCATAAACTAAAAGTAACTTGAAGGAAATTATAAAACTAAATTTAAGAACTAAAACAATCAAACTTTTCAAAGAAAGCATAGAATACAATTTTGCATGCCTTGTTTTGGCTAACCTTTCTTAATTGTATATAAAAATTACTATAGACAACAAAAATTATTCAAATATATTTTATCAAAATTAAAACTTGTTTATTGAAAAGCATCATTATGAAAGTGAAAATGTCCCCCATAGAATGAGAACACATTTTTTAAAACCATATATCCAACAAAATACTTTATTTAAAAAAGAATAAAGAATTCTTCCACCTAATAACAGGGGAACAAAAACACTTAATTTTAGAAATGAGCAAAAAAATTAAAATTTTTATAAATAAGCTATTCATAAAAAATGTGCATATGACAAATTTCTCAACACCCATATGTATTAAATAATTGAAAATTAAAACCACAATGAGCTATACAATCCTACTAAATTACATATTGGCTATATCTTTTGTTGGCAAAGATATGAAGCAACTGAAATTATTATGCACTGCTGAAGGGTGTAAAATGGAATAACTGCTTTGGAAAACAGGTAGTTTCTCAAAAGTTCAGTATAGAACTGCCCCATGACACAGCCAATCCACTCCTAGGATAATGAAAGAAAAATGAAGATGAAAAATGAAAGTAAATGTCACACAAAACATATGTTTATAGCAGTTTTATTTGTTTTAGTCAAAAACTGGAAATAGCTCAAATGTTCCCCAGCTATTAAATGGATAAACAAATTGTGGTATATCTTTACAACAAAATGCCACTTGGCAATAAAAAGAAATCAACTACCAATGCACACAACAAAATGGATTAATCAAAATTATTACACTGAGTAAAAGAGGCCAGACAAAAATTAGCACATACTAGATTCTATTCATAAAAATTCTTTAAAAATGCAAAGTAATCTATAGAATCGAGAAAGAGTCAGTGTTTTCATTAGTCTATTCTCATAGTGCTATATAGAACTACCTGAGACTGGGTCATTTATGAAGAAAAGAGGATTTAATTGACTTATGGTTCTGCAGGCTGTACAGGAAGCATAGCTAGGAGGCCTCAGGAAACTTACAATCATAGTAAAGGTGAAGGGAAGCTAGTACATCTTACCATGGCAGAGCAGGAGAGAGAGTGAAGGGGGAGTTGCCAAACATTTCTAAACCATCAGATCTTGTGAGAACTCACCCACTATCACGAGAACAGCAAGGGGGAAATCTGCCCCCATGGTCCAATCCCCTCCCATTAGGCCCCTCACCCAACGCATGGGGATTACAATTCAAGATGAGATTTAGGTGGAGACACAGAGCCAAGCCATATCAGTGTTTGTCTGGGAGGGTGTGAGGTTGGGGATAAATAGTGCAAGGAAAGGATACCTAGGAGCACAAAAAGCTTTGGTGTGACAGATTCATCATCTTGAGTGTGTGACATTTCGTGGATATGTATACACACCAAGATTCATCAACTCATGCATTTAAATATATGCAGTTTAGCCTACATCACTTTTGCAACTTAAAGGTGCAAAATAGATATATTGATTAAAAATAAACAGAAAACCTCATTTGATAGTGACTGGTAACTATAAGTGTTTTAAAGATCTATAATAAAAAATACATAATCTTAAATATTAATTTATAGATTTATATTTACTGACTTTGCATGGGCACTTTCAATCTGTTTTTGTTTTGGGGATAGATACATCCCAATGAATTCTCAATTTACACTATTGATAAAAGAATATTCGTGTTTTTATTAACAATTTCCACTTAGCATGCATGAGATGCTTGGTGTTTCAATGTTCATCTGTAAATCTAAACTACTTTAAAATCTCTATACTTTAAATATTCAGCTGCAAGCAAGGACATATAGATTAGCGTTGAATCAAGCTATATGGTCAGTAGACCCTGCATTCTGGGTAATGGACACTGTATCATTTCAGAGAAAGGACTAAGTCTGTGAGAATCTGGCTAAAAAGGGAAGTGAAAAGTCAACAGTTGAACATAGATTGTAACAGCAGCAAAAGTTCTGTACTAGCTTTTCATATGAAGAGTAGAGGCCATTTACTATAGATACCATTGCAGGAAAATCTTGATATGTTCAATGCATTTTTATGCAGCATTAAAGTATATAGTAAACAAATAAATTAAAAATAATTTTAAATAAATAATTCTATGTTAAATAAAATAAAAAACAAAATAAGAAATACCTTCTTATATAACATATTTTTCGATTAAATAATAATACTTCCTATTTCATATTTGTTGTAAATGGGTTCAGAAGAGTACTATATAAATGAACAGTGGCTGAAAACAACTCATATTTGTAATTTCTTTGACACTGTATTTTATTACCAGAGTTTCCAAGATAATAGATGCTCACCAATCCTCAAAGGAAAATTAATTTCATTCAAAGCTCTTCTGTCATATACTGTGCAAACAAGCTTAAATACACACAGAGAAGAGTTGAAGCCACAAAACTCAGAAACTTAGACATGAATAATACTGTCATAAAATAAAAGCATTCATCTTTAAAAAATTAATAAAACACACACACATACAAACTTCCAATAAATGCTATTTAGAAAATTCTAGGCTGACATCACCTATGCTTTCATGAAAAATACGCATATATGCTAGTATGTTTATAATAATAAATTACTAAAACTTTATATTTACACATAGATGGAAGTAGTGATCAGCATTGCCTGGCATGTAGTATACTGATGGAGTCCAGCTGCAATTTTTCTCTTTGAATCCTCTGTGAAGTACAGAAGAACATACAATACCCCTCCATCTTTGCCATCTTCCTGTACCTGAATTGAGTTCAGCTTTAATCGTAACTGACTGTTATTGCCCACCTTTGTCGTAAACACCTGTGGAAGTCAATGAATAGTTGTACACCGAAGGGTCAAATTTTGCTTGCTTTATTTCAAAGCTGAGGGAGGTAGTGTCTTTCATATTTTTCAAGAGATTTTCATAATTCAGAATCATTTTTGCTTAAAATATCTACTTTTGTTCATCCTTCCAAATCTTTAACCACTGAAAAGAATAAAAAGGAGACAGAAATCATATATCACTGAACATGATGAAGTGGTAATCACCATCTTTTTTTTTTTTTTTTTTTTTTTTTTGAGAGGGGGAGTCTTTCTCTGTCCCCCAGGCTGGAGTGCAGTGGCGCGATCTCGGCTCACTGCAAGCTCCGCCTCCCGGGTTCACGCCATTCTCCTGCCTCAGCCTCCCGAGTAGCTGGGACTACAGGCGCCCGCCACCACGCCCGGCTAATTTTTTTGTGTTTTTAGTAGAGACGGGGTTTCACCGTGTTAGCCAGGATGGTCTCAATCTCCTGACCTCGTGATCCGCCCGCCTCGGCCTCCCAAAGTGCTGGGATTACAGGCTTGAGCCACCGCGCCCGGCCATCACCATCTTTTTTAAGACTGCTGGACTAGAAAGGTCAGGTATGAGGGCAGAGTCATTCAGAAGTGTGTGTTTAAAAACCCATAAAGCTTAAAACTGGACATGATTAGCATCATAAAATGTTCTCATCTACGTATGCATCTTGGTCCTACACACTTCCAAACTCACAGAAAAATTGATGGGAAGAAGACAGTATGACATTGATTTTATGGGAATTATTGAGGGGGTTCTAATAATGAAGGTTGTGGGCTAGATTATGCTCTAAAACTTTCTTAAACATAAATTTAAAAAATCATTTGTTATTCTGGCCACACTCTCTAAAAAGATATCTTGAATTGTAGGGGAGGCGGCAAGGGCTCAGTGTTACTGAAAGTAAAACCACAGGAAATAACAAGTGAATACATATGCTGCCCTTTGAGTTGAGAGCCAAGAGGTAAGAGTCAGGCTCAGCTGGCCTCAGGAAAAGTTGGTCTCTCTGGCAGTGCTTTCAAAAAGTAATCATGGGTGCACTCTGCTTTCGTGATGGATTTCCAGGACTTTTGAGGCCATTCTCAGATTAGTGATAGGGTAGCTACATATGGCAGCCATTAATAAGTTGTAGCAGTGGCAACGTTAACTGCAGGTGGTAGCGGCATCTTTCATCATCTCACAATGTGAAAGAAGACTTCTAAAATAATACCTGTTAATTTGAAAATTTTCACTGGGAGATCTGAAAGGACATGATGTACCATCGCATACCCCTCATATTCCACTCACTCACAGAGAGGTTCCTCAAGTCTTTATTACATTGTCACATCTAAATTACTCCTAAAATTTTAATTTTATTATATAGTTTTCCTAGGAAATAACTTTTGCCTGGTATATATTACTATATTATGTATTCAGTATTAGGGTTGAATATTGATTATCTTCTTTGTCATCATATATATATGTGTGTATATATGATTAGATGAATTCTCATGTATGTTCCCTCGAATGGTCCTATAAACATTTTAGCTCAAAATAAATCAACATTATCATCATCACTCAATGCTGTCATTGCTTCCTTAGTTCCTTTATTAGGTAAGCAACAATTTTCCAGGCCCAAATCTTTGCACAGCCCTTAATATCTTTTTCTCCTTACCTTTTACAATTGGTTATCAACAGTAAAATTCTACTTAGCTAAATGTCACTCCAAATGCCCCCGTTTCCATCTACATTTTTACCAGCTGGCTAGATTTTGAGTGTTTTTGTCTTTATCATTAAAAACACTCCATGTTAATATTTCTGTGTCAAGAATTCTCAACTTAATTTCTGTTCTTTAAGCTGCTAACCCGGATATATTTTTAAACTTCAAAACTGTTAAGTTACTACTCTTTATAAATATCTCCATGGATCCCTGTGACTCTGGGAATCAAGCTCAGACTTCTTATCATCTGAATTCTGCTTACCTTTGGAGCATCACTTTGTTTTTCTTTCTTATTTATGACATTTTCCATCCTCATAAATATGTGTTGATTCAACACATTTGGACCTTTCCATGTTTTCTTTGTTTGTTTGTTTGTTTGAGACAGAGTCTAGCTCTGTCGCCCGGGCTGGAGTGCAATGGTGCGACCTTGGCTCATTGCATCCTCCATGTTTTGTTTGAATCCATGGTTTTAAGAAAGCCACTCTTGAACACCCTTTCCTCTCCTTTCTCTAGTTCCAGTTAGTGCAAAACTAAGAATTCACCTTTCCACAAAGTCTTCTCTTATATTTACACTTTTTATTTGTTGCCACTTTCCTACTGCTGCTTTAAGGGCAAATAGAGGCATTTCATTCAGAAGTGGGCAATGATAGCGGTGTAATTGTACAAAGGCCTATGTTTTCAATACAGTAGAAAATATAGCTTATATTAGGAAAAAATGGCACCAAATTCCATGCAAAAATGCAGGGTTAGGGTCAGGGATTAGAACTGGTCAGGGAATACATGAAAACTTAGAGAAGCCTCTTCAGCAATTTTGCAGGTTGGATATTCAGTAAAATGACTAAGGTGAAACGGTGTTTGGCAAATTGACCAGCTTCACTCTATTCAATTATTTGCCTCCCTTTTAAAACTACTGAAGCAGAATCATATCTGTCTGCCTGGGAATATAGAAATATATCTGATTCTTGTTGAATCTAAATTAGGAGTAGATTAACACATAATGTCCTTGCTCTCTCATTTTGGCTCCCTACTTGTGAAGGACTAACAACAATTCAAATCATTTTAGAATATATTCAGACAAAGAATAATGAAAGGCAACTATTATCACAAAGAACTTAGTCTAGTGATAAAAATAAGGAAGTCAATTGTCAAAAAATGTGTATAAGGTCAAGCAACAGCAGGATTCTTCACCTGGGTAAATGTTCAGCCATTGCAATTTTCACATTTGATGCAGCACAAAAGAAATATATTTCTTTCCCAGTTCAACATCATCATCAGCAGATGCTGCTGCTGACCATCGGAATATCTCTTTAAAATGCCTCATTTTTCTGAAAGTTTTAAACTAATATTTGCACATGCAATTTTAGAAATTATACTTTTTTATTATATTTAAAGCTTTTCTTTATCAGTAGACAATGTAAATTACATTTTTGTTTTTTTTGCTCTTTGGAATATCTTGCTAGAGCATTGAGTGACTCTTGATAGGTTAGAATCCCTTAATCAGTACTCTACCTTAATCTGAAAAATTATGAGGTTATCCGCTTTCAGAGGAAATATATATATGTATACAGTTAGTAAAGTTGTTGCTAATTATTTATTTTCAAATAATGTACTTTTAACATTTCTTATAGTGAAAGGGATTGCTATACGTTTTAGTCTTTGTAACAAAATGGTGTTTTACATAATAGTCCTATGTGATGCAAATACAGTTAAAACCCCTGTAAATATTTTCTTCCAGTTAATTTTGTGTGCATAATGCACATGTGATCTTTTTTCAGAACTAGGTTTACAGTATTGAGAGTTGCATCCTGTCCAGGCGCGGCGATGTATGCCTGTAATCCCAGCACTTTGGGAGGCCAAGGTGGGAGGATCACTGGAGGTCAGGAGTTCCAGACCAGCCTGACCAATATAGTGAAACCCCATCTTTACTAAAAATGCAAAAATTAGCCGGGCGTGGTTGCATGCTCCTGTAGTCCCAGCTACTCGGGAGGCTGACACCAGAGAATTGCTTGAACCTGGGAGGCGGAGGTAGCAGTGAGCTGAGATCTTGCCACTGCACTCCAGCCTGGGTAACAGAGTGAGATTCCGTCTCAAAAAAAAAAAAAAAAAGAAAAAAAGAAAAAAAAAAGAGTTGCATCCTAATTTTTTTCGAAAGATCCTCACATGAACACATTTCATGTTATAATATGGTTTTATGTTTTGAATTCATTGTAGAAGCAGGATAGCTTAGTGCACTGTGGAACCAGATAGCTTGTGTTTACATTTTAATTCTGCTCCTCACCAGCTTTTTTACCATAGGTTAAGTTCCTTAACCAATTAGCGTTCCTCTTTCCTTAGCTGTGATATGGGGACTTTTATATTAGGTTGATGAAAAAGTAACTGTGGTTTTTGGCATTAAAAGTAGTGGCAAAAACCTTTCATCATTAAAAGTAATAGCAAAAACCTTTTGTCGTTGAAAGTAATGGCAAAAACCGCAATTACTTTTGCACCAATCTAATAATACCTCCTACCTCATAATATTGTAATGGAAAATAAATGAACTAATATATAGGATTTTTAGGCCTTTGCCTAGTGCACTCAGCAAGCATTATCATTATTTCTATAATTGAGGTGGTCTTTCTCCTTGAATATCTAGATGACGCCTAGGATTAAAGAATTGACTCTTTTATGATTTTTAGACAAAAATGATGACTTGTCTTTTTACAAATGCACTGAATGACAATACTAAAAATGATTGCTGTCACTGAAGCTTATGAAGAAAATATATTTTTTCAAAAATATGTTTATGTTAACTATATATAATGTTTTTATATATTTCATAATATTTTATTTATCTATTCAATTTTCCCTTGCAAGTAACTTTTAATATAGTAAATGTTTTAAATTCTATATTTGGATTTAACTATTTTTAAAAATTGACAGTATTTAAAGACAGTCAAGTTATTATAATATTCTCAAACTTGATTTTCATTTATTTTTAAAAACAACAATATGTACATTGTACAAAATCAATAATACTGAAGAATTTGTACAGTGAATGGTATTGAAGAGTTTTGCCCTTATCCCTTTTTCTCAAATCATAATTCACTTTGCTGGAGGCATCCACTTCCAAGCCACTTAAGTAAATTTTCAGAGTTTTTTTTTTTTATTTTATTTTTATTTTTTGAGACGGACAGGCTGGAGTGCAGTGGTGTGATCTCGGCTCACTGCAACCTCCGCCTCCGCGGTTCAAGTGATTCTCCTGCCTCAGCCTCCTGAGTAGCTTGGGACTACAGGCACGTGCCACCACGCCCAGCTAATTTTTGTATTTTTAGTAGAGACAAGGTTTCACCATGTTGCCCAGGCTGGCCTCGATCTCTTAACTTTGTTATCCACCCACCCCTTGGACTCCCAAAGTGCTGAGATTACAGGCATGAGCCACTGCACCTGGCCAATTTTCAGGGTTATTCTAAACATACCACGAGCAGTTATGAATTATGAGCATATGAAGTATATGGGTTTATATCTTGATTTTTGCATTGAGTATATTGTTTAGATGTTTTATATTAAATCTTATGTTTCTTCCTCACTTAAAAAATGCTCAATATTCCTTTGCCCAAATGACTAAGCATTTAATTTTGATTTATGCCATTTAGCAAGGGTATATCTTTTAAAAGGTTTTATAGCTAGGACATGTGATTGATATCTTTACTGAATAATTGTATATGTGTGATTGTCTTTCTATTGCATTCAGACATACAAACTAAGGCAATCAAAGAAATGTGAAGATATAAAATCATACATCACAGGCATAATATGTACATCCTTCAAAGCAGTCCAGAAGAAGTCTTTAGAATGGTTCATAATTTTATTTCTTCATATTATATATTCCTTCATATACATGTACAACTATTTTGTATACATACATGTACATATATGAGTGAATGTTTCGTTTATATGTCTTTTTAGTCACTTTTCCACTTATTTTGACTAGAACATGATGCATTTTCTTGATCTATGTACATTGGCCTGGTAGTTCCAGGAGATCTTTTTTGCTATTAATAATTGCATTAATTGCTAACAATGCTAATTTTATTATTCTGGCGTTGGTTCAGGAGCAGGAGTAATATTTAAGACCTGTTAGCATTATGTAGCACCTCTCTTCATTTGCATTTTCTTTTAGTTTTTGTAAATATTCAGAAACATTTTTGTAATTTTTCCTCAACATTATTTATTTGATTTTTGTGTTATCAAATCTATTCGTATGCCTTGCATACAGTTTTTAATCTACTAATACGATTTAGCTTTTTCTGTGATCCTTTCTTTCTAAGACCTTATTCATTTTAATCTCATCTGGTTGTACTGTCATTTTACCTTTTTATTCTTTCAAAAAGACTTTATGCTCCTTATGGCTTTCAATATTTAATAGTTTTAATATTAATTTAAATTTGATTGACTATCCCAAACAGCAAATTTTTTGTGTAGAATTATTTTCAAATATATGTTTCTTCTTGGGTATCTTTTCCCACTTATTAAATACCTTTTCTCAAATCTGGTGTTGGTTTGTTCTCTTTTAGGTTTCGTTCTTCAACTTACTCTTCTTAATGAAAACATCTGTGTAGATATTAGTCCTATGCAATGACACTGGATAGTGTTAGTTTCCATTTTCAAATCAGTTGGTGTATACACTGATCTTCACAGCTTTAAGCATACTTCTCAGTTTGCTGGCATTGTTCTAGTTCTGAAGCCATTCCATCTCCCAGGATACAATGCACATTTAATATTCCTCTCTCCAAATTCTTATTTGATGCATTTTAATGTACCTTTCATAAAGGGATATAGAAATATGAATGGGGAGCAAATGAAAATAAAGTCTAAATATTCAGGTTGCCCTAAAGACGTTGTGCCCTGCCTAATATTTTGTTCAGTGCAGATTGTTGATGTCCTTGAGGACAGAAAGTCGGAGAGGAAACAATAGTCATTTTTTAAAAAGCCTAAGTTGTCCACTGATTTTTTTTAATTTTTTTAATCAAGGGTAATACATTTGTAGTTAGTGAAAAATTCCTCCATACTCTGACAACAAATTTCTTATTAGTGTAAGTTTTGATTTAGATAATTTTACCTTTACAAATATTTTAGTGGATGGAGAAAGTGTCTAATCAAATCAATTCATAAAGCCTGACTTTTAGCTAAAACTCTTTGTAGATATCCATACATTCCCTCATTTCCTCACAAGTAGCATTTCAGCAGGCAAAAAAATTCCTTAAATGTGTACATTAATTATAAAGATGCGTTCTTATTTCAGAAATGTACTTTCTGGCTGGCCCCTTAGATGACTTGGCCTTGCCGATTTCTGCTCTTTTAAAATTGTATATCCTCCAGAAAGAAATGTAGCTGGTCCCCTATAAATGTAAGGGTGACATTATAAAAAGCCACATATTGCTTTTACTGAGTACTTTTAATAAAGACATATTTCAACAATAGTTACTCAAGGCCCAGAAGTCTCAGTGGCATTCTTAGTGGCCCAAAAGTATTAGCATGCCTCCATGAACCTTCTAGTGACATTTAGCATATTTAGTTTTAAAAGGTAATCAATCATGCCCTATGAGATATGCCATTTAAAAATAGTTTGGCTAAGAATATAATTCAATGTATTTAAGGGAATAAAAGCCGTGAGAATGATTCAAATGGAAATTGTCTAGATTAAGGAAATAGCTAGTTAAGTGCCACAGAGTAGGTTCTGCATATAGATAGATCAGCAGTGCCATTATAAGGAAATACATCATTGCAATTTACATACATCAGAATATTCAAAGGTGCTAGAAACTCACAGGTAGGGTAAATCACCTAAAATAAGTGAACTGAAAGAAGATATAGGAAATGTGAGCTGAACATCAAATGAGATTTATCTGTAAAGTAGGAGAAAAAAATATTTGAAATTCAGTAATATGATAGACAAAGAGAACTTGAAAATAATCATTCTGAAAAGACTTAGATGACCTAACTCTTTATTTTGAATCAGATCCATGTTGTGAATTAATTAAAACTTAATGACAAATTTTGAATAGTATTCAACATTAAAACTAATAGATGCAAGAGGTTTTTTACAAGAGTAGAAAGAATTTTGCTAAGGAAAATGTTTACATTTGCATTTAATTCCCCAGCTGTGTTGTCACATCATTGAGAGGATGAAAATAAAGTAATATTAACATTTCTGGGAACTAATCCCAGACACACACATAATCCTTAAGGCAAGGATATAGAAGGTAGGCATATCATTCCAGAGAGAAATGAAAGGAAACGACATCTTCAAAGTCTTTTTTTTCCATTTGTATTTGCATTCATATTATGTATAAGAAGATGTTATCACTCTCCAATTATAATTTAATTCACTAGATATCCTTTGTGTCATTTTACAATTTCAATTACTTTGACCTCTGGCTCACCACTACAATGATACCTGGTTATGCTTCTTTAAACTATCCCTTTGCAAACTATTTTAAAATTCACTCACTAATTTCTTGTATAATCTTTACCAAAGGAAGCGTTTGAAGAATTTCTAATAAGTTAAGTAGTTTTATTCCAAAGAAAAGCTTGCCTATATGGGACGGTGCCTTTAATTTTTTCTTTCACTTCATTTTTCTGACGCAGCGTGACTTATATCCTAGCCCATGAGGTCAAGGTTTTCAAAATTTGATCCCTGGATGCCTCGCATTACAAGGAAAGAATGAAGAAGCTGACATAGGAAGTGGGGGAGCCTGGCTTGTGGGGTTTGGGCCCCTACTTTCTGCCTCAATCTGAGCAGTCTGGCATTTTTGAAACCCCTTTTTCATGTATGATTGACATTCAAAAAACTGTATGTATGTAATATACACAACTTCATGAGTTTGGAGATAAGTATATATGTGTGTAACCCTCACCATAACCGATTTTATTAATATATTAATCAATTCCAAAAATTTTTTCCAGGACCTTTTATTTATATATTTGTATTTATTTAAGTATTTTTAAAACCTTTTGTGATAGGAACACTTAACATAAGATCTACCTTCTTAGAAAAATTTTAAGTATACAGTGTAGCGTTGGTAACTACGGGTGCTATGCTCTACAGTACATCTCCAGGACTTACTCATCTTGTACAACTTAAATGCTGTACCCTTTGACCAATACCTCCCTGTTTCTTCCTCCCCACAACCCCTGGCAATCACTATTCTACTTTCGGCTTCTGTGAGTTTGACTACTTTGGGTTTGTCTTATAAGTGGAATTATGTAGTATTTGCCCTTGTGTGTCTGGCATATTTAATGTAGCATAATGGCCTCTGGGATCATCCATTTTGTGGCAAATGGTGGGATTTATTTATATATTAGGGATTAATAATATTCCATTATAAGAATATACCCTATTTATTTACTCATCCATAAATGATGGACATTTATGTTGTCTCCATGTCTTGGCTATAGTGAATAATACCATAATGAACATAGGAGTATAGATATCTTTCCAAGATCCTGATTTCAATTCCTTTGGATATATACTGAGAAGTGGGATTGCTAGATCATATAGTAGAGCTATTTTTAATTTTTTGTCTGATCTCCATGCTTTTTCCTAGTGACTACACTGATTTACATTCCCATCAATAGCGTACAAATGTTTCCTGTTCTCCATATCCTTGCCAACACTCATTATCTTTTTAAAAAATATAATGCTATCATAACAGGTATAAGGTGGTATCTCATTGTAGTTTTGATTTGCATTTCCCTGATGATTAGTGACCACAGCATTTTATTCATATATCTGTAGGCTATTTGTATGTCTTTTAATTGGATTTTTTTTGCTATTGTGTTGTAGGGCTTCATTATATATTTTGGATATTAACATTTTATCAACTATGGGTTTGCAAATATTTTATTCCATTATTTAGGTTGCCTTTTTCTATTGTTGATTCTTTACCTTGCTGAGGAGAGCTTTTTAGTTTTATGCAATTCCACTTGTCTATTGTTGCTTTGTTGCCTATGGTTTTGGTGTAATAGCCAATAAAGTTTTGCGAAGGCCAATGTCAATAAGGTTTTTTCCTATGTTTTCTTCTAGGAGTTTTAAGGTTTCAAGTCTTATGTTTAAGTCTTTGAATCCATTTTGAGTTGATTTTTGTGTATTGTGTAAGATACAGTTCTAAAGAGTCCCAAAAACATTGTTAGAATTACTAAATAAATTTAGTAAAGTTACAGGCGACAAAATCAACATACAAAAATAGTTTGCATTATAATACACTGACAACAAACTATGTGAAAGGGAACTAAAATGATCCCCTTTACAATGGCATAAAAAAAAATTAACCAAGGAGGTGAAGGACTTGTACACCAAAAACCATAAAATACTGATGAAAGAGATCAAAGTGGACACACATAAATGGAAAGGAATCTTATGTTCATAGATTGGAAGAATCAATATTGTTAAAATAGCCATATACCCAAAGTGATCTTACAGATTGAGTGAAATTTCTATCAAAATTCTAATGGCATTTTTTACAGAAATAGAAAACATAATTCTAAAAAGTTCCTAAACAGTCAAAGCAACTTTAATCAAGAGCAAAGCTGGAGGTATCATAAGTCCTAATTTAAAATCCATTTCAAAGCTACAGTAATCAAAACAGTATGGTCTTGGAATAAACCCAAGCATATAGACCAATTAAATAAAATAGAGATCTCAGAAATAAAACCATAAAGTTGTGGTTAACTTCAACAAGGCTGCCAAGAATACACAAGGAAGAAAGGATGCTGTCATCAATAAATGTTGAGAAAACGGGATATCTGCATGCAAATGAATGAAATTGGACTCATCTCATGCATTTGTGTAGATTAACTCAGGTTTTAATGATTTAAAATTTCAGAATTTTGTTAGATTAAACTACAGATGAAAGTTTGTACATTAATTATTTCTATCAATATATCCCAACTGTTACCAATGGGTTTCTAGTGGTTTCCAAAGAATTTTGAAGAGTTTTGGCTTCTTCTTCCCATTTAAAGCAAAAATTGTGAATTTTAATTTATCAAGTAAATATCTGTGTTAGTTAAAATAGAATAAGTATACAATGATTCAGATCCCCCTTGACATTTTTGGTTTGTTCAGTATAGTTGCTGTGGTGTTAATGCATTACCGTGTTTTGGCTTATAGATATATATATATAGTAAAACTTATACTTTAGTGAAGCTCCATAGTTTATATTAAAATGTGTATTTCAGGCAGGACATGGTGGCTCACACCTGTAATCCCAGCACTTTGGGAGGCTGAGGTGGGTGGGCCATGAGGTCAGGAGATGGAGACCATCCTGGCTAACATGGTGAAACCCCGTCTCTACTAAAAATACAAAAAAGTAGCTGGGCATGGTGGCACATGCCTGTAGTCACAGCTACTTGGGAGGCTGAGGCAGGAGAATTGCTTGAACCTGGGAGGTGGAGGTTGCAGTCAGCTGAGATCTCGTCATTGCACTCCAGGCTGGGTGACAGAGTGAGACTCCGTCTCAAAAAAAAAAAAAAATGTATTATCATATTCTCCATCTCTACACACTCCATGATCTAAAGTAAAAATTAATATAAAACAATTTAATGAATAATATAAAAATGCTAATAATTCTTCCAAATTGCCCCACAATGCTGTTCATAAATTAGTAAAAATCATCAAGCAAAATTAATTCTTTACTTCGTATATAAAGCTATCTCTTAGGCTTCAAACATTACTGATAATAAACTGAGAGTATAGTGAAGATCATTTCTAATTTCTCTTTTCAGTTATTGAGTTATAAACTAGTCAAATCAACTATATGTAAAGAAAAGTACTTTAAAATGGTAGTGAGAATTTTCAAAATTTATATTATTATTTACAAATAAAACATGAACATTATTATAAAAGTATACCAGTTGAATTTTACAGACACAAGATGCAGTCTTTTCAAATATTAGGTGACAAACATAAATTACTTTTTCTTTTTGACTCCATAACATACAATAAGTAACTGCACATATTACAGAATGAATATTTCCAGGACCTAGTTGTGTTGCATTATCAAATATGTGATTTTAATAACTATAAACTATTGTATAGGAAAACATGATGTATCTTTAAACATGTAAATATTATGTCATTGATTAAATAATCTTTATACAAAAACCAAATTTTTCTTACAATTACATCTTTATCAAAAATTGAAATGATTTTTTTACATAAAAGTTTACTTAACCCACATCTAGCTGATCACAAGAAATGTATCCTTCCATCAAGTGGACTCTTTTGCACAATTCAGACTCCAAAGATTCAGCCCTCTCAAGAGGTCAGTCTTGTTTATTTGACCCTACTGGAGTTTGGATGTGAGGATGACAAAAATGTCTTCATTTATGCAAGGGATATGATTTTTAATGTTATGGCAGTTGACTTCCAGGCCCTACCTACTGTGGCATACCCCAGAGTTGCTAAAGCCCACTGCCACTTGAAACTCTAAATTAACATAGACTTGCTACTGACACTGAACCCAGCTGTAGTTTCACCTAATGAAAAAGAGATGACCTTTCCTATTGATCTACTCAGATGTGGGAGCTCCACAGTCTAAGTATTTCACCCAGTCTAAATATTTGCTCAGGAAATAAAATCTCTAAAGAAAATAGAATCTGCATACCTGTAGATTTACCAATTTCCCTTAATAAAAAGACCGTTTATCTTTTCAGTTTGAATTAAGGGCATTTGGGTCTTGTCATGTCAATATATTTGTGTCTTAACCAAGAATCACCACCTACCAAAAACAATTATCTAAAACAAAGGGAAAGTCTGTCTCCCTCAAATATGAATTGAAATCCCAGATAAAAACCAACAATATTTGTATATCTAACCTAGGAGTTTTTCTCTTTTCTAACCATAAAAATTTTCAAGCCATTTTTAAGTCTATATTGAATCTACTACACAGATATTTTTATGTAACCACTTCTCTCTATCCCCACTGCCCTGACCTGGATAAAATTAACGTTATCTCCTTTCTAGACTTCAGCAATCATCTCATTCATTCATGTTGTGAACAAATACACCTTAGTCACTGTCCAGGTTTGTACTTGGCACTGAGGATAAAAGAGTCAATGAAATACATAAAGTCTCACATTCTACTGGAGGATGGAGAGAGTGAAAGAAACAATCACGTAAAATATCATGTGGAAATAATATGAAGAGAGATAAAGTAAGGCATTTGAGAGTGATGGAAGGTGCTATTTTATTTTTTATTTTATTTTATTTTATTTTATTTATTTATTTTTTGAGACAGGGTCTTGCTCTATTGCCCAGGCTGGAGTGCAGTGGCGTGATCTTGGATCACTGCAACCTCTGCCTCCTGGGTTCAAGCGATTCTCCTGCCTTAGCCTCTCTAGTAGCTGAGACTACAGGCACACACCACCAAACCTGGCTCACTTTTGTATTTTTGGTAGAGACAGGGTTTTGCCATGCTGGCCAGGCTGTTCTCGAACTCCTGACCTCAAGTGATCAGCCCACTTTAGCCTCCCAAAGTGCTTTGATTAGGGTGTGAGCCACTGCGCCTGGCTGGAAGTGCTATTTTATATAGGGGAATTGGGAAAGGCCTGTCGGAGGTGGAGACAAACAAGAGAGTTGAATGCTGTGAAAGAAGCCATGCACACATCTAGGATGTTGAGGAGGAGACAGCATTATCAGATAAAGAGAAGAACAAGTATGAAATCCCTATGGCAGGGTCTATTTCCTGTATTCAAGGATCTGCATGGTGATGGAGACCCGTGCACCAAGGAGGGTGGTGGGGGAATTTTGTCAGAGAGGTGGCCAAGGCATAATGTTATGTAAGACTATTGCAAGGGTTTTGGATTTTATGCTGAGTGTAATGAGCCGATTATTTACTTTTTATTGTGGAATTTATTTGGCTGTAATATGAAGAATGCAGGCCATGGAATAGGGAGAGAGCAAGATTGGCAGTGGCCAAGCAAATGCTGGTTTTCAGCACTACTCCAGGCTAGAGAGATTATTCAGATTTTTATTTCAAAGGCAAAACATATCTTTTGATTGGATGTAGAATAAGTAAGAAAGGAAAATCAAGGATGACTTAGAATTTTGCTCTAAACACTTGAATGAACATAGCTTCTGTACATCATGGGAGGCTAAGGAAGGAGCAAGTTTTCTATCTATTATGTTCAGATGCCTATCAGCATCTAAGTGGAGCTATTGAGATGGAACTTGGTTGTAGGAGTTAGGGGTTTAGAAGACGAATTGGCTTTGGAATTAAAAGTTCGAAACTTATAATTCCTTTACGGGTGATAAACCATGGAACAGGAGATCGTGGAGGGTGGAGAGCTCACATGCTTATTCTCCGATGTGAGTGCTGCTTCTCTCCACTGTCTAAAAGTCAGGAAGATGAAAAGCACCCAGCAAAGGATATAGGCTAAATGACCACAGAGACTGGAAACAAAACGACAGGGTTTGTCATTTAAGAAGCCAAATAGAGTATGTTATTAAAGAGAGAATGATCCACTATTATCAAATATTTGGGCAGTGGACAAATCTGCTTTGATTTCTGAACTATGTGAAATTGCCTTTTTTTGTATATGAAATATATAGGCATACATCAACCGTATTGCATGGTTCACTTTAATATGCTTTCTGCACTTTGGTTTCTATGTTCAAATGGAGTGTAAAACTTACATATATGGTAAATGCTTCACAAGTAGTGGTTTTTCAGTATTTTTTTCCTTGTTTTCCCTCACCACCCTCCTCTTTAAAACATGTGTTTCTCATCATAGCAATTTTGGCTTGATTCATAATGTAGCTCCTATTATTATTTTAAATAATCAAAAATTATTAGTTGTTCAAATATTTTACATGGTTTGTTTTATATAAAATAGTCCTGCTCTAAATTGAGTAAAACTTCAAAAGTTACTATTTATTAAATTAACTTCAAACTTTGAAAGAAAATATGTATATTAAGATTGATACTGAAACGCTTACTTTTTATACCTAGTACGTATTGGATAGAGAAGATAACCCCAGGCTTTTATGAAAAAAATCTCAATCTACTAAAAACAAGCTGCGCCTCTTTGCTTCTATAATCAAACTAGTGCAAAGTAAAGTTTATTTCTTTCTGTGCAAAAACTATGGCTTGTATGTAAAGAAAATACTTTAAAATAAACTGGTATTTTTCTGTTTGCTTCTTTCTAGAAGAGATTGGTTAGTATGTAAAGGTGACATTGGGATAACTATAAATCTAAGCGGATGACAAGGTCAGACTCAAAGTAGGAAGCAAGGATCCAGTTAGCAGCACAGCAAATCCAGCTTACAGAGTGAACGTTCATTATGAGAGAGGCTAATGGATTAGATTTGTTAAAGAATTAGGAGATTTGAAACCCATTTTTAAAATTATTTTTCTATTACTCACAATAGCTCTCACTGTGTATATTATTTCTGGAATGTTTTATGTCTGAATATTAAGTAGAAAATAGAAGCAGAATTAAGTAAAATGGAGTTCACTTTTAACTGAAACACACAAAACTCATAATACCATACTCTGATGTGCATACTGGTTCTGAGTAAATGGAATATGAATTTCAGGTTTTGATTTACATTCTCCTTGTGTGAGAAAGCGTGTCATGAAGTGACCTCAGCTCATTCTACAAATTTTAATGAGTTTCTGCATGTCCTCTGAGTCATCTAGCCAGATGGAAGGCTCCTGAAACAGCTCTTCACAAAGAGTGTTTTGAGAAAGGAAACAATTCAAAAAATAAGAATATGAGTGACCAACAAACAGAAAAAGCTATTAGCTTACTAGTAAACAGTGAAAGAAAATTTAAAACAATGAGATTGTTTCAAATATCTACAAATATAATAGGTTTTAAAAAGTGGAAGCACAGGTTTCACACAGTTATGGGTAAAGATATTAATTGAGAGTGTAAAGGGCATATTTTTGAGGAACAACGTGTCAATAGATGTCAAAGAATTAGAATGCAAACACTTTAATAAGCAATTAAAAGTCTAAGTGGAAAAATGTAAAACAAGCCAGTAGTTAAAATATATTACAGAAACCTATGAGGCTACAAAAAATGAAAATATGGTCACAGAAAAATATGCCTATTTTGTAATGTTAAGAAAAAAATTAATTATAAAACACCATATAGAGAATAATGTAACTAATACAAAACCCTAAATATATGTAGAGTTACCTGTAGGGATGTGTGTGTGCATGTGTGTGTGTGTGTGTGTGATTTTGAATGGATAATAACGTTTTTGTCATTATTGTGTGATTTCAGGTAATACTTTTTTCATTCCTTCTGTAGGGCATGTACTGTTTTTGCACCCTGAAAATAGTTAAAGTATGTTCTGTGAAAGACAATTTTATGATTTTATGTTGTACAACATTACCGTCTTAGAAAGTTATGGTGAACATTAGCTTTTCAAAGTAAAATCACACAGTACAAAAACACATTGGACCTTGTGTTACCCAACGTTTTCCTACACTACTTAACCAGGAAACTCCTTGTAACTTACAGCTGCCTCCACTGAGCATGGACTGGGAAACACTCTTCTAGACACCTCCATTGTTTATGCAGTACCCAGCACATTTCTAGGCAAAATTATTAACAGCATGTATATGTGTAAAATATGTTTTAGTATTTTGTTTGTCTGTCATGCTATTAACTGTTATTATTGACAATTCTTTTTGTAGCAAGACTAGAAAGGAGACATTCATTTAAATCACAAAGTTATTTAGGAAGAGCTCGGATTTACTACCTGTACCTGGATTAATTAACTATGCCCTATACCTCTGAACACTTACTTTATCTGGACATGGCAACTGTGTTAGTCTGTTTGTGTTGCTATAAAGGAATACCTGAGACTGGTTAATTTATAAAGAAAGGAGGTTTATTTGGCTCACAGTTCTGCAGGCGGTATAATAAGCGTGACACCAGCATCTATGCTAGTCTTCTGGAGAGGGCTTAGAAAGCTTACAATCATGGTGGAAGGCGAAGGAGGAAACAGCGTATCACATGCGAGAAAGGGAACGAGAGAGAGGGGTAATGGGTCTAGCCCTTTTAAGCAATGGGATCTCCAGTGAACTCAGAGAGAGAGAGAGAGAGAGAGAGAGAGAGAGGTGAGGGGTCAAGCTCCTTTAAGCAATGAGATCTCCAGTGAACTCATGGAGTAAGAACATACTCTCTAATGTGACGACAGCACGAAGCCATTCATAAGGGACCTGCCCCTGTGAGCCAAATCCCTCATGCTAGGCCCACCTCCAATGTTGAAGGAGAAAACATCAAAACCATCTCAGCAATTGTGTATCATTTGAAAACAACATTTTCCAAGTGTTTAAATATCAATATAGGCAACTACTTTGCATTGATTACCTGATTTTGTCATTCAAACCCCCTTAGTCTTGATTTACTTCTGTAGATAAGACCTTCCTTATTTTGTGAAACTGGTACTTGCTTTTAACAGAGTCACTACTGGGAGGGTTAATCCAATGGTCAAATTTGACCTAGGTGAATTTAACAATGTTTACTAGCATTAATTTTTTTCTACATAATAGTGGGTCTTATCTCTATGTTATTTATTCTTTTTATTATTTATTATTTTTAAACACTTTTATTAATATTTAATTTACATAAAATTGAATTCACCCATATAAAGTTTACAAATTCAATGATTTTTAGTATATTTAGGGTTGTGCATCCATTCCTACAACCAATTTTAGAACACTTCTACCCCCAAAAAGGAAATGCCTTATGCATTGACAGTCACTCCCCATCCAACTCAACCTTTGGTATAATATGGAAGAGAGGTAGTAACAAACACATTTTTTCTTATTCTCGATCTTTGGAGGAATGCACTCAGCCTTTCAAAGTAAGCATGCTGCTAGCTGTTGGTTGTTCATAGATGACCTTTGTCGGGTTTAGGAAATTCCCCTCTATTCCTAGTTGTTGATTATATTTATCACAAAGGTTTTGGATTATGACAGATGCTTATTTGGCATCTACAGAGATAGTCGTGTACTTTTATTTTTCATTTTATTGATATGATACACTATATACTAATTGCTTTTAAGATGTTGACCCAACCTCAGATTCATGGGATGAATCCCACTTTTTCATAACATATAATCATCTTTATGTATTTCTGATTTCAGTTTGTTTGTATTTTGTTGAGGATTTTTATATTAATATTCATAAGGGATACTGTTGTTAAATTTTCTTTTTCTTGTGTTATCTTTGCATTGTTTTGGTATCAGGGTAATATGGACTTTATAGAATGAGTTAAAAATAGCTTCTAAAGAATTGGTGTTAATTCTTAAAAATGTTAGGTAGAAATTTTTAGTAAAAACATCTGATCCTGGCTTTTTATTGTATGGAGTTTTTATATTACTAATTTAATCCCTTTACTTTTGTTGTATCCATTGAGTTTTTTGTTTCTTAATTGATCAGTTTCTGTAGCTCAAGTATTTCTAAGCAATTGTCTATTTCACTTATTTATCTAATTTATTGGCATACAGTTGTTCATAGTACTCTCCAGCAATTCTTTTTGTTTTCTTTAAGGTTGATAGTGATGTCACTTCCTTCTATTAGTAGCTTGAGCCTTTTCTCTTTTTTTCTTGGTAAGTCCAACCCAAAATTTATAAACTGTATTGATCTTATTAAAACATTTTTGGTGGCCGGGCGCGGTGGCTCACGCTTGTAATCCCAGCACTTTGGGAGGCCGAGGCGGGCGGATCACGAGGTCAGGAGATCGAGACCACGGTAAAACCCCGTCTCTACTAAAAATACAAAAAAAAATTAGCCGGGCGTGGTGGTGGGAGCCTGTAGTCCCAGCTACTCGGAGAGGTTGAGGCAGGAGAATGGCGTGAACCCAGGAGGTGGAGCTTGCAGTGAGCCGAGATCGCACCACTGCACTCCAGCCTGGGTGACAGAGCGAGACTCCGTCTCAAAAAAAAAAAAAAAAAAAACAAAACAAACAAACAAACAAAAAAATTTTTGGTTTTCTGAATTTTTTCTATTTTTTCCACAGCTGTATTATTTATATCCTCTTCATTCTAATTTCCTTGTGTCTGTCCCCTTGCTCCCCAGGACCTTTAGCAGAAGATTAGGTTATTAATTAAAAATATTACATATATAATATGTATTTCGTAGGCATTTACAAATATAAATTTCTCTCTAAGCACTGCATACCTACATCTTATAAGTTTGATATGCTGTGTTTTTGTTTTCATTCATCTGCAATTGTTTTCTAGAAATGTTTTTTGATTTCTTCTCGAATGCATTATTTAGGACTGTGCTAATTTATACATATTCGTGAATTTCTCAAAATCCCTTATGTTGTAGAGTTGTAATTTAATCCACTTGTGTTCCGAAGCCATATTTTGATAGTTATTGATTGTTCTAAGGCTTATCATATACATATTAATTAATCAGATTATGCTTCAGATTTATAACTAAATTCCAGTAAGATAGAAGCATTGCATTCTTCCTCCACAATGATGGGAATATGACTCAATAAAAGCCAGAGGAACAATGGGATATTTTTTTCTTTTGCACAGTTGGAAGAAAGGCAAGTGTTCCTTTGATGCTGTGTCTTCTAACACTAAGAATACTATTAACCTGGAATGGCTGACACTGCCTAGTTCTAGGCTGACACTGCTTAATGATGCCAGATAATGCAGATAATACAACAAAAAAGGAAGCCATTAAAAGGAAGAACTCAGATTAAATACCATGGTTTAGAACATTTGAACATGCAAAATCTAAAGCCAAACCAGATCTCGTCCTGACCTGCCTTGTAAAAAGCAATTCTTCTTATTTTTGTATGCCATTTTGAGTTAATTCCGCTATAGAATCAAAACTGATATGCTGATGTTCTTAACCTAACTAATCATCTTTTACTTGTAATATTCTAAAAAGCATATTATTTAGACTATCAAAAGTCTGTGTTTGGCCAGGTGCAGTAGCTCATACCTGTAATCCCAGCACTTTCCAAGGCCAAGAAGGGCAGATGGCTTAAGCCCAGGAGTTTGAGACTAGCCTGGGCAACACAGTGGAGCACTGTCTCTTCAAAAATGTAAAAATTAGCTGGGCATGGTAGTATATTTCTGTGGTCCCAGCTACTGGTGAGGCTGAGGTGGAAGGATTTCTTGACTCCAGGAAGTAAAGGCCTCAATGAGCCATGATCACGCCACTACACTCCACCCTGGGTGACAGAGGGAGATCCTGTCTCAAAAAACAACTACCACCAGAAAAATGTCAGTTTTTCAAACATGGAATACTAAAATGGTCTTTGCTATTACTGCCACCAAAATTCCCATTTAAATATTAATATTCTTTTTTATTTTTGTTCCACTCTAGAGGTTCAAAAAAGTAAATCAATAAAATACCAATTTTTAAACTTTTTTATTTTTTTATTTAATTCTTTTTTTAATCAGGGTCTTGCTGTGTTCATGCTGGAGTGCACTGATGTGATCATGGCTCACTGAAGCCTCAACTTCCTGGGCTCAAGTGATCCTCCCACTTCACTCTCCTGAGTAGCTGGGACCATGGGTGTGTGCCACCACGACTAGCTAATTTTTGGTTTTTGTAGAGATGAGGTGTCACTGTGTTGCCCAAGGTAGTCTTGAACTCCTGCATTTAAGCAATCATCCTGCCTCGGCCTCCCAAAATGCTGAGATTATAGTTGTGAGCCACTGCGCCAGCCAACTTTTAAACTTCTTATTCAAGATAATCATCATTTCAATCATATCTATTTGGGAATTTATTGTATCTCTCACTTGATTTTTTACCTCTTCTGAATGAATACTCCATGAGAAGACCTTTAAACAAATGAAAGCTTATATAGCTTTAATAATTCATTTTATAAATCAATAAGATTATATTAGAAATAGAATATATCCAATACAATTCTCCAAATTTATATTCATTTATGCCTTTGAAATTGTGAATCAAACTTTTGGAAAATAGTTTTTTATTTACAAAATAAAAGTTGCCTCCAGTCCACTAAAACTTTGAAATTATGAATCCAACTTTTGGAAAATAGTTTTTTATTTACAAAATAAAAGTTGCCTCCAGTCCACTAAAACTGTTCCAGCTATGTAATAAAAATAGCACCACTAATATAAGTCCACTATATTAGGTCCATTTAGGACCACTAAAATTATTCAAGCTATGTTAGAGGCAAAATAATCACAACTTTTGTGTTACTTTAGATTTTAAACAATCGGTACATATTAGATTTTGCATAAATTTAAATGGTATTATAACAGTTATGATATAAAACACTAAAGCAGAAAAGTATCAAATTAGTGACATTTTATTTGACATTTCCCAAATATTTTGTATATTATTGAACTGTTTTGTAAATGCCTCATATGAAAAATGTTTTTAGAATAAATACCCCAAACATATATTTTCATAGATCTAGAACTGGCATCACATTTGTGCCTGGCAGGCAAACAGTAAGATAAACCATTGTTTTCTAATACATAATTCATCTTTGCAGCTCCAATTACTAAAACAATGTATATTCACTAGAAGTGGGTAAAAACATAATGCAACAAAGTCACAGTCATGGAAAGGAGGGAAAGATAAAATGAAAGTATTTTTTTTAATTTGGAAAATTTTTAAAATAATTTATATAAACGACTTTAATTTAGCGTAAGTAAAGACTGAAGGCACTAAACATGCTTTAAGGGGAACATCTAAAAATAGAACTGTTTTCCCCTGACTCACAGTGCAGGTTTCACACTTGTTCAAGTTTTTGTGGATTTTTATTTTTGATATTTTTATTTATTAAAGTATTTGATTAAAGTATAGCTATGCATTACAGAAAATATACTGATGTTATCTTAGAAAATATTGAGTGTAAAAATGTAAACTATAAGTGCCTCTCATTTTAGGTAAAATGTAAGTAAAGAAGTGAGACAGGGCAGTGGAATAATTTATTTTATAAAAGCTTAAAAGTAAAGAGATCTGTGGTTTTCAGCCTGAAACAAACGAAGGTGAAAAAAGCATAATAGAGAAGAGTTCTTGGACATCCTACAAGGAGACAAGATTTACAATGTTTTATTTGCCTCTTATTTAGGGACAGGCCACCGGGTACCTTCTGTGCCTAAATTTTAGTAAAGAAACATCCAGCTTTCCACATTGCATATAAAATTCCATATTGTAATACATGCACTCACTAGAATGTTCTACAGTCTGTAACTTTGCGGGCAGTCATTCATTTTCTATTAACTGATAAGCAATGCCTTTATAAAATGTGGAAGGTATTTTGTGGGGGAAAATGAGTATCTGTTAATTTCTAATGCTTTGCTCCTTTTTTGGTTGGTTTGTCTGTTTTAATATTATCATATTTAAATCCTAAATATGAATGAAATGAACACATTATCCAGAGACCAAATTCTATTAGTTTTGTTGTCTTCTCTATTCATTATATATCCTGTATTGTGTATCACCATTAAAAGATGATTAGTTATGATTGTTTACCATTATGTAACAAAAATTAAATTACAAAATAAGAGGCAAATGTCCTAGCAAATTAAGTATTTGTGTATATCAATACATTTGGCAGAATAATACTAAAATAGCAAGATTTTGTGGTAAAAATTAGAAGAAAAATGTTAGAATAGACATGTTAAATGCCTTCATTTTCATTAGTAAGCTTTGTTAATTTATATAGAAGTATTATATACAGTGCATCCTCCGTCTTTATGCCATAACAAATTTTATGGCATAAAGACATTTGTAGCATAATAAATGATGTATGAGTTCAAAGTTTTATCATACTTTCTCTTTTCAACATATTTGTTTTCTAATAAAAGCATCATGCTAATTTTTACATTTTTTAAATAACAAAATAGGCATTAATTGCATCAACATAGTTTCTCAATAGTGCATGTCTTGTTTCTATAATAGGAATTTGTCCAAGAAACTATATTTAAATTTCATTTCAAACAATGTTCTCCTGATCCGTGAAAATTAAATATTTTGTTTTAAAAGTGAATGCTGCCATGTAACTCTTAATGCAATTGTTTATACAAATTATAAACAATTTGTATTTCTAGAAAGATGTTTTTCTCTGAAAACATTAATTTATAGAAAAAAAATTTATGTTTGGTTTAGATATTTTTCTGAAATAAGTGCATTATGACAGGTACACAGTAAAATAAATTATATTGTAACACTAACTACAGTCTGAATAAAAGTAATGGTAATTTAAGAAGAGTTAGCAAATAGTTCTACATATGTAAATATTTTGCTGTTATTTCATGGCACTTTTCAATGAAATATTGTCCTATTAGTTGGGTTATGTTGTTAATGAAATGATCCCAATCAACAAAGACTACTTTTGAGAGCATAATTTAGAGTCTAGAACTGGATTACTCTGAAATATGATATTAACTAATCAATTTCAACAATCTAGTTCATTCAGATTTCTCTTTTAAGTAGTGATAACTGTGATCTCCTAAAAGGTCGCTGTGTACATTTTCTTATTTAACTCTAAAAATCAATTTTGTTAGAAAATAATAAATATTTATAAACTGCTTTTGATCTACAAAAATATTCAAATGACATACATTTAAAGGAAGAATAAAAGAAGACGACACCTCAGTATTAACAAATACCCTGTAACAGCTTTCACTAATTTTCCTTTCCGGATTGTTAAGAGTTATCCTAATGAAAAAAGCATTCGATAGGCAATTGGACATTTAGTTTCCAGTCTTCTTTCTAGCACTTATTAATTCTGTAAGAGTGGATAATTCAATAACATTTTTGTATATAAAATCTATTCTCAATAAGAATTAAAATATTGAGGATAAATTATTTCTACATCTAAAGTTAAATAATTTCTTAAATAATAAATGACTTAAAAATCATGACATTTCCCTCCTTTCTACATATAAAAGGAAATTATTATCAACTGCTTTCCTATTTAAAGCATACAGACAGTGGCTTCCTCCTACTTACTACAAGCTAATAGATAAGTTCTAACACTAACATATTTGCCAAATGATTTGATAGATAATGCAGTTAAGTCTCAAAAGGCACCAGTGACATGAGATATATATTTTTTACTTGTTCTTCATTGTTTCCTTGTTTGAATCTAAATTAAACTCAACTTTACTGGCATAAAGTCAGTGGTGTAAGCTAGATACCTCCGTAAACTTACTATTAAAAAGTAAAAAGGTATAGTCTATGTGTGTGTGTGTGTGTATGTGTGTGTGTGTATATATATATATACACATATATATACACATATATATATACACATATACATACACACATATATATACACACATATATATTTTTCTTTTGGAGATAAGATCTCACTTTGTCACCCAGGCTGGAGTGCATTGGCATTCAGTCTTGACCTTCCCGGGCTCAAGTGATCCTCCCAAGTTTACCTATATTACAATAAAATTATCATTATAGTAACTATTTTAAAATATTTTATAATGATGAAGTCTTTTCTGTACCTTTTAACTTTTGGCATTCACAATAACTCTGTAGGGAAGATTGGTGAACCAGGTCTTATCTTAATAATTTTTAGGTGAGCAAACTGAAATTTAAAAAGGAGAATTTGATCAAATCACAAAGTACAGAGTAGCGCAGACAGTAGGCAGTTGACCCGGAATTCAGACCAAGATCCTTTGTATTTAAGCAAAAAAGAAAAAAAGAAATTTCCTTAATGGTTTTCTAATATTGTGCTTATTCTCCTTTCCAATTTGAACTGAGGCCACTTTAAAACACAGATATTTCTTAGAAAGCACTAAGGACATATTTTTCCTCTGATTTCCTAAGAGACTTCTCATTTCCTTTAAATTCAAAAATCAATGCTACTGTTAGCTTTTGTTGACTTTTTTTTTTAGGAAAAATATTTCCCAAATCTCCTCACTAAAATAAATATGTCATCTTCTCTAGTCAGTTGTCATAACAGGTTTAGTCCATTTTAACGTTTATTTAATGTCTACTTAAAATAGACTACTTTGTGTTGATGTAGTTGCCATATAAATATAAATACATAAATGTATATGTACATTTATAAACTTAGTATTGCAAATGTGAATAAGATGTTATTCTTGTATTTGAGGAGTATATAAACTATTTGGAAAATTATTTCAAAATAATATAATTTTAGAACAAAACACAATATTTTAATTATTATAAATAGAGACATAAATATAATGCTATTAAAGAATACAGATGTATATACCCAATTTGGAATCCACAGGAGGCTTTTTTAAGTAACAGATGTCAGGGTTTGAAAAATAAATCATATCTGAATTTTAGGAATAAAAACGAGTAAGGCAGAGAAGAAAAGTGCCAGAGGGAATAATGTGAGCAAAACACAGAGGAATGCACCTGTAGTAGCTCATAATGAGAAAGAAGATGGTCTCAAACCTGAGAAAGATAATGTGGAGTGGACCTCTGTTGTCTCAGTATTAACAGTCCCTTCTAGGAAGTAGATAGCATTTCTGAAAATAGAGTGAAGCAATTGACTGATGGACTTAATCTTTAAACTGCTTAGGTAACCATCAATCTGTAATGAGCTTAATACTCTTAACTAGGTGCTATTTTTCGTGTGTGCTACTTTGCCAGTGATAAAGAATTATGAAAAATTCTTTACCAGAAAAAAAAAATTGACCTTTCTTGGAAGGTGGTCCCTTGTTGCAAGTTTGTGATCAAACTTTGACAAGAACTAGTAATTAATTCCTCTAAGAATTTAACATTCTCATAGTGTGTTTTAAGAGTGAGAACCTTGAACATCTGAGCCAGGTCTCAGTTAATTTAGAAAGTGTATTTTCAAGGTTGTGAACACAAACTTGTGATACAGCCTCAGGAGGTCCTGCGGATATGTGCCCAAGGTGGTCGGAGCACAGTTTGCTTTTATACATTTTAAGGAGACATGAGACATCAACCAACATATGCAAGATGAACATTGGTTCTATCTGGAAAGGCGGGACAACTCGAAACAAAGGCAGGAAGACTCGAAGCAGGGAGGGGGCTTCTGGGTCATAGGAAGATAAGAGACAAATGTTGGCCTTTTTGTGAGTTTCTGATTAGCCTCTCCAAAGAAGGCAATTAGATATGCATTTATCTCAGTGAGCAGAGGGGTGACTTTGAATAGAATGGGAGACAGGTTGGCCTTAGCAGTTCTCAGGCTGACTTTTCCCTTTAGCTTAGTGGTTTGGGGGATCCAAGATTTATTTTTATTTCACAAGAGGTTATTAATAAGTAATATGTAGAGAAGGGGTCTTTATGGTTGAATATGCTTAAAAATTATATGTTGGATAAAACAAAGTTTATTTTCTATGACACTTTGTGTTTTTAATGTACAAAGCTAATACTACATTTCCATGTTCAAAGAAAAAGATGAAATATAAATGGAATAAAGGTAGAGCTAGATTATGGTATATATCATAAGTCCCAATATTATAGCAGGTAACTGAAAAATTAAGAAATTTTATGACTGTCTATTCTATAGACTCTTCAATGAAATATTAAAAGTTGTGTATCACTTCTCCTATATGTTGTTCAGCAACATTGGGTCTGAGATTTTCAAATCAATTTCATGGTTGGAAAACAGAGTAATTGCCAAAGTGAGTCATTGTCCCATAAGGCAATTCATAGAAACGCTGTTATTATAAAGGTCTACACATACGGAGGGAACAAAACTACATCAATGGAAAGGGAGAGAGAGTGTAAGTTTTTTGCTTCAAGAGGATTTACCTGACTTCAAGGGTAATTTTGAATCTCAGGAATTGGATGAGAAAGCTCATCACTTAAAGACCACCAGGAACAAATCTTGGATCAAACAAATTTAAGTTTATTAACTTAGTGCAACAAGGAAGAGCACAGAAGGAGAACTACGTAGCATCTAAGTTAAAGGGAGAGAGGCATGAGTGATGAAGTTGGGACTTAGGTTGAAAGATTCTGGGAACAGGCTTGGGAGAGGCAGGGATCAAGTATTGCAAGTTTGCTAGTGCTGTTGTAACAAAATGCCACAGACTGGGTGGTTAAAATAAGAGATATGTATTTTTCTCACAGATCTGGAGGCTAGAAGTCCAAGATCAAGGTGTCAGTAGGTTTGGTTTCTCCTGAGGCCTCTCTCCTTTGCTTGTAGATGGCCCTCTCTGCGTCTTCAGTCTTTTCTTTACGTGTGCATGTCTCTGTTGTCTTTTGTTATGTCATAATCTCCTCCTCTTATAAGGATATCAACTAGATGGATTAGAGCCCACCCCAATGTCTCATTTCAACTTAATTACCCTCTTTCAAAGCCTTTGTCCAAATACAGCCTCATTCATGGGTAGTGGGGATTAGGACCTTAACATATAAATTTTGTAGGGGACACAATTCAATCCATAGCACTCACTATCAGTTGTTTTTTGAGTGGGGAGAGGGGAAGTGGAGCTCAGCTTTGTACTAGTTGCTGTCATAAAGGAAGGGAGGCTCAGCAATGAGTGAAGTCAATAATCTTTTAAGGAAAACCAGAACACTAAAGTGCATCTGGGGATATGAGTGCTATGACAAGAGAAATCACTCAGTAGAAGGTAGACGCTTATAAAAGCATTCTACAGCTGTGGCAACCTGGGGGAAAAGTGTGTATTTGTTAGCTTTGGAGTTAGCCATATCTGTTTTTATCACAATAATCACAGTCTGATGAAGGGCAGGTGGTAAAAACATTCTGAGTTTACTCTAAAGTGATACCCTGGTATGGCACCCCCTTTTGGAGGATGACTGTATGGCTGCTAATAGATAAATGGCTATTAATGTGCCATTATCTATGGAAACCTCCTAAAAGTCTCCATAGCTATGCTTAAGGCAGAGAAATTAGAGTTATAAGACATATCTTCAAAGAGATTTCAAATGAACTAAATTGACCTGGTAATAATTTTAAAACATCGTTATCAAAATGCAATGTTCCATTGACCCTTCTCATCATCTTCATACAGACCTTAACTTTCATTTGATTTAAAAGATATTTAAATTTTAATGTGGTTTTACTTACAACTTGAGTTTCACTAAACAGTCAATTTCAATAACATAAAGTAGCTTGTATTTCATGTTGTAAATCAAGAAAAAAACCTTAATAGTTTTAAGTAGGAGAATGCTATGGTTAGATTTTTAAGGTCCCATTAATGGTGCCCATGTCAGAACATATTTATATCCCTTTGAAATGGGTTTAAATGTGTACTAAGTAAGCACATAATAAGATATAATATGAATAAACCACATAATTTTATAAAAAGTATATCATTGTAATGAAGTAAATTAACATATTTTTATGTAGGTGATACATGGAACAATATAAATCTAATAACACCATTGCAACGGACTATATCTAGAATCAGAACATAAGTAAAACCATTTTTGAACTGTTTCATGACCTTTTGTTTTTGAATACACAATCAAACCTAGTTTGAATGTAACATCTGAATAAACCACTTAACAAATATGTAAGTCAAATCAGTAGTCCTCTAACTACATGTACTTTTGACAAAATCTTTCACATATTTTGAATAATAAGGAGCATTTGCTTAGAACATTACCATTGGTCAGGATGAATGGTCACTACATAAATACAGATATTATTTAATAAATTGTTCATAAAAGTCACACTTCATTTTATCTAAAACTTGTTCTGACTTTATACTAGATTATAAAAATGTAATTAACTGGTTTCTTTTCAATTCTTATAACCAGATATTAAGATAGTTCTGTTTCTTTTTAGGGAAAAACAGCCTCCTTAGTTTTACTTGTGGAAGTCACTTTGGGAAGATGTTTTAACCTATATCTACTATTTTTTTCTAAGTGAGAATAACATTTTAGAGAATGCAAAATATTAATTTCAGTGAGTATCAAGTATCTTTGTCACCCACATGAATGAAAGTGAAGCCATTGAGAATAAATATTATCCCTTAAAGTACATACTATTATTTTTTCTTTCTTGATACTTGAATGCATCAAAATGCATCAAATTATGCATAGGCATAGGATGAAACACTCATTAAATGTGAAACATAGGCTGTAGACTGAAGGATGTTTTGTGTGGGTTTAAATGCTGATTGCTTTAAAATTATATTCAAAAGAGACAAAAAGAATAAAGCTTAATTCAGTTTTAATTTCTATTCTAAAGAGACAAAAAGAATAAAAGCTTAATTCAGTTTTAATTTCAGATATAAAGAATATGCCTCCATAGTTATTATTAGTTTAGACTCATTAGTTTAGAATTTTAGCATCATTTTTTGGAAAACCATGAGGCAGAATTTGAAGAAAAATGAGAAGCTCCAAACTACATTATTGTTATGAAAATATGTAATTGAAACATATTTTGAGTAAAAATCTTTCTATCTTAATGATTTTGTAATTTGTAAATGCTATATGCATTATAAAAATACAGACATATAAATGTACCAATTAAAATAAATGTATATTATTTTTCTCTACAGAAATTCAGTATAATTTTTTGAGTTAATCATTCCAAATTCTTAGTAGATTGTCTTAGTTTCTGCTGCAGATAAGAAAATTTTACTCTCGGCCCAGGCACAGTGGCTCATGCCTGTAATCCCAGCACTTTGGGAGGCCCAGGCAGGTGGACTGCTTGAACCTAGGAATTCGAGACCACCCTGGGAAAACATAGCAAAACCTCATCTCTACCAAATATACAAAAATTAGCCAGTTTCATAACCCTATCTCAAAATAAATACGTCGATAACAATTTTTTTAAAAATTAAAAAAAGAAAAAATACTCTCATTCCCCCCCCAGAAAAACAAAGATATTTGACAAGTAGGCATATAATTCTTTTTTAACACTTCATTTTATGTTATTATTATCATTTATAGGAAGAGAGGAATTATGGCATGGTGATGATGAGCACAGACTCAGGAATTGGACTACCTGGAATTGAATTATGGCTTCAGCATATATTAGATGTGTGTGACTCTAGGCAAGATACTTTACCTCTCTGTGCCATAGTTGCTTTATGGTAGAATGAGTATAAGTATAGACCACCTTGTCAGCATCATTTTAAGCATTAGATATATTGATTTTTATACATATTAAAATAGTAAGCATATGGTAAGCAATATGTACTCATGAGCTATTGATACTTTTTGCTCCATGCAACAAGAACTATGTTGTCAATGTTTATGAAAAATTCCATAAAGTGCCATAAAGATAATGACTCTGCTGTTGGAAACAAGAAAAATAATTTAAGAACTGGAACACTTAAACAGATAACAGAAATCCAGCGGTAATGATTCTACTAAGCATTGTGAATGTTGGTAGATTTTGACATTTTAAAAACAACATGGAATATAAAAAAGAGTAACAGAGGATCTTGGTTGCTGTTTCATTTCCTATTCTAGGTTCTAAATCATTCTTTGCCCCCATCAACTCTGGCATCAGATACAGGCCCCAAGTCCCACAAAAACAATATGTGGTAACACCATGGCAATGCTCTCAGGATACGTAGTCTGGGGTGAATAATGCAAAACTAATATTGTCCTAACATTTAAAAATTTGTATTTTATGCCCAATTAGAAAATGGCAAAAATTACATTCTCATTGTAATTCTTAAATGAAAGTTAATTAATGTGTGTCTTATAGTTTAATTTTCTATGAAATAATGAAAAGCTATTCCTGAAAATAGCCTGCAATTCATACAATTTCCAAGGTATTGTACAGGCTGCTACTTCTTAAACACAGTGGTCTCTAGAAAATACAAGGAATGGAAGTCGCTGGAATCTGAACACAGGCTGATTTTGTCTTGTCTTTGGGCTGAAAAGACTATGAACCCATGTGACTAGTGAAAAATAACACATGTTCAATGTTCAGCAAATGTTGAATATTATATAATTGATAGTGAAAATATTTCTATAGCCATTTGCATGAAATCTTTTTATGTATACATCATAGGTTTACAAAAAGGCATGATTTAATATGAAAAGCTTTAAAAAATAATACTTTTGGTTTTATGACCATAAATTTCAAAATTTTAGAGGTAAAAAATCATAGAAATCATAATTCCCTTATTCTAAAAATAAGGAAACAACGTTTTCAAATGTTAAATGATAAGTCGAAGTCACCCAGCTGGTTAATTGCAGGCCCAGGAATTGAAATTATGTTTCCCTTTCATTTTTCTGTGCCTCATGCTTTTCACATTTTTATTGCTGGTAATTAATTAAATTATTCATCAAATTATTTCTCCTATTTTGTTTTGTTTTGTTTTGAGAGTCTTACTCTGTTGCCCAGGCTGGAGTGCAGTGGCATGATCTCAGCTCACTGCAACCTCCGCCTCCCAGGTTCAAGCAATTCTCCTGCCTCAGCCTCCTGAGTAGCTGGAATTACAGGCACATACCACCAGGCCCTGCTAAGTTTTATTTGTTTGTTTGTTTGTTTGTTTTTGTATTTTTAGTAGAGACAGGTTTCACCATATTGACCACGCTGGTCTTGAATTCCTGACATCAGGTGATCACCCGCCTCGGCTTCCCAAACTGCTGGCATTACAGGCGTGAGCCACTGCACCTGGCCTTCTCCTCTTCTTTGGATTCACTCTCTCTTACCCTCCACCTTCTCCAAAACTTTCATTAATGCTGTGAATTTCAATTTTTAGGTTTAGCTATCAGCTGTTGTTTCTCCACACTAATTTCAAAACAGCCCCATCACATCAACTCACTCAGCATTTTTCAAGAATACAATACCTCATCATTGACTACAGTCACAAGTCTATGTAATAGCTCTCTTGAACTTATTCCTCCTATCTAACTATAATTTTGCATCATTTAACCAACATCTCCCCAACCCACCTGCCAGCCACTTCAGTCTCTAATAATCACCATTCTGCTCTGAATTTCTATGAGATCAACTTTTTGTTTGTTTGTTTTTGGCTTAAACAACAAACATTTATTTCTCACATTTCTGGGGGATGGAAGTCCTAGATTGAGGTGCCAGCAGATTCAGTGTCTGGTGAGGGCCCACTTGTTTCACAAATGGCCATCTTCTTGCTGTGTCCTCACATGGCAGAAGGCAGAAGGGATGAGGGAGCTCTCCAGGGTGTCTTTTATAAGGGCACTAATCTCATTCATGAGGGCTCTGTCCTTATGACCTAATCACTTACCAAAGGCCTCATCTCCTAATGCCATCACATTGGGGGTTAGGATTTCAACATATGAATTTTGGGAGAACACAATCACTCCATAACACACACACAACACACATACACACACACACACACACACACACACACACACCTTCCTGTATTTTGTAACTGAATGGACAGTGTCCTCATTCTTGATAAATTATGGCAGCAGGGGTTGGGAGGGCAATAATAAACTTCAAACCAAGGGAACTCTAAATAGGCTCTAGAGATTTGTTTCATCAGAAGAGATCAACTTTTTTGACTTCCACATATGAGTGAGAACATGTGGTATTTGTCTTTCTGAGTCTGGCTTATTTTACTTAACATGATACCCTCTAAGTTCATATACATTACAGCGAATGACAGGATTTCATTCTTTTTATGGATGTATAGTATTCCATTGTATTGATACCACAATTTCTTTATTAATTCATCCATTGGCAGGCATTTACGTGGATTCTATAACTTACCTATTGTGATTAGTGCTACAATAAACATGGGAATGCAGACATCTCTTTGATATGTTATTCCACAATGCATATATACTTCAAAACTTTATGTTGCACACAATAAATATATACAATTGTGTTTGTCAATTTAAAAATAAATAAATAAGTTTGGAAAAATAAATGCCCACTAAAATGTCACAGAAGATGGTGAAGTACAAATCTCCAGGAAATATTTTTTCCCCTGAAACAGATATTGAGCTGACAAGAATTGTCAGAATCATCTATCTCACAACTCCAGAGTCTAGTCAAACAATTGTAGAGATCAGGACAGGGCTTGACAAAAAAAGTCTGGCAAATTTTGAGGAATTTTGGTATTTCCTGTAGCAGTTCCCATCCCCATTCCTCAGTCCCATGGCAGGCAACCTTGAGGATGGCATTGCATATTCCTGGTGTGACTCACAGGTGCCTAGGTGGGCAACAGCACTTTGTGTTATGGAGATCTGAGTTGTGTGTTGACAGGGATGTTTGTTTGCTCTTGCAGAGGCTGACTTAATGGCTTCCTAGGCAGCATTTGTAAGAAAGAATTTAGGATATCCACTCTCACCACTCCTCTTCAACATAGTACTGGAAGTCCTAGCCAGAAAAATCAGACAGGAGAAAGAAACAAAGGGCATCCTAATCATTAAATAAAAAGTCAAACTGTTGTTATTTGCTGATGAGAGGATCGTTTACCTAAAAACCCTAAAGACTCCTCCAGAAAGCTCCTACAATTAATAAAAGAATTCAGCAATGTTTCAGGATACAAAATTAATGTACACAAATCAGTAGTGCTTCTATACACCAACAGCAACCAAGCTGAGAATCAAATCAAGAGCTCAACCTCCTTTTACAATAGCTGCAAAAAATATAAAATACTTAGGAATATACCTAACCAAGGAGGAAAAAGACCTCTACAAGGGAAATTACAAAACACTGCTGAGAGAAATCATAGATGACACAAACAAGTGGAATCACATTCCATTCACATGGATGGGTAGAATCAATATTGTGAAAATGACCATACTGTCAATAGCAATCTACAAATTAATGCAATTCCCATCAAAATACCCCATCATTCTTCACAGAATTGGAAAAAACAATCCTAAAATTCATATGGAACCGAAAAGCACCTGCATAAACAAAGCAAGACTAAACAAAAAGAACAAATATGGAGACACCACATTACCTGATTTCAAACTATACTATAAGGCCATAGTCACCAAAACAACAGGTTACTGTTATAAAAATAGTCATAAAGACCGATGGAACAGAATAGAGAACCCAGTAATAAACCCAAATACTTACAGCCAACTGATCTTCAATAAAGCAAACAAAAATATAAAGTGAGGAAACTACACCCTATTCAACAAATGGTGTTGAGTTAATTGACAGGCCACATGTAGGAGAATGAAACTGGATCCTCGTCATTCACCTTATACAAAAATCAACTCAAGATGAATTAATGACTTAAACCTAAGACCTGAAACTATAAAAATTCTACAAGATAACATTGGAAAAACCCTTCTAGACATTGGCTCAGGCAACATTTTCATGACGAAGAATCCAAAAGCAAATGCAATAAAACAAAGATAAATTGCTGGGACTTAATTAAAACAAAGAGTTTTTGCATGGCAAAAGGAACAGTTGGCAGAGTAAACAGACAACCCACAGGATGGGAAAAAATCTTCTCAATATATACATCTAACAAAGGACTAATATTCAGAATCTATAAGGAACTCAAACAAATCAACAAGAAAAAAAATCCCATCGAAAAGTGGGCTAAGGACGTGAAGAGACAATTCTCAAAAGAAGACCTGCAAATGGCCAACAAACATATGAAAAAATGCTCAACATCACTAATGATCAGGGAAATGCAAATAAATCAAAACTACCATGCAATACCACCTAACTCCTGCAAGAATGGCCATAATAAAAAAATCAAAAAACAAGGGATGTTGGCAAAGTCATTATATGAAAAAGATACTTGCACATGCATATTTATAGCAGCACAATTTGCAATTGCAAAAACATGGAACCAACCCAAATGCCCATCAATCAACAAGTGGATAAAGAAACTGTGATATATATGTGAGAGGTATATATATACACATACACCATGGAATACTACTCAGCCATAATAATGAATGAATTAATGGCATTCACAGCGACCTGGATGAGATTGAAGACCATTATTCTAAGTGAAGTAACTCAGGAATAGAAAACCAAACATCGTATGTTCTTACTCATAAGTGGGAGCTAAGCTGTGAGGATGCAAAGGCATAAGAATGACACAATGGACTTCTGAGACTCAAGGGAAAGGCTGGGAAGGGAGTATGGAATAAAAGACAACAAATACGGTGTAGTGTATGCTGCTTGGGTGATGGGTGCACCAAAATCTCACAGATTACCACTGAAGAACTTACTCGTGTAACCAAACACCATCTATTCCCCGATAGCCTATGGAAATACAAAAAAAGAAAAATAAAATAAAAATAAAAATAGATGATTAAATTTAAGAAAAGAATTTAAAGGAAGAAAACACATTTTTTTTCTATTTTTTAATAGGAGCCATGCATTTAAGAAAATCTTTGTCAGGTTCACCCGTTGACTGGAGTGATAATTGAATAAAGACTTAAGTGATTACATGTGACAAGGAATACTACACCTTTTTGCAAAAAAAAAAAAAAAAAAAAAAGCATTTAGAAAACAAATACTAAGCAAATGAACAACTGCACCCATTAACAATAACACCAGCAATCCCTGGGAAAAGAGGAAAATCTGATTTCCAGAGACACCACATTGCAAAATTAAAGATGTTCTGTTGTTTAAAAAATTGTAAAACATAAACATAAAATTAATGCCCATTCACGGGGAAAAAAATAACAAAAATCATCTTTGAGAAAGCCTAGGTATTGAATTTATTAGACGAAGACTTTAGCATTCTTAACTATTCTAAAGATAACCATGAATAAATATTTTCAAAGAGCTTAAGAAAATTATGGATATATAAATAATGAAAAGCAGTGTATGATGTAGGAATAAGTAGAGAATATCAATAACAAAGAGAAATTATAAAAAAAAATATTCTGTAGTTCAAAATACAATGCCCGAAAAGAAAAATTTATGAGTGCTTTAATAGCAGATTTGAGCAGACAGTAAAAAAATACAACATTCACTGGAAAACAGAAAATAACAAAGCCTAAGGTACCTACCATCAGATATATTAAAGTAAGATTTATAGGAATTGCAGAAAGAGAAGAAAAGGTAAAGGGGCAGAAAACATTATTTCTTTCTCTGTATAGTTCTAAATACCTATATTTAAAAAGAAAATTCTCAATTACTTAACTTTATACCTTAAGCAAGTGGAAAAGAAGCAAGAGAATAATTAAGATTAGAGAACAGATAAATGAAATAGAGAACAGCAAAGCAATAGACAGAACAGGTAAACCTAAAAGTTGATTCTTTGTAAAGATTAATAAATCTGATAAACTTTTAGTTAGATTAAGAAGAAAAAGAAAGAAGCAAATAACTAAAATAAATAAAAATGGAGATATTACCACCAAACCTTTACACAGATTAAAAGAATTACAAGAAGGCTGGGCACGGTGGCTCACGCCTGTAACCCCAGTACTTTGGGAGCCCGAGGCAGGCAGATCACCAGGTCAGGAGACCATCGTGGCTAACATGGTGAAAACCCGTCTCTACTAAAAATACAAAAAAGTAGCCGGGCATGGTGGTGGGCGCCTGTAGTCCCAGCTACTCCGGAGACTGAGGCAGGAGAATGGCATGAACCCGGCAGGCGGAGCTTGCAGTGAGCTGAGATCGCGACACTGCACTCCGGCCTGGGCGAAAGAGTGAGACTCTGTCTCACAAAAAAAAAAAAAAAAAGAAGAAGATTTACAAGAAAATACTATCAACATTTGTTTATCAACAAAATAGACGATCTAGATGAAATGAACAAATTTTTAGAAACACACAAATTACTAAAACTGACTAAAGAGGAAACAAAATTGTAATAGATCTGTAACAAGAAAATATATTGAGTCAGTTATCATAAATCTACCAACAAAGAAATGCCAACACCAGATGCTTTCATTGTTGGATTCTCCCAAACTTTAAAAGAAAAATTCTCCCCAATCTTAAAAGAAAAATTATCACCAAAACTACTCAAAATCTTACAAAAATATAAGAGGAAACACATCATTAATATTTTCTATAAGACTAGGATTATTCTGATAAAAAAGCCAGATAAAGATATCAAAAGAAAAGACAATTACAATTTAATATTCCTTATGAATGTAGGCACGGAAATCTTTAAGAAAATGGTAGCTAACCAAATTCAACAGCATGTTTGTACACCATGAACAAGTGAGATTTATTACATGAATCCAGAGGTGGTCAAGGCTTGTTAGAGCTGCCATGACAAAATACCATACACTGGATGATAAAAAAAATAAACAAAAATTGTGTCACAATTCTGGAGGCCAGATGTCTAATATTAAGATACAAGTGGCTGGGCGTAGTGGCTCACACCTGTAATCCCAGCACTTTGGGAGGACAAGGCAGGCAGATCACGAGGTCAGGAGATCGAGACCTTCCTGGCCAACATGGTGAAACCCCTTCTCTACCAAAAATACAAAAATTAGCCAGGTGTGGTGGTGCATGTCTGTAATCCTAGCTACTTGTAAGGCTGAGGCAGGAGAATCACTTGAACTAGGGAGTTGGAGGTTGCAGTGAGCCGAGATAGCACCACTGCACTCCACCCTGGAGACAGAGCAAGACTCTGTCACAAAAATAAATAAATAAATAAATAATAAAAAGAAACAAACAGTGTTGATTTCCCCTGAGGTCCCTGTACTTCACGTACAGGTGACTGCCCTCTTGATACCTCCTCATAGGGTTGTCCCCCTGGAAACATCCACCCAGGGTATCTTTTTGTGTGTCCTAGTATCCTCTTTTATAAGGACACCAATCAGATTAGATTAGGGCACATTCTAATAACTTAATTTTAACTTACTTTTGTAAAAACACCTTTTGTAAAGGCACTAAGGGTTAGGGCACAAACCTATGAATTTTGAGGGGAGATAATTTAACCCATGAAAGGCAATACAAGTAAAAGAATAAATCAATGTCATACATTACACTAGTAGAATTAAGGGAAAACACACACACACACACACACACACACACACACACACACGATCTCCATATCTCAGTAGACGTGGAAAAAGCATTTGATAAAATTCAACACACTTTTATGAGAAAAATACCCAGCAAAATAAGAATGAATGATAGCTTCCTTAATGTGATAAAGAATATTTATGAAAATCCCACAGTTAACATCATACTCAATTGTAAAAGATTGAAAGCTTTTTTCCTAACGTCAGAAAAGAGACAATTATGCCCACTTTCACCACGGCTAGTCAACATTATACTGCAAGTCATACATGAAAACAGTCAAGAAAAAAAAACATACAAAAGGAAATAACTATTTCTCTAATTTTTAGTGATTTGATTATATATATATGTATTTTTGTATGTACATGTATGTATTTATTTTGAGTATACATATTGTGCATATACATATATGTGTACATATATATAGTCTAAAGAATGCACACTCACACACACACGCACAACTGCTAGAGATACTAAAAAAATCAGCATAGATGCAGGATAAAAGATCAACACATAAAAATTAGTGGTGCTTCTATACACCACCAGTGAGCAGTCCTCAAAGGAAATAAGAGAATTCCATTTATGGTAGTATCTAAAAGAATAAAATATCTAGGAAATAATTTTATACAAGGAGCTAAAAGACTTGTATGCTTAGAACTACAAAACACTGCCAAAAGAAATTAAAGATGTAAGTAAATGGAAACGACATCCGCTGTTTATAAATTGGAAGACTTCAATATTGTTAAGATGGCAATAGTGCCCAAACTAATCTGCAGATTAAGTGGAATTCCTATCAAAATCTCAATGCCTTTTTTTCTAGAAAATTATTCAAATTCATATGGAATGTCAACATTCCACCAATAACCAAAATAATGTTGAAAAGAAAAACAAATTGGGAAGATTCACATGCCTCAATTTCAAAACTGCAAAAATATAACAATCGAATGTGGCACAGGTAGAAAGATAGGCATGTAGAACAATGCAATAGAACTAAAAGTTTAGAATGAACTGAAATATCTATGGCCAATTGATTTTGAACATCTGAGCCAAGAGTATTCAATAAGAGAAATAATGGTCTCAATAAATATTTCTGGGACAACTGGATAGGCACATGTGGAAGAATGAAGTTGAATACCCTACCTATTCAAAATTTGACTCAAAATAAGTGAATGAACTGAATAATAAAGTTAAATCTATAGAGTTTTTAGAAGAAAACATAGGGGAAAATATTCCTGACCTTAAATTTCACAATGTATTATATGATTTTACATAAAAAGCATGAGCGATTAAAGAAAAAAATAGATAAATTGGAATTTGATAGACTGGGTAAAGAAAATGTGGTACATAAACACCACGGAATACTCTGCAGCCATATAAAAGAATGAAATCATGTGCTATGCAGGGACATGGATGTAGCTAGAGGCCACTATTCTTAGCAAACTGATGCAGGAACAGAAAACCAAATACTCCATGTTCTCACTTATAAGTGGGAGCTAATAATTAGAATACATGGAAACATAGAAGGAATAACACACACTGGGGCTTTTCATAGGGTGGAGGGTGAGAGGAGGGAGATGGTCAGGAAAAATAACTAATGGGTACTAGGTTAAACACGAGGGCAATGAAATAATCTGTACGACAAACCCCAATGACACAACTTTACTTATGTAACAAACTTGCACTTGTACCCCTGAACTTAAAATAAAAGTTATAAAAACCTAAAAATCCTTTAATGATCCAATGTTATTAAGACAACCTATAGAAAGGGAAAAAATATTTACAAATCATATGTCTGATAAGAGTTTTGTGTCTAGAATATACAAAGAATTCTTGCAGCTCAACAACAGAAAGACAACCAATTCAATGAAAACATGGGCAAGTGACTTGAATAGTTGAATAGAAATTTACCTAAAGAAGACATGCAAATAGTCAACAAGCATATAAAAATGTGCTGAGCATTATTTGCTATTAAAGTTCAATTCAAAACCAAAATAATGCACAACTTCACAAGATGGTCAATTTTATATGTATATTTTACCTCAATAAAAATAAAATAAAATATTATCTAGCAAGTTAAAATACAAGAAGAAAACAGAACATAACAGGTACAGACAAGGAGGTAGAAAATTGGAACCCTACTGCTGTTGGTAGAGTAAAATGTTGCAGCCACTGTAGAAAGAAGTTTGGTAGTTTGTTAAACATAGATTTACCATATGCCCCAGCATTTGGCTTCTACTCCAAAGAATTAAAAACAGGAACTCAAGTAAATACTTGTTTATGTATGTTCCAGCCAAAATCTGGATGTAACCCAAATTTCCACCCATCAATAAATGGAAAAAGGAATTGTGGTATAAACGCAGAGTGAAATATTATCCAGCCATGAAAACAAATGAAATACGAATACATATTACAACTTGGATGAATCTTGAAAGTATGATAAGTGAAACAACAAAGACAAAAAGGTCATGTATTGGATGATTTCTTTTATATGGAATATCCATAATAGGTAAATCGATAGTGACATAAAGCTGATTAGTAGTTGTCAGTTGATGAGGGAATTGGAAAATAGCAAGTAGTTGCTTAATGGATACAAGGTGTTCTTCTAAAGTTATACAGAATTTTTGAAACCAGAGTAAGGTGGTGGTTTCACAGCATTGTGAATATACTTAATGCACTAAGTTGTATACGTTAAGGTCATAAATTGTATGTTATCTGAATTTAATCTCAGTAAAAAAAGGTCCTCTAAAATAGTGCTGTCAAATAAAACTATACTGAAATCCGCAAGTGTAATTTTTGATTTTCTAATAGCCATATTAAAAAGGTAAAACAGAATGTATGAGATTAAATTTAAAATGCATTTTACGAATCCCACATATCAAAAATTACTTAGTGTATGATTAGTATAATAATTTAAATAAGATTTTTATATTGTCTATAAAGTTAAGTATTTATTATATGCTCACAGCACATCACAATTCAAACCAACCACATTTCAAGTGCTCAATGATCACATATGACTATTGCCTACTGTCCTGGATTATGCAGCAATAGAAACTAAAAGCCCTTTCTATAGAACTGAGCAAAAGTCATCTCCTTATAAAGAAAAAAATGCTTTCTCTTATAGAGTTTGTTCTGTATAGAGTTTATTAAACATGGAAAAAGAATAATCTGTCCTTCTATCCCAGGAAAGTGAAGAGGGCTTTCTTAAGCAAACATTTCTTTTTCCTACATAAAATAGTACCTCCCTCTTTCCATAGTCTTCACTTACAAAATACCAAAAAGGATGTTGTATAAGCAGAATATGTACAGATGTGTATAGCAACATACATGCTTCCCAACAAAACTTAGTGCTGCATGAAATGAAGTAATTCATGACTTCAAGTAATTTGTTTGTTTTGAAATTAACTAACCATAATAGGGCTAATAAAATCAGTAAGAAACAAGGGCAGAAAAAGTCAATTATTATTTGCAAATGATGTAATTGCATATTTTGAAAACCTAAAATTCCAATTAAAAAGGATTATAATTGAGAAGGCTGTTGGTTTCAAGGGGAATAAACAAGCAGTAGTAGTCCTGATTCTGGCAATAAACATTAGAAAACATAATGAAAGATGCCATTCATTATATAAAGAATATAATTAAATATTTTCTATTAACTTATCCATGAAAACATATTAACTATAATAGGAAATTTAAAATTCTGTGGAATTGTAAGCATATAGTAATATTTCTATAAATGAGAAACCATAACACACTTTTTAAAGATATGGTGAAATATAAATGGCCCTAATCTCTTTGCCAACCTTCCTTTCCAGTGGTGTAGTGTATTTCTTTTTCCATTGAATAAGGGCTGGCTCTGTGACTGGCTCTGACCCACAAAATGTGGTAGAAATGATTCTGTATAGCTACTAATGCCAAGCCTTTAGAGAACTGCAGTTTTGTTTTCATCTATTTTGTGCTGTTATAACAGAGTATCACGGACTGGGCCAGGAGGCAAGGTGGCTCATGCCTGTAATACCAGCACTTTGAAAGGCCAAGGCAGGAGGATCACTTGAAGACAGGAGCCTGAGACAAGCCTGGGCAACAAGGCAAGATTCCATCTCTATAAAAATTAAATATATTAGCTGGGTGTGGTGGCGCTCACCTGTAGTCCCAGCTACCACAGAGGCTGAGGTGGCAGGATCACTTGAGCACAGGAGCTATAGGTTGCAGTGAGCAGTGATCACTCCTCTGCATTCCACCCTGAGTGACAGAGGGAGACTCTGTCTCTTAAAACAAAACAAAACAAAAACAAAAGTCACAGATTGGGTGATTTATAAAGAACAGTAATTTATTTCTCACAGTTTAGGACGCTGCAAAAGATCAAGGTGCCAGTCTCTCCTTATGGCATTTTACTGTGTCTACATGTGGCAGAAGAGCAGAAAAGAAGGAACTCACTTCCGTAAGCCTTTTTATACCAGCATTAATTCATTCATGAGGTCTCTGCCCTCATGACTGAGCCACCTCCCATTAGGCCCCACCTTCCAGCACTGTTGCACTGTGGATTAGGTTTCCAACATGTGAGTTTTGGGGAACACATTCTAACCATAACATTTTCCCTCTGTTGATATTCTTCTTGCACAATAAGCAAGGTGTAAGAAGTCCAAATACTGAAAGATCACTCTGTTGTGAGGAGGCCCAAGGTAGAGAGAGAATGGCTTATTGGAAGAGCACTGAGGTGACACATGGGCCCGCATTAAGATGTGAGTGAGGCTTTCCTAGACCTTCCAGCCTAGTGTATTTACCAACAAAATGCTACAAAGTGAAAAAGTTTAAAGTGAAATAATTGTCTAGTTGAAGTGAGGCTGAAATACTGACCTAGACATTCATGAGTGGATATATCTGTCTCCATAAGTCACAAGTTTTAAGGTAGTTTGTTATGCAAAAAACATAATAAATTTAAAAAGATACATTTTTTGTCAATTAAAAAATAAAGGTATGAAAATATATGTATATGGATAATAAAAATATTGAACAGGAGAATAAAGTAATTAAAGAAATATTATAAAGATGGGCCTTATATGAGAAGAGCACCAATGGACTGTATCCTGAAACACATATGTTAAGTGAATTGCATTTTATTAAATATGGCTGCATAGTATAAATGAATCACAAAATTATTTCTGACTTTTAGGGCACATAAATAAATGTCACTAGACATTGTTCTTAAATCATCATGAATGTAACATAAATTATTTAACCATTATTATATCATTGTATATTTAGTTTATTTCAAATCTTTTATTTTAAATAGTAATGAAAATGCAATTTAAAACAATGAGGCACAATTTTTCACTTATTTAATTGTCAAAATGTGTGTGTGTGTGTGTGTGTGTTGTGTTTGTTGTTTCATGATAATACACAATGTTGGCAGGAGCCAGAGAAACATAGGATCATTGGCCAGTTTGTTAAATTAAAATTTTAAATTCGTTTTAACAGGTCACATTTCAAATATAAATTAAATTATTAAATTTGACACAAAATTTGTTTCACATATTCTATTTTTAGGAATTTAATCTATAAAATAATTTTATTTTAAAAGTGTGCCTATTGCACATAAGTTACAATTTAGTTAGAATAAAATCTAATAGAGATGGAAATGAGAAAAATACCAAAAATATGATACTGACTAAATAAATTATAAATATTTCGCCTCTACAGAAGGTAATACAATGCAGTTATCAAAAGAGGACAAAGAACTATTGACAATGATACAAATATATGTCAAAGAAGAAAGAGGGAACCCCTTCTAAATCATTCTATGAAGCCAGTATCACCCTAATACCAAAACCAGGAGAAGACAACCAAAAAAGAAAACTACAGACCAATATCCCTGATGAACATAGATGCTAAAATTTTTAACAAAATATAGCTAACCAAATCCAAAAACATATCAAAAAGTTAATCCATCATGATCAAGTGGGTTTCATACCAGAGATACAGGGACGGTTTCACATACACAAGTCAATAAATGTGATAAAACACATAAACAGATTAAAAACAAAAATTACATGACCATCTCAATAGCTGCAGAAAAATCATTTGACAAAATCTAGCATTTCTTTATGATTAAAACTGTCAGCAAAATGGGCATACAAGGGACACACCTCAATGTAATAAAAGCCAACTATGACAAACCCACAGCCAAATGGGGAAAGGTTGAAAGCATTCTGAGTACTGGAACAACACAAGGATGCCCACTCTCACCACTCCTCTTCAACATAGTACTAGAATTCCAAGGCAAAGCAATCAGATAAGAGAAAGAAATAAAAGGGATCCAAATTGGTAAAGAGGCAGTCAAACAGTCATTGTTTGCTAATGATATGATTGTTTACCTAGAAAACTCTAAAGGCTCCTCCAAAAAGCTTCTAGAACCAACAAAAGAATTCAGCCAAGTGTCCGGATACAAAATTAATGTACACTAATCAGTATCTCTTCTATATACCAATAGCGACCAAGCTGAGAATCAAAACAAGAACTCAACACCTTTTACAATAGCTGCATAAAATAAAAAATAAAATAAATAAAACACTCAGGAATATACCTAACCGAGAAAGTGAAAGACATCTACAAGGAAAACTACAAAACACCACTGAAAGAAATCACGGATGACACAAACAAATCAAAACACATCCCATGCTCATGGATGGGTAGAATCAATATTGTGAAAATGACCATACTGCCAATAGCAATCTACAAATTCAATGCAATTCACATCAAAATACCACCATCATTCTTCACAGAACTAGAAAAAACAATCCTAACATTCATATGGAACCAAAAAAGTGCCTGCATAAACAAAGCAAGACTAAACAAAAAGAACATATCTGGAGACACCACATTACCTGATTTCAGACTATACTGTTAGGCCATAGTCATCAAAACAGCATGTTACTGGTATAAAAATAGGCATAAAGACCAATGGAACAGAATAAATAACCCAGTAATCAACCCAAATACTTACAGCCAACTGATCTTTGACAAAGCAAACAAAAAAATAAAAAAGGAAAAAGACCTATTCAACAAATGGTGCTGGGATAATTGTCCAGCCACGTGTAGGAGAATGAAACTGGATCTTCATCTCTCACCTTATACAAAAATCAACTCAAGATGGATCAAGGACTTAAATCTAAGACCTGAAACTATAAAAATTCTACAAGATAACATTGGAAAAACCCTGCTAGACATTGGCTTAGGCAAGGATTTCATGACCAAGCAAATGCAATAAAAACAAATATAATTGCTGGGACCTAATTATACTAAAGAGCTTTTGCAAGGCAAAAGGAACAGTCAACAGAGTAAACAGACAACCCACAGAGTGGGAGAAAATCTTTGCAAACTATGCATCTGACAAAGGACTAATATCCAGAATCTACAAGGAACTCAAACAAATCAACACAAAAAAATAATCACATCAAAAAGTGGGCTAAGGACATGAATAGGGGTTCTCAAAAGAAGTTATGCAAATGGACAACAAACATATGAAAAAATGCTCAACATCACTAATGATCAGGCAAATGCAAATTAAAACCACAATGCTATTCAACCTAACTCCGGCAAGAATGACCTGACCGTAATCAAAAAATAATAGATGCTGGCGTGAATGTAGTGAACACGGAATACTTCTAAACTGCTGGTGGGAATGTAAATTAGTACAATCACTATGGAAAACAGTGTGGAAATTCCTTAAAGATATAAAAGTAGAACTACCATTTGATCCAGCAATCCCACTACTGGGTATCTACCCAGATCAAAAGAAGTCATTATACAAAAAGATACTTGCACACACATGTTTATAGCAGAACAATTGGCAATTGCAAAAACATGGAACCAACCTAAATGCCCATCAATCAATGAGTGGATAAAGAAACTGTAGTATACCATGCAATACTACTGTTTACCATGTGTACATGTATACTACTCAGCCACAGTAAGGAATGAATTAATGGCATTCACAGCAACCTGGATGAGATTGGAGACTATTATTGCAAGTGAAGTAACTCCGGAATGAAAAGCCAAACATCGTATGTTTTCACTCATAAGTGGGAGCTAAGCTATGAGGATGCAAAGGCATAAGAAAGACACAATGGACTTCAGGGACTCAGGGGGAAAGGCTGGGAAGGAGGTGAGGGATAAAAGACCACAAATTGGGTGCAGTGTACTCTGCTTGTGTGATGGCTGCACAAAAATCTCACAAATCACCGCTAAAGAACTTACTCATGTAACCAAACACCACCTGTTCCCCAATAACCTATGGAAAAAATATAATTAATTTTAAAAAGTTACTAACCTGTAAATAAAATTTTACTCATGTAAGTTTTATATTATATGCATGCATGTAATGATACAATGATTTATACTCATGCACATACATGTAGCAAAATTTAGATTCTTTCATATAATTATTATACATATATATCAAAATATTTTGGTAGAGGGTTATGGACTTTTACATAGAGGATTTTTAAATATACTTCTGTTTTTTTCTCAAGTATTATAAAAGTTATATACAGTAATTTATAAAATTATTAAAATGCTAATGTGAAAAAAGTAGTAAATTTGATTAATACTGTCCTTCCGAGGGAAAAATAAATAATACCAACTCCAAAATCACATATATAATGATATATTATGTATTATTTATTTTATATATGTTAATATCCAATCATGCACCACATAACAGTGTTTTGGTAAATGATGGACTGCATGGACACAGGTGGTTCCTTAAGATTACCATGGAGCCAAAAAATTTCTAGCCCCTTGTTGTGCATCACAACACATTACTCATGTGTTTGTGGTGACATTGATGTAAATAAATCTACTGTGCTGACCATCATAGAAAAATATAGCACATATAGTTATGTACAGTACATAACCCTTGATAAAGATAATAAATAACTATATTTCTGATTTGTGTATTTACTATACTTTTCATTTTTATTTTAGAGTGTACTTCTTCTACTTATTAAAAAAGAAAAGTTGGCCGGGCACGGTGGCTCACGCCTGTAATCCCAGCACACTGGGAGGCGGAGGTGGGTGGATCACGAGGTCAGGAGTTTGAGAACAGCCTGGCTAATATGGTGAATCCCCATCTCTACTAAAAATACAAAAATTAGCCAGGCGTGGTGGCACATGCCTGTAATCCTAGCTACTTGGGAAGCTAAAGCAGAAGAATCACTTGAACCCGGGAGGAGGAGGTTGCAGTGAGCTGAGATCATGCCATTGCACCCCAGCCTGGGCAACAAAGCGATACTCCATCTCAAAAAACAAAAAACAAAAAAAAAAGAAAAAGAAAAGTTAATGTAAAACAGCCTCATCCAGGTCTTTTAGGTCAAAGAAGGCATTGTTCTCATAGGAGATGACAGCTCTATACCAGTTTTTGCCCTTGAAGAGCTTCCAGTGGGACAACATGTGAACATGGAAGGTGGGAAGATGGTGATAATGTTCCTGTTCCTATGTAGACCAAGGCTAATGTGTGTGTTTGTTTCTTCTTTTTTAACAAAAAGTTTTCTGAATTTTAAAAAACATAATAAAACATTTTAAAATTAGAAAAATGCTTATAGGTTAAAGACATAAAGAAAGAAGATATGGTTGTGCGGCTGTACAATGTGTTTGTCTTTAAAGTTGTGTTATTACAAAAGAGGCAAAAAGTTTTAAAAAATTTAAAAGTTCACAAAGTAAAAAGTTACAGTGAGATAAGCTTAATTTATTATTGAAGAAAGAAAGTTTTAATTAACTTTGTGTAACCTAAGTGTACGGTGGTTATAAAATCTACGGTAGCATACAGGAATGTCCTAGGCCTTCACATACGCTCACCACTCACTTACTGACTTACGCAGAGCAACTTTCTGTCGGGCAAGCTCCTTTCATGGTAATTTTCCCATACAAGTGAACCATTTTTTAATATTTTAAGCCATATTTGTATCGCACCTTTTCTGTGTTTAGAAATATTTAGATACACAAATGCTGTCCATTGTGTTACAATTGCCCACAATACTACTCATTACTGTAACATGCTATACCGGTTTGTAGCTTAGTAGCAATTGACTATACCATCTACTGTAGGTGTATAGTAGTCTGTACCATCTAGGTTTGTGTAACTATACTGTAGGTGTATAGTAGTCTGTACCACCTAGGTTTGTGTAACTATACTGTAGGTGTATAGTAGTCTGTACCATCTAGGTTTGTGTAACTATACTGTAGGTGTATAGTAGTCTGTACCATCTAGGTTGTATACTCTGTGATGTTCACACAAAGATGAAATTACCTAATGTTGCATTTCTAAGAAAGTATCGCTGTCATTAAGTGATACATGACTAAACATAACACCTTCCCGCAATGATTTTTCTTTTGTAAAGCAACTTGACAACATATATGAAGTCTTAAAATATTCTAAAATTTAACCTTTCAATTTATCTATTTTATTAAATTAAATTTAGGTGAGATAATATGAGGGGAAAATATAGTGATAAGCATATACCCTATTGGATTATATTTATTACTCTTAAAGATAAATATTTAAATAAACTATATATATTCCTTACAATATGTTACAGATATTTTTTAATGATGATTATGAATAGGATTTCAAAGTTTATGTAAATCCTGGTTATTGCCAGGGCTATTAGGAAACTGGCATGGGCAGACCTTGGAGTATCCCTTGTACTGCCTCTTGTTATTGGTCAGTGTCAATGCCATATATATGTTTAGTATACCCCTAATTACAATCATGGAAAATAATCACAAACATATTTGAGACCTACAAACATCCATCCCGTTAAAAAATAGCTAGAAAAAAATTGACAAAATGCTAGTTATGCCTGCTAACTTGTTTCCTAATTAGATTTTATATTTCTCAATTTTTCAGTGATGTAGTTTTTTGTTTTGATTTCCCTTTTATAACAGAGAAAACAAAGCAAAACAAAAACCAATGGTGATCTAAGATGTCTGTTTTCAGTCACAGTATTTAAACATATTTAGTTTAATAATTTCTGTTTTATAAGATTATATTCAAATCACACACTCACATGCACACTCAGAGGCTATTTTTCTGAATTCACATGACCCAGGATTAAATTTATCTGCTTCATTAATTGATTTCCATAGCTACTCTCTCATGTAATGGAACTTTTGCTTTGACTCTGTAATTCAGTTTGATTTCTAGACTGCATCTTCACATCATTACCATTTGCAGTGTTACACTTCACTGAACTGAATGATTTATTATGTTTTCCTTTAATGCCAAAAAGGAACTTACAAACAGTAAAGAATAGAAAACATGGAATTCATTTGAATCTTGCTAGTTTCAGTCTTTTAATGTGCCATATATTTTTAAGCCTCCATAATGCTACTGTTATTGTGTGTTCTGAAATGTTTACTTAATCTTTCATAAATTTGTTACTTGACAAAATGTTTTCCAGATATTTTCTCACAGGGAAAACTTAGAAGGGCATATGAAAAAAATATATTTTACTATAATTATTTCCCTAAATTATTCCTTATTTAATAGAAATTTAAAAAAACACAACATAAGAGCAAACTCTAATCTCTTAAGAAAGGTGGCATAAATCATATCATTCGGGAAATGAATGTGTATACCACATCCTTGTTCTTCCAAAGAAAGCTAGCAGTGGGAGAAAGACAAAAACAAACGAACAAAAAAGAGAAAAGTTAAAGTTGTTGTCACTTTATCTCAAGTGCTTTGGGATAACCCTTTATTAAACATATTAAATAATAAGTCAATCTAACGTTAGTGGACCTAAAGCTGAATAGGGAGATGGAAAGGTTGTAGGAGTGAGGAAATGCATAAGGGAAGCAATAAAGAATAGCTTAGATTGAGACAAGATGATTAGGTGAACCCAACACTAATCTCAGTAAGTAGATTCAGAGCTCAGGATGCAATGTAACAAGCAAAATATATGACATAGCACTTTGTATCCTGTTAAATCAAATTAATTTCAATTTAAAAGCACTAGGTACTTAAACTGAGGCTTGGGTTATATTCATTTTTAGCATATGATTTCTTCTATAAACAAATAATTATGTAAACAAACGTATTTAAAGATAAAATTGCATCTTTTAATTATCTTTGGCATAATAATGGCTTTGACTTTACATCATGAAATTATGTTTTGATTTAAAAATAAGTGGAAGAATACAATTAAGAATAAAGGTGCAAATGTTCAAGACTCAGTTTAATATTGTTTTGTACTTTTTGGAATATAAGCTCTGTGAGGGCATGACCCTTCATTGTTTCAAAAATTGATTACACACGTCAGAAGAGTACCTAGCACATAGTATGTGATCAATTAATATTGTCAACTGAATGAAGAAAGAGATCATACTGGCTATTAGTTTTAGTTTCTCAATGAGATGTTTATCTCAAATTTTACCTAATTCACATAAGTTATTTTCTATGTATTCAATAAATGCCTATTAACAATTATACTGTGTACCAAGCACATATTTTCAATAATTCTATTTTTGTATTATTTCTATACTTGTATTCTGCCATATTTCTTCCTTTTTTCCAATACAAGAGCCAACATAGTGTAGGAATAACTAGCACATATTCATACGGCTGGAGTGGCAAGTGTGGAATTTGAATCCCAGCTTTACCACTTAATAGTTATGTGACCTTAGGTAAGTTACGTACTTTTTTTTCCTGCTTCAGATTCCCTAATATTAAAGTAGAATAATAATCTTAATTCATATCATTTTTGATTATTAAATAAGTCAAAACCTGCAAAGCATGAAAAAACAGTATGTAGCTTATAGTAGATACTCAATGCATGTTAGCTATCATTGTCACTTGTGAACATTATGTTTCAATGAAACTATTTATTCCTATGTATTAATTTCCAATGCTTTTGCAATATTTATTTTATATTTTTTCTTTAAGTTTTACCCTATAAGTTTTCCAATTTTGCATCATCCATGATCCCCTCTTTATAATTATACAACCTTGAGAAATTACTTAAGATCTTTAAAATCTAATTCTCCATCAATGAAATAGGGATAATAAGACTACTTGCTTCAATATTTACTAAAGTGTTCAATACTAAGATAAAAAATTTAATATATCTAGCACATACGTAGTGTTTAATACATTTTTGCTATTATAATTACTATTGTTTGTTTTTAATGATATTGTAGTTTGATAAAAATGGAGCCTAGGTATATAGATAAAAAGATATTAATACCCCTTCGTGTGCTAGAACTAATGTTTTATTTAGCATTTACTTCATTCTCAGGTATCAAAATTCTCTCCCAAAATAATCTACAGTAAATCGCCAAATGATGTTCTCTTAACAATACTCTTCAACTTGTTTCTTTCGTTTGGCATTCCTTCTGTGTATTGCCCTACATTTATCTAAATTAAATCTCATCCTGTATTGCTGCTTTCCCATTTCTCACTTTTCATCATGCTGAAACTTTTTCCACCTTCACTGAGTTTGCAGTTTCTTTTGAAAATATATCTGCAGCTGCGATAAATCCATGCTCTTCTTTCTGTTGATCAAAAGTGATGATAGAGCTCCATCTGAAATCCAACTTGACTCTTTTAATTGTAATATTCTCTTTCTATATTTTCAGTAATTTATTTGTGTAGTTCTGTTATCAACAGCAGTAGTAATGCTGAAAACAAAACTTGAAAGAATGTGGGCCTTAAAAACCAAAAAGATTATTTCACTCTTCTTTTGTCTCATTTCTCTAAGCAAAAATGTCAAAAAAAATTTTGACACTATTCTGTTTTTCCTGATGAGGGAAAAAGCACACCTTTAATTAGTTTAATTGTTTTCTGTAAGTGTGGACTCTGTGAGCTTGATCACTGGGGTTTATTTCCAAGTGTGTGGGTTGTATATATACACATACACACATATGTGTTTGTACATTTATATATTATATAAGTATCATATGCTACATAAAAATATATCATAGAATATACATATTTATATGTATAATATATTATTGCATTCATCACAGATATTTATATTTACCAACCTGCTTATGAAAAATGAAGTTTTGGTTTATTATTTTTTCATCATTCCATTGCAGTTTTCTTTTGAGGGGTTAATATTTTTAATTAATTCGTATGTTATAATTGACAAATTATATATATATATATATGGTGTGTGGCATAATATTTAGACTATGTATACAGTGTGGAATGGCAAAATGAAGCTAATAGATATATGCATTAATTCACATTTTTTGTGGTGAGACTGGAGAGGTGTTGGTCAAAAAATACCCAATTTTAGTTAGTGAAATAAGCTTGATCTATTTATTTTACAACATAATTGTAGTTAATAACAATAGATTATATACCTGAAAATTCCTAAAGAGTACATTTTAATTGCAGTCTTCTTAGTGTTGAGAAAACTAAAGTGCAAATTGTAATGTCAGCTCTTTAGAGAAGGGGAACACCCTTTCAGTTCTCACACAGAAGCAACATGGGCCAGAGTTTAGTATTGATATCCTTGAAACTTTGTAGTTAATTTTTTGTGTGTGCTGTGATTTTCCAATACTACTAATACGATCATGAAGAGAAGGAGTAAGATTTCCAAATGTGTGATACACACAAACAGGCAGACACTCAATACTTGTTAATTAAATTATGGCCATTAAAAAGGAATAAAAACAACATATTATAAAGCAGTACCTATTGATTTCAATCTTAGATTATGCATTTTTCCCTGAGATGCCATGCTTTATTTATTCTTGTTTTGTTTTACTCTTCTAACTTCTTTCTCTTTGTTTCTATCTGCCTCTCTCTGACTCATACCCTCTCTCTCTCTCTCTCTCTCTCTCTCTCTCTCGGGCACTCTTTCTGTCTCATTGTATTCTTTCTTTATTTGGAAATATATGCAAATTAAATGCTATAAATGACCAAACATTTCTCAAAAAAAAAAAATTCTGTAGTTTCAAAAGAGCATTTTGTAATTTTATGATCAAAATGCAATGTCAGTTACATATAAATTCCCTAAATTGGGGTCAATCGTTTATTTTAATTTAAGGGATGTTTTAACATTTATAAAATTGCATTGTACATGAAGAAAGGGGAATTGTACATATAGATTCATTCACTAAAAATATATTGTTATTTTTAACAGTTTATTTTAAATGTTTTAAAATATGGCTAACTTAATACAGTTTAAATATTAAAAAGTATTTTAAATGTTTAATGTTGAAATTGATATGTGGAATAAAAGGTGAATGCATTGATGTATGGTTATTGATATTCTTGGAAAACCTGAAAATAACCTTAAAAACGACATTGATCTCAAGGAAAGCAATTATTTTTGTATATTACTGTGTGTGTATGTGTGTGTGCATATGTGTATGTATTTTCCAAATAGTGAAGTGAATAACTGTAAGTTTGTTGTTTTAGGAGACTTATTTATTTATTTATTTTATTATTTTTTAAAAATTTATTATACTTTAAGTTCTGAGATACATATGCAGAACGTGCAGGTCTGTTACATAGGTATACACGTGCCATGGTGGTTTGCTGCACCCATCAACCCATCATCCACATTAGGTATTTCTCCTAATGCTATCCCTCCCCTAGCCCCTCACCTCCCGACAGGCCCTGGTGTGTGATGTTCCCCTCCCTGTGTCCATGTGTTCTCATTGTTCAACTCTCACTTATGAGTGAGAACATGTGGTGTTTGATTTTATGTTCTTTCGTCAGTTTGCTGAGAATGATGGCTTCTGGCTTCATCCATGTCCCTGCAAAGAACATGAACTCATCCTTTTTGATGACTGCATAGTATTTCATGGTGTATATGTGCCACGTTTTCTCTATCCAGTCTATCATTGATGGGCATTTAAGTTTGTTTTAAGCAAATAAGATATCATATCATAAGATTGGAATTACTTGGATTGGTAATGTTCAGTAGTTTAATCATATTCATAACTTTCATTTGTGGAATACCTACTAAACATTTTATGTTACTTAATCAAGGTTTCTATGATATAGCTATTATCATTACCTTTACTTTCCAGATGATGAAACTAACATTCTGTAGCTAGCAAGTGATAGAATACAAATTCAGAATTATACTAGAAGCCAGCTTGCACTTATCTGATGTGATTAGTTTCCTACAATTCTATCATACAAATTAGTTTATATTGGGTAATATGCCACATTGCAAGGTAATATCTCATTTATAATAATAATTCATGCAGTTAAAATCTAGTACATCTTTTGTAATATTTCTTTTTCTACAAAAATATGACTTTTATTATGCATATAAGACATACATTAACAATTTTTAGAAAATTTCTATCAGATAGCATTCATTAGCATAAATTATATTATGGTTCCAGGTTTAAGTAAAATAAAAATTTTCCTTTAAAGCACATTACAGAAGTATTTCTTAGCAATGTATTAAAATCTAATTATAAAGCATGCCTTCAGGAGAAATATATAGTTTCTTGTCTAACTAGAGTTTTAAAATTTGAACTCCTGAGAAAATTAATGCATCCAAATTTATGATTTCATGATAATATAGTAATTCTGTTTTTTAAAACTACTAAATGAGAATTTTGATAAATAAAAAAATGAATTATATAAAGATAATTTCTCTGAACTCAGTATGTTCTTAGGTTTTTATATTAACAAAATGGTGAACTTAATATCTGAGTTATATAATATTAAATTGATAATTAAGCAATTTTAGATAAATATTGTGTTAGGTGTGTTCATTTGTATTATGACTTTGAAAATAAATAGAATATAAGCTGATATACATTTATTAGTAGAAAATATGATGTTACACTTTTTATAGCCCAAATTCAAAGATAAAATAACAAATGTATGTATTTATCTTTTTTTTTTAAGGCTGAATAATATTCCTTTTTTTTATTTTTTAGTATTATACTTTAGGTTTTAGGGTACATGTGCACAATGTGTAGGTTTGTTACATATGTGTATCCATGTGCCATGTTGGTTTGCTGCACCCATTAACTCGTCATTTAGCATTAGGTATATCTCCTAATGCTGTCCCTCCCCCCTCCTCCCACCTCACAACAGTCCCTGGAGTGTGATGTTCCCCTTCCTGTGTCCATGAGTTCTCATTGTTCAATTCCCACCTGTGAGTGAGAACATGTGGTGTTTGGTTTTTTGTCCTTGCGATACTTTACTGAGAATGATGTTTTCCAGTTTCATCCATGTCCCTACAAAGGACATGTATTTATCATTTTTATAGAAAGAATAACACTAGTGAAATATGTTCTCACATAATTTTGTGTGATATTTCTTAATGAGAATGAGTAGTTAAATAATCACTGATCATTGTTATGTTTTTTAGTTTTTATTGACGTGATTCAAAGGATTCCTATTAGAGTCATACCTATCTGGTGAATTGAAATGCTTATGAAGTATCCTGCTTTATCTATATTCTTGATTTTTGCCTTTATGTCTATTGGTATGCTATTAGTTTTGTAACTGATATCTCAACTGAGTCAATCCAGATTATAAAGCCAATCTCAGATACTGATCCATAAGACCTCTGTGTGGAAGAGAGGGTCTCCATCCCCAGTGGAGCCCCGGAAGTGTGGCAACACTGCACATGAAAGCCCAGGAGAGTTCTTCCAGGTACAGAATTTAGATGCAACTCTCTGCTAAACAGAGTAGGGTATGTCTTGACTGAAAAGCATCTTCTTCATTTCTCTTTGTGCCTACTGCACATTGACAGCCTTTGTTACATTTTTCCTGATAAAATGTTAAGTTACAGACCTTAACTCCTAGCATAGTCACTATGTACCTCTTAAATGTGCAATGTCCCAATCAAACAAGCCCATGAGGGAGACACTTTGCAGTGTGACATAGCCATATGACTGCAGTGTCATGCCTCAGTGGGACTGCAGAACATCCAAAATATGTTGATAGACTCTGCAGTTCTGACTGTTGAGTCTTGGAGTGTTTTTCTTCTTTTCTGCCAAGAAGGGATGTAAATATAAAAGTGATGCAGACAATGTATTATTTTTAGTATGTTTTACATCAAAGACCAGGGCAGCAATGGGGAAAAGAAACCAATGGGTGATGTGATTCTCCACAAGACATTTTTCTGTCTTTTATTCGGTACATAACTTGCATTGAATCTGCTGTATCAAATCTTCCCTTTTTTTCCCCCTCATTTCTATTCTTTCCCACTTAGGCTTTCTTGGCAAATATTTTCTTTTCATTACAGTGTAAATGCTTTAAAACATTAAATTTTAGCTTCTTACACATATATGTGTATATATTTGTGCTTTTAATATGTTTATACATCTATATATCTGTGCTTTTAAAGCCTCTTACTAAAATACTTTTTTAAGTATATTATCAAAATGTTTTTAAAAACACCTCTATTAATAGTGAAAATCTATATTGTTTTTATTTTGCAGTAACCCCTCTGATTCCTTTAATGGTATACTGAATAGTACCTAGCCCAAATAAAGTCACTCTTATTAACAATTTTATATGTAATACAGTGTTTGATTGTGTCTTAAAATGGCCTTAATTTTAAACGAGACAGATTACAAAGTTTTGAAGGCTTTCTTATTGACATTTTATGAATTTATATTGAAATATCCTGTTAATTCTACATGCACTGTAACATTTAAAACAAATTTTAAGCATTTGTATTACTAATAATTTAATATGAATATAAAAATGTATCCTTAAAAATAATCATTTAAAAATGTAAACAAATTCTGTCTGGTAAAATAAATTATGTACTTCATATCACAAAATTAATAATACAAACTCAGGCTTAAATATACAAATAGTGACATTTGACACTAGAACTATACTTTGTTAACATTTATTTATTACAAAAAGAAATTAATATACTGTCAGAGGCTAGAATGGATCTGCATGTGAGTTGTACTCATTCTTTTGCCTACTTAACCGAAAATAACCGTTTGATTTGTTTTTTACAAGATGCTATAATTAGTTTAGATTTTTGTTACTCAAGGATTACTAAAATCATTTTGGATTTGTCTCAGTAGCTTATTTAAGGAAGAAAGGTATTTAATTTTTCTAATAAATACACTTCACAAAATTACTTCAAATGAGCAGGATAGATTACCATAGTAAAATACTTACAAAATTGAGTAACTTACTACAGCTATTGAATTAACATAAAAGTTTGAAAACTTTTACATGTAAAAAAAAGCCACAAAATGGCGATGCCCAAATTTATTGTACTGAACTCCTCTTCTAAATAATCAAATGTCCCATAGAAAATCTGAAATAGGTACAGGCAGAATCATGTGCATTATAATTTATATAAATATATTTTCAATCCATGTAATTTAAATCAGTACATTATTTTTAGCAATAAACGTACAGAGCATTTTTCCCACTGAGTTAACTGTATAATTGTTCACATGTCTTCCTTGTTTTAATGATAAAGATGAATTGCCCAAAACCTGAGTTCTCAGGCATTTGTATAGCATTTAATTTCATGGAAATCTTCCAACTGTACTATATTACATAGGAGTTTTAAAGACCTGCAGTTTCAAGGCAGTGATATTTTTAAAAAATTATGTCTAGATGATGGTAAGAGAAGTACATATTCAGAGTAATTAAAAGTCTATTCATTTGTAGAAAAGATGCATTCCTGGCCTTATAAGTGATATAAAATGATCACTGTATGGCAACAATTGTAGGCTTAAGAAATGTTCAGTTTTTAATTAAAAAATTACATTAAATCAATCAACACCTTACTTTTTCTTTTTTTAGCTTTTTGGGTTTTTTTAATTTCTTAGATAAAATCGAGAGAAAATTTTATGTTTATGGCTTTTTACTTTGGGACAGGTGAAAATAAAGAGAGGATAATTTGTATTTTTCTTCAATTCTACGTATCTCTAGAATTATAAATCATAAGTAAATGTTACTGGTCGTCTCATTAATACTTTGTAAACTCTTTCTTAAGCATGAATTAAATGCATGTTGGAGAAATGCAAAATTTGGCCATTCTTCCTGCAAAAAAACAACAGCAAAAAGCTCATTTCTAATTGTGTTTGTTAACTGGCACTTACTGAAGTTAGGCTCCTGTGCTCTCACAGAGGCTGGGATGGGGCGTTGTTTTCTTTGCTGACTCCCAGCACTTCGAGAAAGATATTCTTGGGTCGTAAACTGTCAAGAGGCTGGGTGAAGATTTATATGTTAAAGGGGCACAGAAAGTTTTTATAATTACAAATTTTGTAAACTAAATACTCTGGGAGGTCAGAGGAGCAAACCTCTCTGAAGTTGAGTCAGGCAGAGGGAGACATTTAGGCAGTCTTGGTCAGATCTAGGTCCCTCTGATTTCTTGGAGAGAAAGTAGTGGCAAAGAGTTGACAATAATTACTTGGTAGGTTTCCTTCTCAAAAGCATTTCTGTGTAAGCAGTTTACTGGTTAAAGATCCATTTGAATTAAAATGTTCCCTATTAAAATGTAAATACTCTCTTGGAGAATCAAACTTGTTCACAGATTAGTACTGTGAATGATTTACATGGGATAATCAGATTGCTTTCCTTCTGGCTGAGAATGTGCCCTGGGAATTCATATTTTGATTGGATGTTAAGAAGAGAGAAGGAATGATAATTATTCTACATGCCAGACTTAGGAAGTCAGACCTGGTAGGAGGCTACTGTCACGGACTAGAAATTCCACTTAGACGAGACAAACAGGACTTACTTTTACATGTTGTTTTGGATTCTGGGTATAGCAACTGTTATAGTTGTAGAAATTCATCCTGTGTCATTATTTGCAGAAGGCTCAAAGATTTTTTTTTTTTTTAAGTGGTGGAGTAGTTTATGAACTCACTCATGTCTAAATGAGAGCGATTTTCATGCACTCTCTATGTAATTATCTTAGGTTTAATGTTCTGAACCAAGAGAATGAGCAGAAATAAGCAGATCATATGTTTAAAACTTGCATGTGTCTAAGGAATGTAAAAGCAGCAAAGTAATGTTTCAATGAATAGGCAACTTTTCGTAAAAACTCAGAGAGTAAATATTTTAGGCTTTGCATACCATAGGGCTTAGCAGCAACTGCTCAGCTCCGCATATATAGAGCTGAACGCAGTTATAGACAGCAACAGAGGCAATACAGTAAGAAGTGGGTATGGCTGTGTTCCAATACAACTTTATTTTCAAAAACAGGTGGCAGAACAGATTTGGTCCACGGGCATAGTTTGTCAAGCCTAGGTCCATGGGAACATTTACTGATGTAAAGAAGGTTCTGATATACTTAACTCTTCTACAATCTACCTGAGTTAGTGCTCTAGTTGCACACATACGGTGATACGCACAATGTAGAAAAAGGAGCTAAGAATTTGTCAATAAACTTGAAAGTGACAAGAAAAGAAAGGCTCTCTAGGCAGAAATGTCTTTAGAGTTGAAAAGGGCAATTCATTAGCTGATTAGAGCTTGACTGCCTTGAGAATAGCCGACTCTGTTTTTTGTAATTTTCTGTTCATCTATCTTGTGAAGCTTTTGACCTGTGCATTAGAAAGAAGATTCCCAGGCTCACAGCTGACATTCGTTACTAAACCTGATGCTTTTCCCATTGTAAATGAATAAATTGATATTCCATTATAAACAAAGGTATCCTGTGATTTTGATTAGCTGAGTTAATCCCCAGTAGCCTAATTAATTCTGGATGAATTGTTAAATTTGTTTCTAGATTTGCATAGCTAAGGCCCAGTCTTTGGACCCTGTGAAGAATTGCCAAAATGAACAGCCAGTGTTCAGTTCCCTATATTTTACATCTGTTTGCTGTAACCTGCTAAAGGGACACTCACTGTAAAACTTCATAGTGAAGGCAAATTCTCTGGATCCTAGTTTCAGTTTTATCAGTAGTAGCAGTGTGTTATTGGGCAAATAGCAATCTCTTTTAGCTGAATTGTTTTAATTAGGCAAACAATATTAAAGTCTTTTTTAGTCTATAAGGCCCAAATTCTATTACACCACAGGGAGAGATTAGTTCATTAATTTAGCTCTGACTGACTGTAATCTAAAACATCGTGAAAAATGTTCAGTTTATTAAAGACAGAGCAAATAATGTGTCATTTGATTGACTCCAACATTAATGTCCTGGAGTTTCCTTGAGATAAGTTGAAGAAATGCACACAGGTTAATATTCTTCTCTTATATCTGTAATAGCTTTTCAACATGGCACTGAACACATTTGTTAACATATAGGAAATGGGTATTGATTAACTGATTGCTTTATCCTGACTGACAAATGAAAATTCACTGTGAACTCTTCTGATTAGATACCTTCCTTCATATGTATATGCAATTTCTCTTCCCAATCTACCACATTGAATTTCATTAGTAGGTGAAAATACCAAAACTTTAAAAATGTATTAAAGATGGTAAGTTAATTCTGTATTTCATGCATTCAATATTTCACAAATTTAGAATATAATGTCTTTTTTTTTCAAATCAAACATAGTATTTACACCAATAAATGATACAGGAAAAAATACCTGACTTTTTTAACATTTAGTTGATATTTTTGTAAGCAAAAGAGTGCTCATCATTATGTTTGATGTCTTTTTTTCTTGTGTACATATATTCATATACAACCTTAAGGACACTTAATTTACATGTAATAATATAACCAAAGTATAAACACCTTATGATTTATCTTACCTAAGGTTTATAAATGGTCTTGGTTTTCCTCTTGTTATTGTATCTATGTATTATTGTATCTATGAAAAATAAACCAATATTATGTTGTGTATGTAAAATATGGTCATCACCAAACCTAAAGTCATTTAGTTTTCTCCAGTTATCATCTAGGATTTTTATAGTTTTTTGTTTTATATTTAAGTCTGTGATGTAGTTTTAGTTAGTTTCTCTGAATGTGTAGGGCTTTTGTCTAGTGTCTTTTTTTTTTTTTTTAATGTGAATGTCCATTTGTTTCAGAACAATTTGTTTAAAATTTTCCTTTTCTACCTTGCATTGTCATTTCTCTTTGTCAGAGATCAGTTCACTACATTTATTTGGGTCTATTTCTGGCCTCTCTGTTCTGCACCATTGATCTATTTGTCTATTCTTTCACCAGTGACACACTGTCTTGATTATTGTAGCTTTATAGCAACTCTTGAAGTCAGGTAGTATCAGTCTTCTACTACTGTTTTTCTCCTTCAACATTGGTTCATCTTGATCTTTCGCCGCTCTAGACACCTCAGGATTCGTTTGTTGATATCCACAAAATGACTTGCTGGAATTTTGACTGGGATTGCATTAAATTTATAGATGAAGCGGAGAAAAACTGACATCTTGATAATACTTAGTTTTTGTTTTCATGAGCATGGATTGTCTCTTCATTTGTTTCTTTTTTCCTTTTTTTTTTTTTTTTGAGACAGAGTCTCGCTCTGTCACCTAGGCTGGAGTGCCGTGGCATAATCTCAGCTCACTGAAACCTCCGCCTCCCAGATTCAAGCAATTCTTCTGCCTCAGCCTCCTGAGTAGCTGGGATTACAGGCGCGCACCACCACACCCAGCTAACTTTTGTATTTTTAGTAGAGACGGGGTTTCACCATGTTGGTCAGGCTGGTCTCGAACTCCTGACCTCAGGTGATCCACCCACCTCAGCCTCCCAAAGTGCTGGGATTACAGGCGTGAGCCACTGCACTCAGCCTCTTTATTTACTTCTTTAATAAATTCATCCAAGCTTTAAAATTTTTTATATAAATCTTGTACATGTTTCGTTTTCCTCTTTAACTTGTTGATGTGATGAGTACATTTAATTGATTTTTAAATGTTGACCCATTCTTGCATACCTGAGACAAACACCAATGTCTCATAGTGTATAATCATTTTCGTATGTTGTTGGATTCTATTAGCTAATATTTTGTTGAGAATTTTTGCATCTATGCCTAGAAGAGATATTTTTATGCAGCTTTCTTTTCTTGTAATGCTATTGTCTGGTTTTGGTATTAGGGTAATAATGGTCTCAGAGAATGAGTTAGAAAGTGTTTCTTCTGCTGTCTTGTGAAAGAGATTGTAGAGGACTGATACAATTTCTCCCTTAAATGTGTGGTAGAATTCATCAGTGAATCCATCTGGGCCTGATACGTTCTGCTTGGGAAGGTGATTAATAAGTAATGTGATTTCTTTCATAGGTATAAACCTATTCAGATTGCCTGTTTCTACTTAAATGAGTTTTAGCAGATTGTAACTTACAAAGAATTGGTCTGTTTAATCTAGGTTATCAAATTTGTGGGCACAGAATTTTTTGTGTAACTTTTATTATCCTTTAAATGTCTATGGGATCTGTAATAATACTGTATTTTATTTCTGATGTTGGTAATTTTGCCTAGTTTCTTTTTTCTGAGTTACTCTGGTTTGAGGCTTATTGGTTTTATCTTTCAAATAACCAACTTTTGTTTTCATTGATTTTCTGTATTGATTTTTCGTTTTCAATTTTATTTTTTTCATGTTCTAATTTTCATCCTTTCTTTTACCCTGCATACTTTGGATTTAATTTCCTCTTTTTATTTAATTTTCTAAAGTGAAAGATTAGATGATTGATTTCCAAATCTTTCATCTTTGTTAATATATGTATTCAATGCCTGAATCTTTTTAAAATGATTGTTTTCTCCCTTCTCACCTATTATAATGAAGGACTTGAAGTCCCTCCATCTTTGCATTTTTCATCTCTAATGTGTTGAGAATGTTCCCATTCATGATCACAAGATGGCTAATAAAGCTTTAATTATCTCTTCCTCACATGAGAGAAATAAACAGGTAGAAAAATAAAAATAAAAATCAGAATCAGTATGTACTTCACAGGGCAGGTAGGAACATTAAATGAATCAAATACTTTGAAAAATGCTTAGCAAATGATATGTATTCAGTTAATACTCACAATTATTTTCTTTTACCTATGTCCTACAAGGAGTAACTCACTTGTAATGAGATTTTAAACTTAATATAACAAATCTTGCAATGTCAATACCTTACTATTCCAACCTTATAATGTTACCTACAATGTACTTAGAATGTACTTAGAATGTTAAAGTCATTCTGTTATCTGCATCCTTGAATTTTTCAAAGTCATAAAGTTAAAATTAACTTGACTACTTTGAGTGGCCACCCAATTCTTTCTGTTAGTACAGTTTTTGTTAGGTCAGGCTTCACATGGAAACTATTCTGCATAAAAATGAAGTGTTTTCCAAGTTGTGTATGACACACATATCACTGAATAAATAGACTCAACCTTTATTATTTTAGTTTAAAATTCAACTTTATATAATTCATTTGAAGGAGAGAAATTAAATGAAAGTTAACAGAACCCTTGAAAGATAATTGTACATTTATAAGACCACTAAAAGAATGTCAAAGTCATGAATTAAAAAAGAAAATGAGATTCACTATTGTCAATATGTAACACTGCTTGAATTAATATCAAAATATAGTTTTGTCTGTAGTATTGTACTGTCCTTATTATAGAAAAAGAATATGAGAATAAAAAACAAAATTTGAATTCTGCACAAGAATTTTTTCTGCGTCGTTTTACAGAAAAGCTTTCATTGAAAAGTCTTTTATTCATATATTTCTATAATTTCTCAATCTCACTAATAGCATAGGAAGAAACTACCATTTTGCCCTAGTAGCTAAATGCTTTGCTTTTATTTATATTTGTGATTATAAGTTCTCCTAATTACTTTCAGAACTTTTGGCAGAAATAATTATATTCTCAATTTTATATTCAGAACTTTTCTTTCTACTGGCCCCTTTTCCTTAGAATAAACTCCAGATTCTTTTATCCTATTTATTATCATACTGTTCTCTCCCCATATAAGGGTCTTCTCTTTTCTTCTCTGTCCTGTATATTAAAGGAGTCTTAAAAAATTATGTGTTCTTACTTCTGTTATCTCTTTATAACAGCTAAACTCTCTGCCTTTTCTATGTCATAACTCTAAGCTTCTGCACGGGATATGGCTAACTTGGTCCTTGGAAATGGGTCGGCCAGAAAAGTTTGCTAGATGAGGCTTCCTTTACTACAGGAGCAAGTTTATGTATACATTTACGCTCTTGTTCATGGTATATAAGAATTTATGTTGCTTTGTATTTTTCTCAACAGTTATTCTCATTAGACTTTTAAATTCAAGCCAATCTGAAGGGTTTAGGCTTAAATTTTCATCTTCCTAATTGCATAGATAGTTCAGCAATTTTCAGATTTTTCTTAGCCATATAGACTAATTCATAAAGCACTTTTTCAAGTCTTTTATTGATTTCTTGATTGTTTTGTTAATGAGTTGTTTGAATTTTTCTTAGTGATGTGTAGAATAATTTATTTGAAATATAAGATTTTTGTCAGTTTTGTGGGTGGCAATTATCTTCCACTTGGTGGCTTGTGTTTTTGGTCTTTTAATAATATCTTTTGAGGAATAGATATTTTAAATTATAATGTAGTCAAAGTTATAAGTCACTTTCTTTATGGTGAATTCTTTTGTGTCTTGTTAACAAAATCTTTCTCTACTCAATGTTATGGAAATATTATTTTATATTATCTGGCTTTCTTGAACTATCAAAGTTTACTGTTAAACTTTAACATTCATATTTAAATGCTTTTTCTTCTTCTTCATCTTCTTTTTTATTTTATTTTATTTTTTTGCTGTCCACTCCTTGCATCTATGAGTGTTCATCTAGAATCATTTTTCTTCTGTCTGAAAAACATATTTAGAATTTACTTTAAGGCAAGTTTCCTAGACATGCATGTTCATTCTTCTATTTTTTGTAAATATGTTAATTTTATTATAATATTTGTATATTTCTATAAAATTCTAAGATCAGTTTTTATTTTGTTGCATAATTTCCAATATATCATCCTACTGCTTTCTTGTTTCTACTTTTGCTGATGAAATCAGTTATGTGTCTAACTCTCCTTATCATATAGGCAGGCCATATCTTTTAATTCACAAAATTTCAAGATTTCTCTCTGGGCCGGGCGCAGTGGTTCACGCCTGTAATCCCAGCACTTTGGAAGGCCGAGGCGGGCGGATCACAAGGTCGGGAGATTGAGACCATCCTGGCTAACACGGTGAAACCCCATCTTTACTAAAAATACAAAAAATTAGCCAGGCGTGGTAGCGGGCGCCTGTAGTCCCAGCTACTCCGGAGGCTGAGGGAAGAGAATGGCGTGAACCTGGGAGGCGGAGCTTGCAGTGAGTGGAGGTCATGCCACTGCACTCCAGCCTGGGCGAAGGAGTGAGACTGTCTCAGAGCAAAACAACAACAGAAAAGATTTCTCTCTGTCTTTGATAGTCTTTAAAAAAAAAAAAAAAAAACTTTTACTTTAGGTTCAGGTTCAGGGGTACGTGTGCAGGTTTGTTACATTGGTAAATTGAGTGTTCCTAATTTCCTTTAATTTCATTGTTAAGTGACTGACATGGTTTAGCTGTGTCTGCACCCAAATCTCAACTTTAATTGTATCTCCCAGAATTCCTATGTGTTGTGGGAGGGACCCAGGGGGAGGTAATTGAATCGTGGGGGCCAGTCTTACCCCTGTTATTCTTGTGATAATGAATAAGTCTCATGAGATCTGATGGGTTTATCAGGAGTTTCCGCTTTTGCTTCTTCCTCTTTTTCTCTTGCGCTGCCATGTATGAAGTGCCTTTCACCTCCCACAATGATTCTGAGACCTCCCCAGACATGTGGAATTGTAAGTCCAATTAAACTTCTTTTTATTCCCAGTCTTAGTTCCGTCTTTATCAGCAGCATGAAAACTAACTAATAAGGTAAATTGGTACCAGTAGAATGGGGCATTGCTGAAAAGATACCTGAAAATGTGGAAGTGACTGGCACTGGGTATCAGGCAGACGTTAGAACAGTTTGGAGGGCTCAGAAAAAGACAGGAAAATGTGAGAAAGTTCGGAACCTCCTAGAGACTTGTTGAATGGCTTTGACAAAAATGCTGATGGTGATATGAACAATAATATCCAGGCTGAGGTGGTCTCAGATGGAGATGAGGAACTTGTTGGGAACTGGAAAAAAGGTGACTCTTGTTATGTTTTAGCAAAGAGACTGGCAGCATTTTGACCCTTCCCTAGAGATTTGTGAAACTTTGAACTTGGGAGAGATGATTTAGACAATCTGGCAGAAGAAGTTTCTAAGCAGCAAAACATTCAAAAGGTGACTTGGGTGCTATTAAAATATTCCATTTTAAAAGGGAAACAGAGCATACAGTTTGGAAAATTTGCAGCCTGACTATGCGATAGAAAAGAAAAATACATTTTCTGGGGAGAAATTCAAGCCAGCTGCAGAAATTTGCATAAGTAGCAAGGAGCAGGATGTTTTTCCCCAAGACAATTGGGAAAATGTCTCCAGGCCATGCCAGAGACCTTCACCACAGCCCCTCCCGTAACAGGGCCAGAGGCCCAGGAGGAACATGTGGTTTCCTGGGCCAAGCCCTGGGACTCTGTGCTTTGAGCAGCCTAGGGACTTGATGCCCTGCGTCTCACCCCCTCTAGCCGTGGCTGAAAGGAGCCAATGTACAGCTTGGGCTGTGGATTCAGAGAGTGGAAGCCACAAGCCTTGGCAGTTTCCACATGGTGTTGAGCCTGCGGGTGCACAGAAGTCAGGAATTGGGATTGGGGAACCTCTGCCTAGATTTTAAAGGCTGTGTGGAAATGCCCGGATGCCCAGGCATAAGTTTGCTGCAGGGGCAGGGCCCTCATGGAGAACTTCTGCTAGGGCAGTGTGGAAGGAAAAATGTGGGGTTGGAGCCCCCACACAGAGTCCCTACTGGGCCACTGCCTAGTGGAGGTGTAGGAGGAGAGTCACTGTCTTCCAGACCTCAGAATGGTAGCTCCACTGACAGCTTGCAACATGCACCTAGAAAAGCCACAGACATTCAATGCCAGCCTGTGAAAGCAGCTGGGAGGGAGGCTGTACCCTGCAAAGCCACAGGGGCTGAGCTGACCAAGACCATGGGAACCCACTTCTTGCATCAGATGACCTGGAAGTGAGACCTGGAGTCAAAGGAGATCATTTTGGAGCTTTAAAATGTGACTGCCCCCCTGGATTTTGGACTTGTATGGGCCATGTAACCCCTTTGTTTTGGCCAGTATCTCCCATTTGGAATGGCTTCATTTACCCAATACCTGTGTCCACATTGTATCTAGGAAGTAACTAGCTTGTTTTGATTTTAAAGGCTCATAGGAGAAAGGGACTTGCCTTGTCTCAGATGAGACTTTGGACTGTGGACTTTTGGGTTAATACTGAAATAAGACTTTGGGGGACTGTTGGGAAGGCATGATTGGTTTTGAAATGCGAGGACATGAGATTTGGAGGGTCCAGAGGAGGAATAATATGATTTGGCTGTGTCCCTACCCAAATCTCATCTTGAATTCTATTTCCCAGAATTCTCATGTGTTGTAGGAGGGACCCAGGGGAAGGTAACTGAATCATGGGGGCCGATCTTTCCTGTGCTATTCTCTTGATAGTGAGTAAGTCTCAAGAGATCTAATGGGTTTATCAGGAGCGGCTGCTTTGCTTCTTCCTCATTTTTCTCCTTCCGCTGCCATGTAAGAAGTGCCCTTCACCTCCTGCCATGTTTCTGAGGCCTCCCCAGCCTCAGAATCTGTGGAACTGTAAGTCCAGTTAAGCCTCTTTTTCTTCCCAGTCTCAGATATGTCTTTATCATCAGCGTGAAAATGGACTAATACAGTGACTCAGTGTGAATTAGCCTAGTATTTTGTTCGCTTTGCTTGAAATTTGATGTGCTTCTTCCATCTATTGATTGGTGTCTTTTACATTTATGGAAAACTGTCAGCTGCTATTTGTTCAAATATTACTTTTCCTCCATTTTTTTTCTATTTTCTCATTCTGGGATTCAAAAGAACCCTGGTTTCATTAACCTTATCTGGTTTTTGCTTTTTATTCAGTAAAGTTTCATTTAATCTCTTTTCTAGCTTACTATTTCTCTTTTTTGCTGTGTCTAATCTGACCTTAAGTACGTACATTTAATTATTAATTTCAGATAGGATAGCTTTTACTTTTATAATTTCTACTTGATTTTTCACAAACTTGTAATGTTTATAGTTCTATTTTTTATGGTAAAAATTTCTTACCTGGAATTTTATTTTCATAAACATAATACATCTTACAATCTTATTGGATTATTTTTAGTGTTATGTGTTGTTTCTGCTCCTTCTCATCATGCTGTCTTCTCTTTTGGTGGGCCATATTATAGTTATAGTTTTCTGGGTATTGTAAATACAAAATTGTTTATAACAAGGATTGGATGACTATAATGATATTAACTTACTCCAGAGAGATTTTGTGTAAGACGTCTAGGTGACAGCATGCTGCAGTCCATATATTCAGTTTCAGATGGTGGCACCTTAAAGTCTTAGCACAGAGATGGACACTCTCCATTATTTTCCCTATCCGTTATGCCTGGAAGACAATAAGCTACATAAGAACATCTAAGTATTGCTGTTATCTCTTCAAAATGGAAAAAATCCTCAACAGAATGTGCAATTCCAGGTGTAATCTCATCTCTGAGTTATAGTTCTCTTCAGAATATAGACTGAGCAGTTCCTCACTATTCTGATATTTCTCTAATGCTTTTAAGAATAAATTATTTGTATTTATTTATTTATTTATTTATTTATTTATTTATTTTTTTTTGAGACGGAGTCTTTCTCTGCCCCCCAGGCTGGAGTGCAGTGGCGCGATCTCGGCTCACCGCAACCTCCACCTCCTGGGTTCACGCCATTCTCCTGCCTCAGCCTCCCGAGTAGCTGGGAATACAGGCGCCCACCAACACGCCCGGCTAATTTTTTGTGTTTTTAGTAGAGACGGGGTTTCACCGTGTTAGCCAGGATGGTCTCGATCTCCTGACCTCGTGATCCGCCCGCCTCAGCCTCCCAAAGTGCTGGGATTACAGGCTTGAGCCACCACGCCCGGCTAATTATTTGTATTTAGTTCATGCTGTTTATGTGTTTGTTTGCTGTGGTGTAACTTCTGTGAATGTATTAGTCTAATTTATCCAGTCCGTTGTTACCAAAACGAAGTTTCTAGATCTTTTAAATTTTGTTTTGTTTTAATTTTATAAGACCAATTATAATAAAAGCATATAATATTTAACAGGTAGACATTTAGTCTCGAAGATTCTAAGCATTTCATCATAATAAATGTATGAATATCTTGGCCTGTCTAAATTATGTAAGCATTACCATTTATTTTGAAATCACCTATTTCCTGACAAAATATGCCGTCAGAATTTCCTTGTTGTTAAAAACCTTGTTATTAAGTAATTGTGGCTATCTTATTATGAGAATAACTAATTTATTCCATTTACAGTTTCTAAGTGATTTTCTTTTTTGATCTATTTCTAGCTTAATATTGTATTACTATCTGCATTTAATTAGCAATTTCTTTACTGACGTAGAGAGAGGTAAAGTACCCGTTATTAGGAAACATTACTGACAAAATTTATTCTAGGCTTCATTCCTATAATAGAAATTATAGGCATGATGAGGATAATAAGATTTTGAGTCTAGTGTTTAAACAGATTTAGTGAAATATTTAACCTAAGTCTATAGTTAGGGAAATCAAAGATGTCGATATTTAGAAAAGCAGAATCTTGGTTATGGAAAACTTGCTCTTCTTACGATTTTAAAAGATATCTTCAGTCAAGGTTCCTAAAATCATCCTTTTTAAACTAGTGTTTCACAAATATTCATAATATTTCATTTTTTTCTATGTGTGTTAAAATCACATAATATTAGGTCTTTGAGGAATTGCCATACTGTCTTCCACAATGGTTCAATTAATTTACACTCCCACTGACCCAGTAATCCCATTACAATATTAATTATCCTATTACAATACAATATTAATTATCCTATTACAAAGACACATGCACACAAATTGAAGTTCATTGCAGCACTATTCCTAATAGCAAGGACATGGAATCAGCCTAAATCCCCATTAATGATACACTGGATAAAGAAAATGTGGTACATATACAGTATGGGATACTATGAAGCCATAAAAAAAGAACAAGATCATGTTCTTTGCCAGGACATGAATGGAGCTGGAGACCATAATCCTTAGTGAATTAATGCAGGAACAGAAAACCAAATACCACATATTCTCACTTATAAGTGGGAGCTAAATAATGAGAACACATGGACACATAGATGGGAACAACACACACTGGGGCCTATTAGAGCATGGAGGGTGGGAGGAAGGAGAGGTTCAGGAAAAATAACTAATGAGTACTTGGCTTAATACCTAGGTAATGAAATAATCTGTACAACAAATCCCCATGACACACACTGACCTATGTAACAAACCCATACATGTATCCCTGAACTTAAAATAAAACTTAAAAAATATGACATATTTTTACCCAAATTTATATTATTACTGGTAGGACCTAGTTGCTATTGAAATCAATGCCTCATAAATACCCACTAATCATGCTGCAAGTTGTGCTAAACTATACTTGTGTCTTTGGCTTCAGATCCTTCTAGCAGACACTTCAAATATTTCATTCCTTTAAAGCAAGCTCTTAGTTTTTCTCTAAGCCAAGTTGTAAAAATGAGAAAGCATAGAGAAGGATTCACAGTGTGAAAGTATTTTACTTGCCTCTTAACTTCCCTAAGTAATCAAAAACAAAAGCTGAATTAAAAAAGTAGTAATAGTCCTCATAATGTGAGAGCAGAAAAAAAATCATTAAAATTTTGCCTTAAATACTTGAGAGGGCTTCCAAGAGGAGGCAGAGTTTATAGATGAAAGCAGTGCTGAAGTGTGTCAAAACACTCAGTACCATATGTTATACTTAGCCTATATGTTTTTACCTTTTGCTAGGGCACCAGGTGACTCTGGACACATGATACATGTTGAGGTTATTAGAGCAGAAAGGATGCAGAGGGGTATAAAATGATTGGTGCTATTTGTTGCAAAGATAGTTTCTGTACATAACTAGCATAAGCTGTTTGCATATAGAATGCTATAAAATGAAACAAGTCATTATTAATGTATATCCAAGAAAACATGAATTAACTATAGTTAATAAAAGATTGTTTTCAAATTTTGTTTCAAAATCCTTGTTTTTGAAGTAGCAACTGTAGTCACTAAAATGTACACACACACTCAGAGGCAATTTACAATAATAGATATAAAAATCGTTTTAAAATTGGATTACAGCTTGATTCATAGCTGTTGTTTTACATATTAATGCATTTCTAGAAATAATGATCATGTATCTACAAAACTTATAATTTTGGCATTTTATAAGCATTTCACTCAACATTGAAACATCCTTGATATAATTTAAGAATAAAAATGTTTAACATTTTTAACTCGCAATATTAAATCTGTGCTAATCTGTGCTTCTTAATAACTATCACAAGACAAATAAAGATGGGCATGGCAATTCTGTAGCTAAAATAAATTGTGCTGCTAAATTTATTTCAGGAAAAGGCCATTTGATTTTGAGATGTAACCAGTGAACATAATTGTCTTGGTGTATTTTTTCTATACAACATAGTAGGGAAGAGCTGAAACATACAGCATGAAATATGCAGAAAACAAATCTAAGAAATTATCAAATATATAGTTATTTAATAATAAGTATTACCAAGAAATATATTTGAAGTTATTTTAAAATGTAGGCATAAAATTAAAAAGTAAGTTTTTCTGTGCATGTTAATATTCCCAGTGAATAGTAATTCTTTATTCTAATTACACATCTTCTAAAAAAATACATTTTAGAAAGATTGCCCACATAATGTTATGCCAAATCTCAGCATTTATTCTGAGATGATTATATTATCTAATTACCATTGTAATATATAACTATAAAAAGCACAACTAATTCAAATGGCCTGGGACCTAATAACAGATGCGGAAGGGTTAGTGAAGAGATTCCAGGGTAACTTAGTAGCAATTGTATTTCTAAGTGGCAGAATAGCCAATGTTTACATGCTGTTTTTAGAACCAGATGTCCCATTATCTCCTCTGTAATTTAATGAGGAACCAGAAGCTGAAATTCAGGAATGTAAATGGGAAATTATTAATAATTCTTACATGATACTGTACATGATGCCATTACTTTTATAATGTTCTCACTTTCTGTAAGTTTGTAACATTAAACGAAGACATAAACACTGTATCTGCAGATTTCAACTTTTAGTGTTTCGAATTAATTGAATAATTTTAAACTTATTTATGTATATATATGTCTCCTTATGCGTGTATGTGTGTGTTTATGTTTCTGTGTGTGTATGTGTGGTTTTATATGTGTACACATATGTGATATATAACAGAGACATGTCATATGTATATGACAGAATATATATTAATCTAAAACAGACTGAAAGTATTCCCTTTTTTTTTTTGAGACGAATTCTCACTGTGACGCACAGGCTGGAGTACAGTGGCATGATCTTGGCTCACTGCAACCTCTGCCTCCCGGGTTCAAGAGATTCTCCTGCCTCAGCCTCCCAAGTAGCTGGGACTACAGGCATGAGCCACAATGCCTGGCTTTTTTTTCTATTTTTAGTAGAGACGGGGTTTCATCATGTTGGCCAGGCTCGAACTCCTCACTTCAAGTGATCCGCCTGCCTCTGCCTCCCAAGATGCTGAAATTACAGGCGTGAGCCACCGTACCTGGCCTTCCCTATGTTCTTATTATTCAGGAAGCATTGAAATAAATGGGAATATGGCTAAATCTGATTCAAGGTTAGACTCTTCACACAAAGAAATGGACAAGATGTTTGTTGTCCATTTCTATCGGGTTATTGTCTCTATTTTGGGTGATGTAACAAACCAAACAATGAGTTTGGGCTGAGGCTTTCTCTACTAGGATTTTCCAATTTCAAGAGCATTCCTGTTCACTTTGACAACACAAAACAATGATAACTTAAATAAGAGTGACTTTAGGTTTAGAGATTAGATGCTATATAACAGAATAGGAGTGTGAGTATATTTCTGTTTCATTTTATCAGATAATTAGTGTCAGCCAGTGGTGAAAACACCACAGATCACTCAACATTTAACGTGTGTGTGTTGAGCGGGTGGTGGATTATATGTTTAATCCAGGCCTTAATCCAAACACATATGCCATGTTTGGCATTGCAATTTGTGATGATACCAAAAACCAAATAACTCTTTATTGGATATTTGCGTTCTATAAAACTCACTTGTTTAGCATCTCAAGGGGAAGACAGGATTAAGAAATAGAGACAAAGTGGTAGAATGCTGAGAGGGAGGGAGGGGGCTTTCTCAAGAAGAGTGCAGCCATTGCACATGATCATATTTATTACAAGTTAGGACACCACTTTCCTCACTCAATCCCAGTGACAAATATCACAACTTTAACAAGGGAACAAAGGACAATTATTTCACTCCTCTATATTGACATTTAAGTCAGAATTTGTGGTGTTTCATTTGTGGTATTCCTAACGTGGTCAAGACTGTGAGCAAAGTCAAAATACAAGACTCAAATCATAAGGTAGAAAACTTCATGTCTGTGAATGTCAGCAGGAAACAAAAGGGCAGTTTTTACATGGATGCAGAATTGGCAGACATTATCATAGTCATCTCTCATGAAAATTGACAATGATACAGTTGATAATTCTCCTAATTGGTAAGGATTATCTGAAAACCAAAAAGGACAGCCGGATCCAGATTTCAAATAATGTTGTCCAGCAACAGACAGAAATGTGTACTTTGGCAGAAATTATCAGCAGAAATGTGCACACTGGTTAGTTAAAATATGATATTTATCTTTAAGAATCATGAAATAACTAGCAATACCAATGCGACCTGGTAAAGACAGCTGATGGAATTTTACTTAATTGCTGTTTGGTCAGTGAACTTCAGATTTTTACTTCTTCAACTTCCCAAACAAATCTTACGCCTTCAGAGTCAATAGGTTTCCCAGCAAAAAGATTCATTTTACTGTCTACTGCAGTCAGCAGTGATCTCATCTAACCTGCAATATAAATCTATCAGTGAATAAACAGCATCATTTTTATTCAATGCCGATGACACACTACATGTCGATTTGGCAGTTAAATAATTTATCTCTCTTTTGGGTGCAATCTGCCAGGCTTATTATAACTCTACTTCTGATATTCATTTCATGCTTAATAGTTCTGTGCCTCATGAGGATGCTTGCCAATCAATTAAATTGAAATGTCATTCTGACCTTTTATTGGAAACAATTTTCTCTTTTTTCGTTTCATCATAAGCTTTTTTCCCTTTTATTCAAATTAAAAACCTTAATTACTAGTATTCAGAAACTTTATACTATTAACCTTACAAAACTACATGCTCATCAACATTACTGACACTTCGTCTTTACAGAAGTGATCCAGTTGAGTCTGCCAGAAGATCAGAAACTAAGCATCACTGCAGCAACTGTGGGACAAAGTGCTGTTCTGAGCTGTGCCATTCAAGGAACCCTGAGACCTCCCATTATCTGGAAAAGGAACAATATTATTCTAAATAATTTAGATTTGGAAGACATCAATGTGAGTACATAAATAGAGTTGCTTTATAATGTATATATTTCATGTGATATACTCTAGACTTTGTGATGTCGGGGGAGCTTAATGAATATTGGATGCAGAGTAAAAGAGAATTATTGGAACATTGCTATATCTAATCTACTGGATGAGAGGTGCACTATAGGTCCTTTGGAATTATCCAAATCATTTGTATTGGTATAGTAAAATGGTTTTGTGGCAATGTATTGGTGAGAAAATAAATTGGTACAAAATCTTTACAGGAAATATCTATTAAGTTTTAATATGTAAATATTTTTATTCTATAAATCCACATATGGGATTTATTCCTATTAATATACCTGTATGTGTGTTCAAGCACATATGTATGAAATTGTTCACCTTCACAATTTTGTAAAAGGAAAAATTAAAATGCCATCAATAGGAAATGTGATTGTATGGATGTGTGTATGTTTGTTTGTACGTAATAGGAATCTATAGCCATTAGAAATCAGTGAGGGGGATTTATATGTGCTAACATGAAAATATAATATTTATATGTGTTTATGTTAAAATATCCTATTATCTTACAGAACACTTCTATGTGTCTAAAAATATATGTTGTTAATTTATAGAAAATTTCTAAAACTGTATGAAATAATTCACAGTGTTGGTTCTAAGGATAAGGATAGGATCAGGATAGAATTAGACTTACTTCTAATATATATTCTTTTTTACTTTTTTCATTTCTAACATGTGCATATATTAATTTTCAATAAGAAAGGATTTTAAAAACTAATACTTCACATGGTTACTTACTAATAATGTTCCAATACCTATGAAACACATTCTAGAAAGATCACAGATTTGTATGACTGGCATCACGTGGCTTTCACTGAAATAATTACAGTAAGTACAGGAATGTAATACTCTGATTGGTCAATCTGGGGTCGTGTGTTCACTGGGCCAATAGGGACTATACCAACTCCCATGAAGTCATCTATGCTATTATTGAGTAAAAGCTGGATAGTTTCTCAATAAATGAGTAGGTCAAAAAAAAAAAAAAAAAGCTCTCAGAAGCCTTTGTACCTTTGTACTCTACTACTCTTAGTTAATTATCTCTGAAAATAATATTTGCATGTCAAAATCTGACTGTCAGAATATCTATAATTATAAATGTATCTATTTAATGGTCTCATGGTTGAGAAGCAGCCTATAGCTTGTGAAAAATCAAAAGACAATGAAGACACTTTCTGCTTTCAACATGTCATAATGTATTTGAAACAAGAAATATTAATCAAAGCAAAAAAATATTTTCCTAGCATGAAAGAACATGTTTTTCTACTCAGGATCATTTTTAGAAATTCGGAATTTAAACTTAATTCAAGAAAGTACAGCTTCAAAAGTGCAACCAAAACAGAAACAAACTCAAGGGCAATCACCTGTTCCTTCCATGTTATCTGTTTAGAGTGAGCATCAAAAAGTGAACATTATCCTACAAGATGAAAAGTAAAAATTGTGTGCTTATGGGGTATCTGTGGAAATGAGGTGGGGCAATCCCTTGCTTTAGTGATTTTGAAGTTTTGTGTTCTCTTTCATATTTTTTATCCTCATTCAAGAAAGCCATCACCTTTCCTCTTATTCTTGGCCACTTCATAAAGAACCCCTAAAACACAGGCCTGAGATGCAAGCCCAAACTCCTATTGGTTACATTTTCCTAATGTTTTTGTTTAATGTCCTAGAATATATCAAAAACACAGAGTTTCTTCAATTTTTATCATTTTTTGTTTTGATGGAGCTTTTCTAAGTTTGCATATATGTGGAAACTTTTCTTAAAGACTATCTGGAGAATAATGCTTAATTCTCTAAGATGCCAAGAGCATTGAGCACATATCTCGGGTGCATTTAAGATACTTTGAGAGACAAAGCCCTTGACAGCATCACTGTGGATTTGCTTTATGGGTTGTCATTTCTACACTTTATCTTTTCTTTTTTTTATTGCCATCCATACTCTTAAGCTTTCCACTATTGTTTTTAATAGGCGCAGTGTATTTGAGGGTGCTGTGGTCTGAAAACCATAATTTTAAACTCATTTAAATTATTTCAAGAATAATTTGAAAGTATATGCTATGATTGATATTCTCTGGACAACTTGCAAAAGTGGACACATTCTTGTACATGGATCTGAGAAATTCTTTTGTTTCCATCCTAATACTTCACTCTGTTTCAGAAATTCAAAATTTTTGGAAAAATGATCACTGGATATGTCAGGTCTCTAAAATATACATAAAAATTAGATAAGTTCTTGCACAAATACATTTTATTGGATAAAGTTATTTTGTATAAACTTTATGGAACAGATACATTTTGAGAATTTTAAAAATGTTTTCAATATTTAGAAAGTTTCAGTTTCATTTTGAGCCATATTTAGTTAAGCTGAACAAACATTCCAAATCTATAGTGTACACAGAACTATCAGCTTCTCAAAATTAAAACAGCAGCGTGCAAAGATATCTTTCAAAGAGGAATATTTATTCAAATTTCCAATATATTCTTGGTGTTTTTAAGTACTATAGTTTCAACAGTCAAATTATGAAAATACATTTTGATGCATTTATCAATATAACTAGTAATGTGACAAATGTAAAATATCAGTTAAACTGTCTTTCATTTGATACTTATTTATGCTTAAAATTTGCTAATAAGGACTTCACTGTGTAAATAAACAACATACATGTATTTATTTATTCATTTTTCAGTACTGTCTAATGGATATCTGATGTGTTTTCTGGTTACCCAACACCTTTTGAATAGCCCTTCAGTGTTTTGGCAATTCTTACCCTATTATTTTTGCTGGCTAAGTTGGAAATAAAAAATCTTATTTGTTTAGCCCTCCTTGTAGTTAGGGAGCAGATATGTAAATAAGGCTGTAACACAGAAACCAATGAACAAGATTCCATTTCATGAATAAGAACAGGAAAATGCAGGTGTTCTACAAAATTTATTCTCTCCACCATTCTTCCTGTGACAGAGGACACTATTTTCAAGGACAGCAGTGACAAAAGCTCTGGAGTTTTTCAGTGTTCAGCTACGATGGGGTCTCCAATGGGCCTATTTCAGTATATGCCTTGGGCATCTTTGCTGGCATTTTAGACCCCAAGCGTGATACTCTGCTCTCTTGAACATTCTACAAGCTTCCTAATAGTCTTTATTAAATTTCTTGCCTGCTTAAAACTACCTGGAATGGGTTCTGTTCTTTGCCACTAAGAATGTTGTCTAATTCATTTTGGGGTTTAATTACATTAAGAAATATCTATAATTCTATTTGCATAAGATGAGTTTTTCATTGTTAGATATGGATTTCTGATGTGTTGAAAGACTTTCAAAAAGGTCATATGTGAGTCAGTGTATATACCCTATAAGTACATTATCTATTTTTACAAAAATGAATTTAATTCCCATCAAATTATATAAAGTTAAATTAATAAGTGCCTTTCATGTCAAAGGAAAGCAGTGACAATTTGCAATATCCTCTCTGACTTTTGAATATGTATATTAGGTAGGATTAAATGTATAGTCACCTAGACAACACATAAATACATTTTAATTGCAAACAATTAAAATAATATAGATGTATTTTAAAAACATAACTGCCCTTCATTTCTTATATCCCCTCATTTTTATATTCGCTGTATTTAATTAAAATATATTTTTATTTAATTCTTGAGTGCAGAAGAAATCCCGTGTGCATACATGTACTCTTTTCATGCATTGCATATATAATTTTATTTCTTTAATAGGATGGGTTAATATTACCTCATGATCTCATTACCTCTTTATCTCACTAGCCCTAAGAACAACAACTCTATGAAGCAGAGAATCTTATGCCCATTTACGTGGGTGAATTTTTGTTTGCTTGTTTGTTTGTCCTATAGATGGTCTGGCTCGTTGTCCAGGCTGGTGTGCAGTGGTAGAATCACAGCTCACTGTAGCCTTGAACTCCTGGGCTCAAGTGATCCTCCCACCTCAACCTCCCAAGTAGCTAGGACTACAGATGTGAGCCACTGCACCTAACTATTTTTTAAATTTTTTTGTAGAGACGGGGTTTCTGGGCTGGCCAGGCTGGTCTCAGAATCCTAGCCTCAAGTGATCCTCCTGCTTTGGCCTCAAAGCTCTGGGTTTACAGGCATGACCCACTGAAGACTGATAATAAAAGAGATACTTAACTGTTTACCCAAGGTCACTGAACTAAGTGGTATCAAGTGCTGGGATTTTTACGTAGCCCGGTCGCCTCAAGAGCAGGAGTTAAACCACTGTGTGCGAGTGAGGTAATCCAGTTTTCTGGTGCTCTTTGGAAAATACGTCCCAAATAATTCTAACCCTTATATGTTACAGCTAGATTTGCTATACTGTGCTATTATGTGTGGGACTTATTGATATTCAATTGATGTTTGAAGATTTTCGTTTTGTCTGTTTTACATTTTGCATCGAATGAGTAAAAGCATACCACCAAACTACAGGAGCCATTATGACATTGGTTTGCAACATGGGCTGTGGATTCAAACTGTCTGGATTCCAGTTAATCTTCAGTCACATAAGAATGATGTGATATCAAGAAAATTATTTAAACCCTCTGTGCCTCAGCACCTTATCTGTAAAATAAAGATAACAGTAACATTAACTCATAGTTTTTGGTGAGAATTAATGAGAAAAAACACTTTAAATCTGTTGACACCGTATGAGGCACATTACAAGTTTTCTATGAAACGACATCTGCTTTTTCTCTTCTCTTTCTTTCCCTTTCTTCCCCTCCCTTCCCCTTTCTTCTCTTCCTCCTTATATATGTTTCGAGGAGTACATATACCCTGAACCTACCTAAAAAAATAGGAATTTACTATTAGGTTACATATAGTACCAAGAAAGATTGGGAATTCACAGGAAACGCTGGAAACAAATTTTATCTAGTTATAATAGCCACTGTAAATGGAGAAATGGAAGAATTTCTTTTTTTTTTTTTTTTCATTTCAAGGAAGGTTTAGGAATCATGCTATCTTTTCTCCTGATTAGCAATCTTTTATTAATCCCTGTTCTAAAAAATCTGCCATTATATTCACTCAGCTGGATGAATCTGCCTGTATCTGTGTCCTGGATCCTCTGTATGCCCACATTTCTGAAAAAGCTAAATGCCTTATTTTGATTTGGTTCCTGGTTTGTGAGTTCCTTTGGTAAAGGAAACTGAATTAAGCAAGCTGAGGCGGGCATAAAGACAAATATAGAGTATTGAGAGAAACCTGGAGAGGAAATAAAATAGAATTGGTTGTCAGGATTGGCAGTCAGGGGTGAAAGAAAAAGAGAAGTTGAAATGTGGAACTGTTTTGGATGTGTTAACATGACCGAGAAAGTTGTCAGGAAGGAGTTGCACAGCAGAATTGGTTTTGCTTTGTTTGTTTTTACTTGAGAGAAACTAGGTCTAAACATTTTAGACATTATTGTCCACATTATATTTATAATATCTAGAGTTGCTCACCGTTCAGTAACTTATATATAGTCCAGTCTAAATTCAACACCTAAGTCAAATTATGTCATATTAAACTAGATTTCAATATTAGTTTTGCCACTTCTTAGCTACATGCCTACAATGGATTTATAAAATAAATTTAAACTTTAGTTTCTTCATTTGTAATAAGGAGGTTGTCATAAAATTCAGTGGTATACCGTGTGTTCAATGAAATATATGTCATTTATTCTGTTCAATATGGCATTGTTGATCATGTTTGATACCAAATGTAAAGCTCCCCAAAATATTATTTCTTTGAAGAAAGCATTGTGTAATTTATATTATTATAAGTCAACCACTTTACAGGTAGGGTTGCTAGACAAAATACAGAACTCCCAGGTAAATTTGAATTTCAGATATACTATAAATATTTTTATTGTATTATACACTTTTACAAAAATCACTTTGTTGATCTGAAATTCAACATTAATTGAATTTTTCTAATGCTATATTTGGTAAGTTTGGCACTTTATTTACATGAAACTCAATGGTTTGAATACTGTGTATTTTAAGTGACTTTCCTACAAATGATAATGTGGCTTATACTACTGGGATCAAATGTTTGAACTGTGAAGATACCATGTGAATTTTATCTATTATGTTTGTACATTTCTATTGTTTTCTCATTGTTCCACTTAGTATTTTCTTCTCTCCATCTATCTAAACTGTGTTACTATTAGCTTCCAGCACAGAGTAGAATAGATTGGGGGAAAATAAGTAAAAGTTCTAAGACTTTACTATTTTATAAAATATACTGTATACAGCTTTCATTATTTTTGCTCCATAAAGCACATGGATCTCAATCGCTTATCTTTTTCTCTAGCATTCCAAGACCATGGCTTCCATCCACAAGGTAATCTCAGGGTTCAAGCAGGCTGCTGGAGCTCCAGCCATCAAACTATATTCCATAAATCTGTATTCCAGTTCCATAGCAGTATAAAGCAGGTGAAAGATAAATGACACTTATCGCTGCTCTTGTAAAGAGTCTTCCTGGATATCCCACAACCATTTATAGATCTCTGGCATGCAATAACTACAAAAATCATAGCAGGGAGGCTAGTAAATATAATCATTTAGCTAGGCACACTACTCAGCATTCTGTTACAAAGGAAGAACAGAAGAATGACTATTTGGTGACAACAAGCAATGTTTACTACTCTATATAAGGTCATCTAAGAGAGTATAAAGTTTCTTTTTTATTGTTTTGCTGAATTGATTAGATATGATTATCTATTGTATTTCAAATTTAACTAACTCTGCATATCATTTTTATACCTTTGGTAAACTGAAGCAGCCTTCAGTTTGTTTGTTGTTTGTTTTGCTTTTATAGGCCTTTTCTTAATTATGCTTTATTTATTTGTTTATTGACATTCAGATTGATGTGTTTTTATGCTGAACATTTCTTTTTGTAAGGATTGAGTTTAATTCTGCTGTCAAGGAAGAAAAATAAAACAGGTTTCATAAGAACCTCAACCGTCTTAAAAAGAAGTATAAACATCAGTTTCATAAACAGTTTGAGAAAAGGAAATTTGCAGGCATACTAATTTAAAATTGAAATGCTGGGTCCACACGTAAATTACAAGGTCCTGAATTATCTTTCTCATTATATAGGTTTTAAGGGTTTGAATTAGACCAAATTTTTGCCTCTAGTAATCTGAACATCTGGTTCAGGTGTTCAGTTGCGTAGTTGTCTGCTGTTAACAGGTCAATATAGTTTGCATTAGAAATTTTGTTGTTTGCATATCTGACACTAGTAGCTATATTTTACCTGTGCTCACCAGCCTGCACCTGTTGATTTCTCTGTGCTTATTGAAATTTTCCATAAGTTATAGAAGATCTGAACCATTGCCCGAAGAACATGTTCTTCTTAGTTTTTGTCCATAAAATGTACTGTTGTGTACACATTCAGGAGCCAATTAGTATCGGAAAAAGATGTGACATGTGTGAATTTAGACCCTCACTTTCCAAGAAATCATGTCTCTAATACCATAAGACAGGCAGCTTTTTAATATTGCTAATAGAACCTAGATTTAGGGCCCTTCAGTGCATAGATTGTACATGTCACAGGAGGGGCACTAGCAATTTTGTATTCATAGTTTTGCATTATTTTTCTTAAAGAGGACCAAACCCAAATTGTGTAAACAGTAGACCTGACAAATCTTGGATTTATTCCTGTCTTACAGAAAGTTATTGTGTACTAGGTGCCATTTTTAGAACCATGAGAATCAGTAAATTCATGAAAGAAGTACTGAAGAGATGTTTGTCTCCCCGATTCACTTCTTCTTTCTTTTTTAAAAATTGAGATAAGAATACTTAACATAATTTCTGTCCTCTCATGAAACGGGAGAAGTTCCCTTGTCCACTTAACAGGGTGTGCGACAGGGCTGTGGCTCACTTCTTCATGCCCCGCTGCTCAAACCTCTACGGGAGCATACAGATGGGCAGGCTGTGGGGCTCCAATCCCCTGGCAGCGTCTAGGGGTGAATGTTTACAGCTGAATCCCCAGTAGGCATGTGTTACAGGGTGCTCTTTTAGTTTTGCTCTTTCATTTTGCAGTCTATAGGCGGCTTGTGTTAACCAGCTCAATTAGACCCTTTACCTTGTTGCAAGGACAGAGAGCTTTCTGTATCCTGAGATTCTTGCCTTGGTGTACTGGAAGAATAGGCTCACACATGGGCTTGGAGAATGAGTGCAAAGTTTTATTGAGTGGAAGCAGCTCTCAGCAGATGGGGGAGCCAGAAGGGAGATGGTTTTCCCCTGGAGTCGGTCATTTGGCGGCCCGGGCTCTCCTCCAATTGCCTCAGCCAAACTCCGTGTCCTTCTGCCAGTCGGTGGCTGCTAGCATGCTGGTGCCTGTCAGCGTGTTCCTCTTTGCGTCGAGCTGCCTGTGTGTCTGCCTGCTGGAATCTAGGGGGGTTTTATAGGTACAGGATGGGGGCGTAGCAGGCCAGGTGGTTTTGGGAAATACTACATTCGGGCAGGAAAACAAAAATGCCTGTCCTCATCTGGGTCCATAGGAGTGGAGCCCTAGCCAGGGACCATACCTTCCTCTACCCAGCGCTTCCCTTCCCCCTTTCCGTATCATTTAAAGGGACCATGCTTTTCCCTTCCCATCACTCCCATATCATTAACACATTTTGAAGTGCACAATACAATATGTCAACTATCAGCATGATGTTTTATAGCAGATCTCTAAAACTTATTTATCTTGCATCACTGAAACTTTATACCCGTTAAGAATAACTCCCCGTTTTCCCTTCCCGCAGCCCCTGGAAACCACCATTCTACTCTCTTTCTATGACTTTAATTTTTTTAGATTTCTCGTATAAATGGAATTTATATTCTATAACTGGCTGATTACCCTCAGCATTATATCCTCTATGTTCATCCATATTGTCAATTATGGCAAGATATTCTCTTATTTTTTCAGACTGAATTATTTTATTATATATAATATATTATATATATATATATATATATATATATCTCCATTCATCTGTTGATGGACATTTATGTTATCTCCTTTGTTGACTATGGTGAATAATGCTACAATAACATGTGTGTGCAGGTATCTCTTTGAGATAATGATTTCAATTATTTTAGATATGCTGGAAGTGGGGTTGTTGGATCATATTGTAGTTCCACTTTTAATTTTTTTGTGGAACCACCATACTGTTTTCTATAGTGGACGCACAATTTTACATTCCCAACAGTGTGCATATCCTTGAAAACACACATACATGCACACACACACACGCACATAACAAGTGTTAAGATAGATAGATAGATAGATAGATAGATAGATAGATGATAGACAGATAGATAGGCAGATAGATATCCATTCTAACATGTGAGGTGATATCGTACTGTGCCTGGGACTTGAGTTCTGCTGATGATTAGTGATGTTGAACATTTTTTCATACACCTGTTGGACATTTGTATGTCTTTTTTAGAGAAATGTCTATTCAATTATTTTACTCCTTTTTAATTGTTTTTGTGTGTGTGTGTTTGTGGCTGTTGTTGACATACAGAAAAGGCACTTGACAGAATGCAATGCTCTTTCACCATAAAAACTCTCAACAAACTAGGTGTAGAGGGAATTAACACAATGAAGTCACATATAAAAATCCCACCCCTAACATCATACTCAGTATTGAAAAGTAAAGCTATTTTTCTATGAGTAGGAACAGGGTAAGAATGCAACTCTCAACATTTCTATTCCACATAGTACTGGAAGTCTTAGCCAAATCAATTAGGCAAGTAAAAGAATTAAAAGGCATCCAAATTATAAAGGAAAAAGTAAAATATGTGTGTTTGCAGAAAACATGATCATATGTGTAGAAAACCCTAAAAACTACACCCGCATCACATCCCCTAATACATTAGAGGTAACAAATGAATTCAGTCTAGTTGAAAGATACCAAATCAACATATATCAGTTGCTGATTTGAGCGAATCTATTCATTATCAATTATCTAAAAAGAAATTAATCCACATTATCCAAAGCAATGTACAGAACCAGTTTAATCCTTACCAAAATCTTGGCATTTTTTTTTACAGAAATAAAAACAACAATCCTGAAATTTATATGGAACCACAAGAACCCTGAATAGCCAAAGTAACACTGAAAAAGAAGAAACAAAACTAAAGTATTTCATTTCCTTATTTCAAAACTTACTACTAAGCTACATTAATTAAAACAGCATGGCACCAGCATAAAGACAGATATATTGGCCTATGGAACAATATACAGGGTCTGTGCATAGATGTTCAATTGATCTTCTAGAAAGGTACCAAAAATACACAGTGGAGAAAGTATCATCTCTTCAACAAATCTTGTTGAGAGGACTGGATATTCACATGCAAAAGAATCAGGTTGGACTTTTGTCTTACACCTTATACAAAAGTCAACTCAAAATGAAATAAATACTAAATAAAGACCTGTCACTGTAAAATTCCTAAATGAAAACATAGGGGAAAAGCCTCATGGCATTGGTCTTGGCAGTGATTTCTTGAATATGACACCAAAAGCACAGGCAACAAAAGCAAAAATAGGTAAAGGGGAATACATCAAACTAAATAGTTTCTGCATAACAAAGGAAACAATCAATAAAGTGGAAAGGCAATGTATGAAAGTAGAGAAAATATTTGCAAACTCTATATCTAATAAAAGGTTACTATTAAAATAAAGAACTTATACAACTCAATTGCAAAAATAAATAAAAATAGTAATAATAAAAACAATACTAACCTGATTAAAAGATCATCATTTGTATGGTAATTCTCTTTCTGCAACTTACGTGGAGTGGCTCATAGCATATACAGTTGATCTCTATTTAAAGGAAAGTATTCTGTTGAAAAGAAAAACACAGACAGATAATAAACAACTGAAATTATAATTTTAATTCAACCAGAATTCAATTGCAGGTGTGGCAGCTTGCCATGTTATTTTTTTGTTTGTTTGTAAAAAGATTTTCTGCAGTGCCTAGCTAGCAAAATTAGCAATGGGAGAAAATATATCAAAACATAATACAATTTTCATAATATGTCTGGATTTTAGATATCATTACATTCTTAATAGAGAATATTATATCTTATAAAAAAGGTTTCAGAATATGTACTATACTTCAAAAGTATAAGTAATATACTCAAATCATGTCTAGATTTCAGAGACTGAGCGATTTTAATAGTTGAGGCTTCTAACAAAACTGCTGAATTTTTAATATTTAAAGCAGTGAGAAAATACAACTTTTCTACTTAAAAGTATAAAGTGTATACACATGCATAAATATATATAGTATATGAGATATATATTATAGAGAGAGTGCTAGAAAAAATATATATAATATATGAGATATATAATACATGATATATATTATATATGATATACATTATATATGATATATTTTATATCTATATTATATATAGATATATATATATGAGAAAGGGTTTTTGCCCTTTAGGCTATTCATTGCTAACAGAACCCAAATTTTATATCATTGATAAAAATAATTTAATCTGCAAAATTGTTTTTTAACATTTTAGAAAGCTAAAGTGTTATTTTTTAATATAGTGTGCATTAGAGGATACCATCAAACTCAGATATTTAAAAATACGGCTATTGACTTTTTTCTTCTCCAGACTATTAATAATGCACTTCTTATTCCACTTCAACTAAAAACTTAGAAATTTAATATTTTTAATAGAATACATCATTCACCGCATAATTTTTATCACTGATTCATTTTTAATATAGGCCTGAGGACATTGTGGCTCTTAAAATCCAAGTGGAATCAGAGAATATTTATGATTCAAAAGCTTCTAAGCCAAATAAAGCAGGGAGCATTGGCATAGCTGAGGAAGTTGGATTTCTTTCACAAATATAAAACATGGAACGTGCATTAATTTTCTGTCTAAATACAAAAAATTAACGCAAGTCATGTAGGTTCAATAGTAATTATTAAATTAGAGACATGGCATGTAATCATAAGTATTGTCGAACAGTGCACTGTTTTAAAATGAATATTCTTTCTAAGTAAATTTTTACTGCTGATTTATTAGAGTACTGCATATTGCAATTCACTTCACAAACAAGTCTTAAAATCAGTAATTTAAAACGTATTTTTAAAGGTCTTATTCATATCATTTTGGAACTTATTGGTGAAGATAACAATATATAAAAATACAATGTCCATGTGTAAGTGAGTGGCAGAAATATTTACAAAGAAGCCTGTGTAACTGGTAATTTTAAGTTTAGTTTCTAAAATTATTTTTTAAATATTATTTACATGTTCATAAGGAATATTAACATAGAAACATAATTTTATCATGACTTTCTTTAAATAATGCCTAAACATCTATTCATATTTATTTTTAAATGTATAAAGCATGTGTTTTTAATTTTTTTTTTGGCATTATCTTTCTAAGCTCATGGCTGCAAGTGCTATGTTTACCCTGAGAAATTCCAAAGTTAAGTTTTTCTACTTGCAATTTGCCTTTTGAGTCTCAAATTTTTTTATTTGAATATGCAAAATTACTAGAAATATTTTTATCTTAAAACCTATGTACTTGCAGTGTTTCTTAGTTAACGTAGGTATAGCTAGAAAACCAAGTCTGGCTAAGTTTTAACCCCATTTTTTCCTCAAATCTAATCTGTCACAAAACCTTGTGAATTTAACTTTTTCATTTATCTCAAATTCATTATGTCCTCTTATTTCCACTGTAGCTGCCTTAGTTTAAGGCCTGTCATTTCTCACCTTCAAACTTTATCCTTGCCCATTGAGACTGCTCCTTCACTTTCAACCTGCACTTCATATTATAACCAGAGAGGTCTTCATAAAATTTACATGTGACCATTTCACTTTCCCTTTAAAATCCCTTAATGGCTTCTTCTAACTTTCTGAGAAAAAAATAAAGTCTTTAGCTTATTCTAGAAAACTTATTTCTCTATTAATTCTTCCTACTATTCTCCCATGTTCACACTTTACTACAAGTTCTCCAGAACACAAGCTGTTCTCTCATTCCATTGTTTTATTACTACCGTTCTTTTTTTCTTTTTATTTTTTATTTATTTATTTATTTTTGTGACAGAGTTTCATTCTTGTTGCCCTGGCCGGAGTGCAATGGTACACCCTCGGCTCACTACAACTTCCACCTCCCGAGTTCAAGCGATTCTCCTGCCTCAGCCTCCAGAGTAGCTAGGATTACAGACATGGGCCACCACGCTCAGCTAATTTTGTATTTTTAGTAGAGATAGAGTTTCACCACATTGGCCAGGCTGGCCTTGAACTCCTGACCTCATCTGATCTGCCCTCCTTGGCCTCCCAAAGTGCTGGGATTACAGGCTTGAGCCACCGTGCCCAGCCGTTACTACTGTTCTTGAATACATTCTTCTCTCCTTCTCTACTGAGAAACCTTCTCTTGTCATTTTTATCTACCTAAATCCAGTGTGTCCTTCAAAAGTAAACAAACGCCTCTTGTGCCTGAACTTGCTCTTTTTCTTTTTAAAGTTCTTCATCTAAAAACTAGAGTACTTGTTGCATCAGAATAAAACTATTACTGTTCTCACTTTTCTTCTCTGGACTACAAACTCTGTGCAAAGGACCTTTACCAATTCAACTTTGTGTTATGATGTTTGCACTGTACTGACACATAGTAGGTACTCAATATTTTTTAAGTGTGCAAATAACAAGTCACGTAATGGTGGTTCTTATACTGACTGAAAAGCGAAAAAAAAAAACTCTGTTACATTTAATAATGCAATATAAAATAATTTCAGAAACATATACACTATGAAATAATCAGAAAGGGAAGTCAAATATAAATGCTGAAGGCCATAGGACACTTCTAAGAACACACTGGTCTTTCAGTTTAGGTGACAGCCAGGTGAAAGAGTGTTCCCGGTAAAGGGAACCACAGACTTGAGAGAGAAAGGTACATTCAGTGAAGTTCAAAGTCCCTTCTTATGTCTAAGAATAAGCTAAGATAGTGGAACAAGAATGGGCTTGAATATGAGAAATAAACTCATTTTTGCATCTGAGTATTGAACTATACATTTATATTTAAAACTTATAACACAATAATAGCACTTAATGAATACTTAATGCTTTTCAAACATTGTAAACTGCCATTTAAAAAAATATTAACTCATGTATTTAGCAAAACAAGACTTATATAAACCAACATGTTTATACCCATACACAAGATGAGGTTTAAATTGATTTTTACCAATTTTTAAATTGTGGTTAAATACACATAGCATAAAATCTACCACTTCATCATTTTAACTATAGAGGACAGTGTTGTTAAATACATTCATAATGTTACACAACCATCTCCAGCATTCATCTCTATAATTCTTTCCATCTTGTAAAACTGAAGCTTTATACCCATGAAACACGAATGCCCCATTCTATCTTCCTCTCCACTCCTGTCAGCCACCATGCTGCTTTCTGTCTGATTTTGCATACTCTGAGTAGTTCATATGAGTAAAATTATACAGTATTTCTCTTTGGGTACTTATATCCTCAAGATTCATCCCTGTCTTATCAAAATGTAAGTATTTAATTATATCTCCTTATTGTATTGAAACTTTTACTAAAATATAATTTTCTTCCTTAGAGATCATAACCTTTATAAATTTGATGTCTGTTTTGTCTAACATTAGTATATCCATCTTGCTGTATTTTGGTTACTATTAGCATATCTTCTTTCATATTTTCATTTCAATGTATTCGTGTCATTCTAAAGTGAGTCTCTTATAAAAGGCATATAGTTATCATGATTTTGTACTTTTGCCAATATTTGTCTTTTGATTGGAAATTTAATTCATTTCCGTTTAAAGTAATACTTACATAGTAAAGGGGTACAAAATTTTACTTATGCAAGATAAGTTCTGGAAATCATTTTTGTATATTGCCAGAACAATATTCTTACAGTTAACAATATTGTATTGTATACTTAAAATTTGCTAAGAGTGTCTTCGCAAAATTTAAGAGGCTTTATGTGATCTCACTACAGACACAAAAAAACATAGTAGCCATGTGAGGTAATGGATATGTTAGTTAACTTGATTGTGGCAATATTTCACAATGTATACATATATCAAATCATCAAGCTGCATCTCTTAAATATATAAATATTTTTATTTTTAACTATATCTTTGTAAAGTTGAAAAAAATTACTGGTAAGGAGAAACTATATTTCTTTCATTTTGCTATTTGTTTTCTATATGCCTTAGAGCTTTTTTGTCTGTCATTTCTTGCATTACCATCTTTTTTGTGGGTAGTTGATATTTTGTAGTGAAAAGTTTAAATTATTTTTTCATTTTCTTATATATATATTCTATAGTATTTCCTTGTCGATACCGTAGGAATTCCATTTAACATCCACAACTTAAAAGTCTCTAATTTGGGCCAGGCGCAGTGGCTTATGCCTGTAATCCCAGCACTTTGGGAGACCAAGGCGGGCAGATCACGAGGTCAGGAGATCGAGACCATCCTGGCTAACACGGTGAAGTCATGTCTCTACTAAAATTACAAAAATTAACTGGGCGTGGGGGCATATGCCTGTATTCCCAGCTACTTGGGAGGCTGAGGCAGGAGAACCGCTTGAACCTGGGAGGCGGAGGTTACAGTCAGCCGAGATCGCACCACTGCACTCCAGGCTGGCAACAGAGTGAGACTCCGTCTCAAAACACACACACACACACACACACACACACACACACTCACACACACACACACACAAAACAAAAAAACCCCTCTAATTTGGATATCTACCAACTTCAATAACATACAAAATTCTGCTTCTTTAACAGCTCCACCTACACTTTTGGTTGTTGATGTCATAAAATTACATCTTTTTACATTCCATACCCCAAAATATAAACTCATATTTAGTTCACATGAAGTAGTCTCGGTAAGTTGTATGGAAAACGAAATGTGGAGTTACAAACCAAAGTTATGATAATTTAGCTTTTATCATGTAGAATGTCCTTGCATTTACCTTTATTGAGATTCTTATTTCTTCGTATAAGTTTCAGTTACTGTCTAGTAACCTTTTTTCACCCTGCAGAGCTCCCTTAGGTATTTCTAGTAGGGCAGGTGAACAGGTGTCAAATTCCCACAGATTTTGTTTATGCGAGAATGCCTTAATTATCCCTTAGTTTGAAGGAGCTAAGCCAGATATAGGATTACTGGTTGGCAGCTTATTTCTTTTAGCACTTTGAATATATTAGCCTACCACCTTCTGGCCTCCAATGTTTCTGATAAAAATCGCTGAAAACAATTGTACTAAGGATCTCTTGTATGTGATTCATTGCTGCTCTCTTGCTGTTTTCAAAATTCTCTCTTTCTTTGGCTCTTAAAGGTTTGATTGTAATGTGTCTAGGTATGTGTCTCTTTGAGCTCATCTTACTTGGAGTTTGTGGAGACTCTTGCATGTTCAGATTCATGTCTTTTATTAGATTGGGAGAGTTTTCAGCCATTATTTTTTCAAATATTTTCTCTGCTTCTTCTTCTCCTTCTGGAGATCCCACAATGCATATGTTGGAACTCTTGATGGTATTCTACAAATCACGTAGACTTGGTTCAATTTTGTTCAATTATGTTTCTTTGTGTTCCTGAGGCTTCATGATTTACTGCTATCTTAGGTTCAAGTTCACTAATTCTTTTTTCTTCCTGTTAAAATCTGCATTTGAATCCCACTAGTGAACTTTTCATTTTAGTTGCTGTATTTTCAGCTCCAGAATTTTTTTCTGGTTTCTATTTAGGCTTCCTAATTCTTTATGGATGTTTGTTTCTTCACGTTCTTCACATCTTTCTTAGTTCTTTGAGAAATTAGAAAACAATCGTCTAAAATCTTTGTTGAATAGATCTTATATCAGGTCTTCTTCAGGGACAGTTTCTGTTGATTTACTCTTTTCCTTTGAATGAACCAGGCTTTCCCAGTTCTTCATATACATGTTAAATTTTTATAGGAAACTAGATAGTTAAATCTAATACTGTAACTCAAAATCAGATTCTCTTTCTTCCCCAGAATTTTCTTCTTTTTGATGTATTTATTGTTTTAGATTTATTTATTGTCGTAGGCTATCTGTGTGCCAAAGATCTGTCTGAAATATAAATTTAAGATTTTCTACGAATTTTTCTGAGCTTGTGCATTCTCCTAGGCACATCCAGTCACTTTCTAGTTTTCTCTGTATGTAAATTTCCTTTGAAAATTCTTTAAAGTCTTGTTCCAAAAAGGTAAAAAAGAAAAAAATGAAGGAAGCAGGGAGGGAAAGGGCACTTACCCTTTAAATTCTCTGCAAGTCACTTTAGCTGAGGAAGGAGGAGCTTGCAACATGGAGGGAACAGTGGCCATCCACTTCTTCATCTGAACCTGTGGGATCAGAAGCACCAATCAGAGTACAAATCCCCAATATTTCAATGACAGGATCCCCTTTCCCAGCCATGGCTCCTGCAAGCTGTGTGCAAGCTGCTGCTAGTAGAAATGTTCAGCTGCCTGCCAGGGAATGGGTGGCTGCTATGACAATAATAGCTGAAATTGACTGAAATTCATCTCAAATTGCTTTCCAAGCCTTCTATAGACTCTAGAATTTAAAAACAGTTACATCAGACAGAGGCTGCCAGTGCAATTATTGTCTAGGTGTAGAGACAGGTTCCTGGTGCTTTGTACTCCACTGTCTTCTCAAAATCCATTTAAATTGATTTTTAACTGAATAATTGCAATAATAATTTATGTTTTTATAGCTTATCTTCCTCTAGACACTTGGGTCATATATTTAGATGAAAATGTAATTATTTATTTAAATAATATACCTATAACGTTTTAAGCAATTTTTCGGTTCCATAGCACAATGGGAAGGATAGGTAGTTATGCAAAGTGATCTTGCCAATCCCATCAAGTTCATAATAACCATTTCACAATAGACTTTTCATTACCCTTTAATTACAGTTAGCTTTCTGCCTCACATTTTTAATAGTATCTAGATTGGAAGAGATGTATCTGCTCCAAATTTTTTTTTTTTCAGGACTAAGAGGAAAATTATAGTGGTTTAATTGCTTAACAACTGCCAGAATTCAAAAAGTCAAAATCTTCTTACACGATCGAAAGGGCAAGAGATTATGGATAATATTTAATATAGAAAGACACCTAATTACTAACAGTTATATTTGATTCTTATTTGCCTTATGTTGCTCCTTTGGGTATGGTTTGACAAAGAAACAGTTTCATAGATTTTTGTGTTCTTTAATAGTATCCATATACACCATTAACAGTATAATTCTGGGTGTTTTGATGCTTTGAGACAGAAATTTAAAACTATTAGAAGTGATTAATCAGAAGAAAAAATAAGTTATATAATGACATCCAATTTTACCTTTCCTTCAAGGATTTTGTTTTTTTGTGTTTTTTGTTTTTTTTTTTTGCTGTCAATTACCAGACTTTTGGAAGACATTGGATACTGTCATATCTTTTCTCCCTAACTACATATGCTACTAAAATTACACAAGGGAACAAAAACACAATTAACAGAAAAAAGGATTGTTTTTCCTAGTTAAGGAATTTGTTGATGCAGAGGTATGTGAAATCAAAGTTGTATTAGAAACATGTTTGTTGGCAACTGTTTACAAATTACTGCTTTTCACTCCTGAATATGAATTGTATTTACAGTGGATATATCTAGTAAATGTTCTCAAATTATAGCCAATATTCAAGCATCTTTATACTGATATTTTCGTGATGCATAACATTTCTTTCAGTGGAGAAAATGCAATATGATTTTGTTACAACTTTTGTCTAAACATAAGGAATCATTAGTTGTTCATAAGAAAGATAGCCATCCCTCTTTTACTTATTTCTATTCTACCATGCTGTAGTTAATTCCAATGAGTTAACTTGAATGGATGTTTTAAACAACTTTATCAATGAGTATTTACAAAGAGTCAACAGATATGTATAAGTTTATGGTGTGGGAAATATTTTGTATTATATGATGTTAGATTTGCTAGATGGATTTTCTGTTAAATTTATAACAAGAAACAACTCCATCAACAACAATGAAGCTAATTTTCAGTGGATTGACATTTTGTGTAGCAGGTAGATAAAATTTTGTTTGTTTGTTTGTTTTGAGACAGAGTCTCACTCTATCGCCCAGGCTGGAGTGCAGTGATGCCATCTCGGCTCACTGCAACCTCCGCCTCCCAGGTTAAAGCAATTCTCTGCCTCAGCCTCCTGAGTAGCTGGGATTACAGGCGCCTGCCACCATGCCTGGATAATTTTTTTTTGTATTTTTAATAGAGATAGGGTTTCACCATTTTGGCCAGGCTGGTCTTGAACTCCTGACCTTGTGATCCGCCCGCCTCGGCCTCCCAAATTGCTGGAATTACAGGGGTGAGCCACTGCACCCGGCCGGTAGATACGATTTTTAGGAGAAAAACAAACTGAGACAAACATAGTTTCAATGACAAGTTTTTTTTTTCAGCTTTATTGAGGTATAATTGACAAATAAAAATTGTAGTATACATTTATGACATACAATGTGATATTTTGATACACATATGTATTGTGAAAGAATTACCACAATCAAGCTAATTAACATATCCATTACCTCACAGAGTTACCATTTTGTGTGTGTGATGATGATAATTAGCATATTCTCTTAACAATTTCAAGTATACAATAAAACATTACCTATAGTCACCAATCTGTTCATTGGATCTCAATAATTCAATCATCCTGTGTAATAGAAACTTTATACCCTTTGAACAATGTCTTCCCATTTTTCTCATCCCCAGTTCCTGACAACCACCATTCTACTCTCTCTCATTATTGGTTCAGCTTTTTTACATTCCACATATACGTAAAATCATGGCGTACTTGTCTTTTTGTATCTGACTTATTTCTCTTAGCATAATGTCTTCCAGGTTCATGGATATTGTCACAAACAGGAGGTGTTCCTGTTTTTTAAGATTGGATAACCTATCATTTAATATTTATACTATATTTTCTTTATCCATTTGTCGGTTGATGGATATTTTGTTGGTTTCCATACCTTGGCTATTGTGACTAATGCTGTAATAAACATTGAGGGTGCAGATATCTTGTCAAGATACTGATTTCACTTCCTTTGGATACAAATTCAGTAGTGAGGTTGCTGGATGATTGATTTATAGCTTAGGTTAGAGCAAATAGAGGGCTATCTTTTGGCTAATGCCTTAAAGTCAACAACTCTAAATAATGTCTCTCCCTTTCTTTAGGAAAGGAGGTCTTGATACTTGAAGGTTTTGTATTATTATCTCTCCTGTTCACCTGCAAATGTTACTTAGAAAACATCACCACTTGGAAATGAACAAATGGGTGACAAAGCTTTCAAAGTCATATTGGAGCATGGTCTAACATTCCCATCCAGAAATTATTTAATTGTCCAGGGATATAGCTTTGTTTGGACATTAACTTTTGATTAGGGAACAGATTCTGTGAATAAGAATGTTGATTTGTGTATACGTTGTCCGACAGAGATTTAAATGATCCTATTCTATAGAAAGGTAACTCCAAAATAATTGTTACATTGCCCTGTAGGAACTTAACCAGCTTTGTGTTTAACATAACAAACTTATTTTAGCATATCTTTTTCAAATTACATACATCTCTGCTCCTCAGAAAGACTTTGAACTAGCTTTATTATCTTGCTAGTGTTCTGATTAATGAATTAAATAAACTGTTGTCTCATGCTCATTTAATATTTGCTTTATGTTTGTGTTTTTACTGTTTTAAAATTTAATTTCAACAATGTTTTCAGCTCCATACATCTAGTTACTAAACACTCTAGCATGATATTTTAGAAAGATATACTTTATGCTTCCTGTAATTTAACTGAATAAAAGGGGAAGCTAGGCTGGGCACGGTGGCTCACATCTGTAATCCCAGCACTTTGGGAGGCCAAGGCAGGCAGATCACGAGGTCAAGAGATCGAGACCATCCTGGCCAACATGGTGAAACCCTGTCTCTACTAAAAATACAAAAATTAGCTGGGGGTGGTGGTGTGTGCCTGTAGTCTCAGCTACTCGGGAGGCTGAGGCAGGAGAATCACTTGAACCCGGGAGGCAGAGGTTGCCTTGAGCCGAGATCGCGCCACTGCACTCCAAGCTGGTGACAGAGGACAGAGTGCGACTCGGTCTTGTTGTGCACATGTACCCTAAAATGTAAAGTATAATAATAATGATAATGATAATAATAATGATAATAATAATAATAATAATAATAAAAAGCATTAAAGACACAGGAAAAACAAAAACAAAAAAAGTGGGGGGGAAGCTATATAATTTAGTAATAAAATTAAGTATTGGGAATAGTTTTGAGGGATGCTAAATATTTTTGCTATTTTAATAAATTTAGAGACTTCAAGGTGATCCCAGGCCTAAAAGAGATATGCACCTATGAAATACCTATTTTAGAAACATTGTGCTATCATTCGCTAGGTAACAGGATGTTGGCAAAAGAAACGATCATTCTAAATAACAACCTTCTTACTTATAAGGAAAACAAAATTCATTCTAGCCACTTGCCTTAGAGATTTGTGAACAAAAAATATATTAAATGAAACATACATCTTTAGAATAAAACTAGGTAGATAGTGAAAATTTAATAAGATTTAGTTTTCTGTCCCTCATAAGAACTTTTACTCTATTTCTTTGGTCCTCGTTTAAATTCCCTTGTTTATTTTCTAAGAGTTTAACCTATTTTATTTGAATATTTTATTAATGAAAATACTAACAAATCAATTTGTAAGCAAATTAGAAATAGTGTATATAACTCCAATACATGTTTCATAAGAATATGTAATATTCACCTTCTAAAAAACACAGAAGTCAATAAAAAACTCTTTCTTTTAACTCAGACTATTAGTTTTAGAGAATATATGTTTTCTTGACATAAATTCACAGAGTTAAATGCACAAGCTATAACTGTAGAATAGTCAATAGAATATAATTGCAATTACAGAAAGTTGTATGTGGCCAGGTTATTTACTTAGCCATGTTATTGGCCATTAAATGATACATATTTTTAGGACTTTGAAAAACTACACACCAATGTCTAAAAGTATTATTGCCCCCATGTTAACTTGAATCTATTTTTCTCTTTTTGTTTTGTTTTGTTTTGATTTTTGGGGCAGAGTCTCAGTCTGTCGCCAGGGCTGGAACACAGTGGCGTGATCTCTGCTCATTGTAACCTCTGTCACCAGGGTTCAAGAGATTCTCCTGCCTCAGCCTCCCAAGTAGATGGGATTAGAGGTACCCGCCACCACGCCCAACTAATTTTTTGTATTTGTAGTAGAGACGGGGTTTCACCGTGTTGGTCAGGCTGGTCTCGAACTCCTGACCTCGTGATTCACCTGCCTCAGCGTCCCAAAGTGCTGGGATTACAGGTATTAGCCACCGTGCCTGGCTGAATCTATTTTTCTCTTAAAAAATTACTTCTGTGCAGTGGAAAAGTCACTCAATTGAAAATAATTGTTAAATTTGGAGTTGATCTTTCTATATGCTAAGATAAATTTTACATGAACCAAATATAGCTTCAGTGTACTTCTAAATTGAAGGAACTTTAAATGAGAAATGGTAGGAAAATGCTTTACCTGAGTTCCCACATAAATAATATACTAGAATTTCTTGTAAAATGTCCTTAATTACCAACTCTATTTAAGTACTTGTGCAAATTTGAAACTATTTTTCTTAAATGAGTAATAAAAATGTAGTTTAAACCTTTTCGTTTATCAGTGTTGTCCAGTCAAAATTTTGTAGTAATTTGTGTGTCAAAAGAAGTTCCATGGCACCCTGAATACTAGTCATATAAATGAGTTTAATAATATAGCATCAAGTGCCAAATTAGTGTTATGTGACATCTGAATTATTTATTTATTTGTTTAGAGACAGAGTCTATCTCTCCTAGTCTGGAGTGAAATGGTGTGATCTAGGCTCACTGCAACCTCTGCCCCCTGGGTTCAAGTGACTCTCTTGCCTCACCCTCCTAAGTAGCTGGAATTACAGGCGCCTGCCACCATTCCTGGCTAATTTTTGTATTTTTAGTAGAAATGGGTTTTTGCCATGTTGGCCAGGCTGCTCTTGAACTTGTGACCCCAGGTGATCCATGTGCCTTGGCCTCCCAAAATGCTAGGATTACAGGCATGATCGTGCCCGGCCACATGAATTATTAATAGAAGAACAGATTATGAACTGGGGACTAAACAATTTTTTTATTATTATTATACTTTTAAGTTTTAGGGTACATGTGCACAATGTGCAGGTTTGTTATATATGTATCCATGTGCCATGTTGGTGTGCTGCACCCATTAACTCGTCATTTAGCATTAGGTATATCTCCTCATGCTGTCCCTCCCCCCTCCCCCCACCCCACAACAGTCCCCGGAGTGTGATGTTCCCCTTCCTGTGTCCATGTGTTCTCATTGTTCAGTTCCCACCTATGAGTGAGAACATGCGGTGTTTGGTTTTTTGTCCTTGTGATAGTTTACTGAGAATGATGTTTTCCAGTTTCATCCATGTCCCTACAAAGGACATGAACTCATCATTTTTTATGGCTGCGTAACATTCCATGGTGTATATGTGCCACATTTTCTTAATTTATTGAAGAAATTCAAACTTTATTCTTGAAAGACAAGAAGGGGTAGAATAATTCTAAAGGAATATGAGAAAACTCTAATTTTAGGGACTTTGTTATGAAGGTGGAAATGGGCAAGTATTATTCTCAGGGCATAGAATCAACAATTACATTGCTGTAGTGGATCTTGGTATAAGGCACCAGTGAAGAATACATTTTCTTGAACCTAAATCAATACAAAAAAATGCCAGGTACATTGAGTCAATTAACATGGCATATAATGAATTAATTTGCTTATATTTTGCTTGATTATTTATTATTGAACAATTACATTATGAGAATATTGGAAAAACGCAGAAGAGCATTTGTGTCAGATTCCTGTTAAGAAAACAGATAAAAGTTATAAGAAAGAATTTGTTTCTATGACAAGTTCATATAAAGCAAAGTTCTGTCAACAGATGAGGACAAAAGCAGGCACAAAATAGAAGTAAATATTTTGGGGCCATGTGACTTAAAGAATGATAGCACCATTGGTAGAAATAGAATAATTTTGTTAATTGGTTTTCTTTTTTTTTTTTTTTTTTGAGATGGAGTCTCACTCTGTCGCCCAGGCTGGAGTGCAGTGGCGCAATCTCGGCTCACTGCAAGCTCCGCCTCCCGGGTTCACGCCATTCTCCTGCCTCAGCCTCTCCGAGTAGCTGGGACTACAGGCGCCCGCCACCACGCCCGGCTAATTTTTTGTATTTTTAGTAGAGACGGGGTTTCACCGTGGTCTCGATCTTCTGACCTCGTGATCCACCCGCCTCGGCCTCCCAAAGTGCTGGGATTACAAGCGTGAGCCACCACGCCCGGCCTTGTTAATTGGTTTTCTGTTGGAATCGTAATATAGTTTTCATAGACATATGTTGACTTTGAGGCAATTGAGTTTGAAGTCATAATATTTATTATCCATCTTTGTGGAGACATACTTAACCAATATTTAAAGTTATTGATATAGCCAATCACTGTCATTAACTCTTTTTCTGATCCTTCAAATTTCCAGTTACAATTGTGGTTTTGAAATTACAGTGCCAGTTTTATCTTAGGAAATCCACATATATCATTTGTTATACTTATAATGAGAAAGTTATTGCTGTCTCTGCTTCACAAACAAGAAAGGCTCATAAAAGCACATAATTTCAAGGGCTTGAGCTGACCTGGAGAGAGCTGTACTGCCAGGTGCCATAGTAGCTGATAGAAAACACAAACCAAAGGAAAGCAACAGTCAAGACTGTGATCACTTAGTACGAAAATATGAGCCAGAGGCTAAATGAGAGTTAGCAGTAACTCACCCCACTGTTCATTTTGCCACATGAAACAGCACCAGTAAAGGGTGAGCTGGATTAGCACAAACATGGTGAGTCACCTCACTGCGCAGTGAAGTTGACCAGAAAGGCCAGAAAGGCCCCGCAGTTTTATGGACCTGGAGCGGAGGGGCGGGAAGGGGAGGGGAAGAAGGAGTAAGGGCTAGGAAAGAAAAACTACTGAAACCTAGTGGAGGAAAGTGTCTCCTAGTTCTCCCCGATTCCCCCATTAAGAGGCCTCGGCTACGGTGTCTGAGGAAAGACTCCACCATAGGCCCCTGGGCTAGGAATGAAGTATGCATAAGAGAATGGCCGGCCAGGAGGTCTTGAGCCTCTGACTCCAAGTCCCATCATAGACGGCTTCGCACTGGCTGTGCACCAACTCTGTCGTTCAAGGATAGTTTTCCCCTCTGAGACCTGCCAGGTAAAGCCTTTGTAATTTCCCACAGTCAGGCCTAAAGGTTCACACATGAGTATTTGGCTAGGAGCCCAATAATTTTGGGCTGATAATAATTTTGGTGTGAACTGACTGGGCCAAAAACATATATAGATATGGCTTGGGGAGAAAAAAATCCCATTTTCTTCCCTTCAAGATGCTTCTTTCATTAAAAACATTTTATGGGCCAGGCGCGGTGGCTCACACTTGTAATCCCAGCACTTTCAGAGGCCGAGGCGGGTGGATTACCTGAGGTCAGGAGTTCAGGACCAGCTTGGCCAACATGGTGAAACTCTGTCTGTACTAAAAAATGCAAAAACTTAGCCAGGTATGGTGGCAGGCGCCTGTAATCCCAGCTACTAGGGAGACTGAGACAGGAGAATCGCTTGAACCCAGGAGGCAGAGGTTGCAGTGAACCGAGATCATGCCATCACACTCCAGCCTGGGTGACAAGAGCAAAACTCCTTCTCAAAAAAAAAAAAAAAAAAAAATATTTAATTTACTATAACTTCATTGATTTTCATTTTGTCTCTTGTGTTTTTACTCTTCCTTACTAGTAAAATTATGTTTGGAAATGTTCATTGTAACTTGGAACAGAAAACAGAGCTGGAGTTAGAGTGGTATGTAGTAGTAGGTCAGTCAAAACATGAAGGAAACAGAAACAGCTTGTGATGCGACTTATGTTGGACAGCCACAGGGTTCTGCAGCCTGTGTGTACCATGAAAATCACTGCTCTTCAGGGACAAAGCAAACTTAGTTTTAAGTAATAATTGATGTCATTTCTTTCTACTTTGTCTAACACATACCTACAGATGTGTTGTTTTAGCTCCTCCACTAAATCTCAGGCTCTTTGAGAAATTATAACCCTATAATAAATACCAAAATTATAAGTGTATAGAAAGTTTTTAATAAATATTATTGAGTTGAATATGCTAGCCAGTTAATAAAATATACAGACCTTTATTATTCCTGGAGATCAGTGACTTTCAAAGTACAGCAGGCAGCTGTATTTCATGTATTTCATGTATTTCATGGCTGTCCATTAGTAGTCTGAATCTTGACGTTAGAAATGAGCAAGTGAAAAATTGTGATCAAGGGAATAAGATTGGCAGGGCCAACCTGATAGGAAGTTAAAAGGAATAAATTACCAATTAGTAATGGAGGTTTCAGATTGAGATGCATTGTAAAATTCAAACCTAAATTTCATTGGGATTTAATACTACACTTAACGGGCTAAAGTGATCTCAGATGTCCTTTTTGGCATCTCTCTGCACATTAAAAGTAATATGACTATCATTCATCTTTGGTTAATCTGAGAAAGTATAATAATTATACTCTGATATTATGTTTTATATATTAATTTTTATATTAAATTTTAGACATAATTTTAAAAGTGGAGCTGCAATTTGTGTGTTTCCTTTAAGCAGTTTTTATCAAGGCTGTCATATTTCTGGTTGGAGTGTAACATATCCATCTAAGACCTTTAGACTAATCAGGACCCCACTGATACTTTAATTTCAATTTTTTCTTGCTTTTTAGAATAATTTTCTAGAATTACTCTAGAATAATTAACTAGAATAATCTACACAAGTAAAAATATAGAGATTATAGATTTTTCAATTAAGTCTGTATAAAAATATTAGAAACTTATGGGGAAGAGAATTAACATTTTTGAGTGCCTATCACATGCCAGACACAGTGTGAATGTGTGCTATATTAATTTGTTCATTTAATTATCATACAAATGTTGTATGGAAAGGGGCATCTTTCCCCATTTATGTCTGAGAAAACTGAGGCTCAGGGACTTATTTAACCAAAAGGAAAGCAAGAGGTAAAGCAAGAATTAAAAGCTAGATTTTTTCGTTCTGAAATTGTACTATTTTGTCTGTGTGGGAATGTTTCCATTCATGGCTAATTCTTTTATGTGTATTGGATTTAAAAGAAAAATGAGTTATATTGGCATATGTTACTCTCATAAAATTATTCCAAAGTCTATGTCTGTATGACCGTGACAGTATAAATCAAAATTCTTCTTAATAATTTTATATCAGATGTAAAATTATATGATTTTTTAAGATATAGACTAAAATGCTTTTATTTTAGTCAACTTTCACTTTAATATTCCAGAAAAATATTTCATGATATTCAAAATTATCATATGGAAAATTATCTGGTTGTACACTACTTTTGACTTATGCAATGTAGTAATGGGTATAAATATATGGTGAATTATTAGAAGTTAATATTCTGTAATAAACCATTAAGATTTTTGAACTTCTGTACTTTTGTAAAAAGGTATCTAACAAAAACACTTTTTCTGGACTTTCAGGCATACCTTGGAGATCTTGAAGGTTTGGTTATAGACCATCACATTAAAGCAAATATTGCAATAAAGAGAGTCACACAAATTATTTTGGTGTCCCAGTGCATATAAAAGTTATATTTATACTATAATGTATTCTATTAAGTGTATTAAGTATGATGGCGTTATGTATAAAATATAAATGTAAATGCCTGAATTAAAAGTATGTGATTTCTAAAGTGGCTGACAATTATCCGAGCTTCCCAAATCACACTCTTTATGCTAGTGGAGGCTCTTGCCTCAGTGTTGAAGGCTGCTGACTGAGCAGAGTGGTAGAAGCTGAAAATGGGGGTGGCTGTGGCAATTTCGTAAAATAAGACGACAATGAAGTTTGCTGCAGCAATCGACTCTTTTTGAAAGATTTCTCTGCAGCATATGATACTGTTTCATAGTATTTTACACACAGTAGAATTTCTTTCACAATTGAAGTCAATTCTCTTAAACCCTTTATCAACTAAGTTTACATAATCTTCTAAATCATTTTTTGTCATTTAAACAATTTTCATGCATCTTCCCCAGTAGGTTGCATCTCAGGAAACCTCTTTGTTTGCTCATCCATAAAAAGCAATTAATCTGTTCAACTTTTATAGTGCAACTGTAGCAACTCATTCACATCTTCAGGCTCCACTTCTCATTCTAGTTTTGCTATTTGCATCACATCTGTAAGTCTTGAACCCTTTGAAGCCATCCATGAGGATTGGATTCAACTTCTTCCAAACTCCTGTTAATATAAATATTTGACCTCCTGGCATAAATCATGAATGTTCTTAACGGCATCAAGAATGGTGAATCCTTTCCAAGAGATTTTCAATTTATCGTGCCCAGATGTTCCTGTGGCAGCTGTAGCCATACAAAATTTGTTTCTTAAATAATAAGACTAGAAATGAAAAATTATTGTTGATCCATGTGTTGCAGAATGAATGTGGTGATCACAATCATAAAAGCAAGATTCATATCCTTGCACATCCCCATCAGAGCTCCTGGATGACTAGGTGCATTGTCAATGAGCACTAATATTTTGGAAGGAATAGTTTTGTTTTTTTTTTAGGAGCAGTATGTCTCAATAGTGGGCTTAAAATACTCAGTAAGCCATGCTTTAAACAGATGTGCTATGATCCAGGCTGTTGCTCCATTTAAGAAGCACAGGCAGAGTAGATTTAGAATAATTCTTAGGGCCTTAGGATTTTCAGAATGATAAATAAGCATTGGCTTCAATTCAAAGTCACTGAGTGCATTAGCCCTTAACAAGAGAATCGGCGTGTTTTTTAAAGCTTTAAAGACAGACATTGTCTTCTCTCTAACTACAAGTCCTAAATGATATTTTCATCCAACATAAGACTGTTTTGTCTATATTAAAAACATTTTGTGTAGTGTAGCCAGCTTCATCAATGATCTTAGCTAGCTCTTCTGGATAACTTGCTGCAGCTTCTACATCAGCATTTGCGTCACCATGCACTTTTACATTATGGAGGTGGCTTTTTTCCTTAAACTGCATGAACTAACCTCTTTCTTACAGAAGAAAAGCTTCCAAATTTTCTCTGTGCTTTCTTACGTCTCAGCCTCCATAAAATTGAAGAGATTTAGAGCCTTTCTCTGGATTAGTCTTGTCTTAAGGGAATGTTGTGGGCAGTTTGATCTTCTATCCAGACCACTCAAACTTTCTCTATATCATCAATAAACCTGTTTCGCTTTGTTATTTTTGGTGTGTTTATTGAAATTGCACTTTTAATTTCCTTCAAGAACTTTTCCTTTGCATTTAAAACTTGGATGTTGGGCACAAGAACCCTAGCTTTTGACGTTTCGCCTTTCAACATGCCTCTCCCACTTACCTTAATCATTTCTAGTTTTTGATTTAAAATGAGAGGTGTGTGACTCTTCCTTTCCCTTAAACACTTAGAGGCCATTGTAAGGCTATTGTTGGCCTAGTTTTAAAATTGTTGTGTCTTAGGGAATAGGGAGGCCTGAGGATAGTGAGAGAGATGAAGTATTGGCCAGTCGGTGAAGCACACATTTATCAATTAAGAACACACACACACAATTTTTATCAATTGTTTGCCACCTTTTAGGCGTGTAGTTCATGGCAACTGAAAACAATGACAATATTAACATCAGAGATAACTGATCACAATCACCATAATATAATAATAACAAAAAAGTTTGAAATATTGTGAGACTTACCAAAATGTGACACATACTGTAGGAAAAATGGTGCCTATAAACTTGCTCAAGGCTGAGTTACCAGAACCTTTTTGTCTGTAAAAATTGCAATATCTGTAAAGCATAATAAAGCAAAGTAAGCTTGTACAGTGAAATACTCATATTAAACTAGTACCTATAGAAACATTGTTAATTTATTGACTATAAATTTGCATGTGATTAAAAGGAACTTTTTGAGTGCTATTGTTCCATATGATAGATATTTTGTTCTGTTATCCCATTAGTGACAAATACTGTATGCTATTAACCATTATAGAATCCTAGAATGGCAAACTGGTATTTCCTAATACAACACCTAGTTCAGTTGCTGTTGATGCTGGACAAAATGGTCCCCCAAAACGGGTTTACATATTGTTCACCGTAACTCTGGCTTCTCAGCTGCTTCCGGTAGGACTTCTGCATAGAATCTGGAACTAAAGTTTGGCATACAGCAAATATGTCCAAATTCAACAGTATCTACAAAACATATACTGATTGATAAAGATAAAAATATATGCACTAAAATGCAAAAATATATTAGTAAATATAATACTTATTTTAATCTTGGAATAGTATCGTTCTTCCTCATTCTAGATGCTTAACTTATTGCAGAGTGGTAGATAATATTTTTTTTTCTCAAACAGTATAAGGTTTTCTATTTTGAAATGGAGTATTTTAAGGTTTTTAATATAAGGAGCATACAAACATAATAAATTTACAATGATGTATGATAGTTTTTAGTATCATAATTAAAAAATACCCCTATAATCTGTAGCTCTATAATAGAAAGGAACTTTTAATACATTTATATTATGAATGATAAATATACATTTAATCGAAATTGTCAAATTTTAAGTTTACATAATTTTGTGTGTTCTCAAATTATTCCCTGAATTATTATTCAGAAGATATCCTAAACTCTAATTCTTAAAATCAAATTAAATTATTATCTATGGTTACATACATAAAGGGAAAAATTAAAATGTCAAGAAAAGGTCATCCTGTTTGGTCTTTGGAATCAGAAGTCACTTAGGTTTTCAAATTTGGCATGTATTTCTATGATATAAGAAATCGTAATAATAAAGGAATGTTAGGGCAGAACAGTGTAGAGGTCCACACTGCAATTTGGTAGGCAAGCAAAATTCAGACTATAAATAAAGTGGCTGCTGTTATTCTTTACTAATTGCTTCAAATGTAATTTCTTAATTGGCTATAGCTATCTTTTCTCTTATGTGGAAGCATTTTTCTCCATTGTCTTTGTCTTATGAAAAACAGTATATAAATAGTATTGGAAATTTTTACTTTCATACATTCATTAGTATGGTGTTCTAAAGTTTGCCTTGCAAATTTAACTGCTAAGAGCTATATACATTTCTTTAAAAAGAATTAATAAATTATCAAATTTATAAGCAAGTCCTGGAAGTTTTACTATGTCAAATATTTCAAGTATGTTAAATTAAAATATTTTGAATAAAAAATGCAAGATATTTCACACAACTCTTAAGTATGGATGCTACTTAATGAAAAAGTGGTAGGCTCTTTAAGTAGAAATAAATAGATATTTATCACTGATTTGAAGTATCATATCATGCCAGAAATAGTTTTAGATAGTAAATACAACACCATAATTTAATTTTTTCTTTCATAAGCAATGTGTCACAGGAAAAAAAATCACTGATAAAATCTAAACCTAAAATTAATCTAGAGTAAAATATTATCAAAAATTACATAGGGACTGACTCCATTGAAAATATATCACTTCATTGTATAATAAAATTCTAACAAATAGGAAAATTGTTTAACCAATACAAAAATTATAAATAATATTGACAACAATAATCATAAAATATTTTAGAGTACAAATATTCCATTTAAAAACTTAAAATATAGGATAATGTATGTAATCTAATTCAACATAAATGTTGAAATAAAAATTGCAGTGAACATGTGTTTTTAACTAGTGATAACATCTGCCAATACTAATATGGTTGTTTCTTGCCTGTCTCCATACTTTTATTTGTTTTCCTTGACTTATTGTACCACCTGGAAAATCCAGTACAATATTGAATGAAAGTGATGTTAATGGAAACTTTTCTTTTCTTACATATCTCAAAAGTAAGCTTTCAGAGTTTGTCCCTGAAGTATGATGTATACTTTTGATGTTTTGAATATACTTGTTGGCAGATAAAAGATGTTTATGTTATTCCGGGTGTGCTAGAATGTTATCATCAATGATTCTTTTCTATCAAAAGTGTAATTTTTTCAGCAGTTATTGAGATAGTTTATGACTTTTCTTGTCTTTCACTGTAGTTGATTATTTTTGTAATACAAGGCAACCTTGGTTTCCTGGATAAAAATAAGAAAGCCTCACGTGTCTTCCCAGCTTTGTATTTATAGATTATTCTGATGTCCTTCACAGAAATGTCAAGCATCACCATGTGAGGGGTGGGGAGTACCAATTATACTACTTGAATACACACATGTATACTCAGGTTTAGTAATGTGGAGTATACCTGGAACTGATTCTTAAGTAAAAATTGTCTAAACTTTTTGGCCAGCTTTTTGTTTTTATAATATATTGAATTACACAACAGATTATATCAATGAAACACCATTATCGGATTGTTTGCCTTCATCTGCTAGTGTAGTTAAATCATTCTCTTAACTTAGAAGGTTAAATTGTACAATTTTCAAGGATTAAACTAACTTTCCACCCCAACGGTAATAACTCCACTTGGTCATTATATATATATATATAAAATATGTAAATAAATAAATATATTTATTTACTTACATCTTTTGGTGCTTTCAATTGTTAGTATTTTATTAATGACTTTTTTCTGTATTCAGGAGAGTTATTCATGAAGAATAGAATAATTTTCTATTGTAGTAATGTGTTTGTTATGTTTTTATATCAAGGTTTCACTGGCTTCATAACATACGTTCGGAGGTGGCCCTTCTTCCTCTGTTTTACAAAAAAAGTTGTGCAACTGTGTAACACTGGTATGAATTAATTTCTTAACCTTTCCAGTATTCACCAGTGTAAACCTCTGAAATTTTTGTTGGGAAATCTTTTGATAAAAATACAATTTATTTAAGAGATAAAAGGCTGTTAAGATTTTGTATTTAATCTCATGTTTATTGGTTTAACTTGAACTTTTCAAACAATTTATCCATTTTTCTAAATTCCTGTTTACAAATGTATTGATGTGAGTGTTGATACCATGAATTCATTATCAACTTCTAATGTTTTTAGCATATGTAGTAATCGCACCTATCTCAATTCTAATACTAGTATTTTTATTTTATTTTATTTTTTTGAGAGGGAGCTTCGTGCTTGTCACCAGGCTGGAGTGCAGTGGTGTGATCTTGGCTCACTGAAACCTCCACCTCCTGGGTTGGGAATACTGACATGCACCACCACAGCCAGCTTTATTTTTTTTTATTTTTTTTTTAGAAGAGACAGGGTCTCACCATGTTGGTCAGGCTGTTCTCTAACTCCTGACCTCAGGTGATCCACCTGCCTTGGCCTCCCAAAGTGCTGGGATTACAGGTGTGAGCCATTGCACCTCACTTGATATTGATAATTCCAATTGTCTTAATGTTTCCTTTATGAATCTTAGGGGAGTTTATCAATTTTAACAACCTTTTCAAGTAAATAAATTTTGCTTTGTTAATTTTTCTGTCTTTATTCTATTTTGTTGGTTTCTTCTATTGTCATTGTTATTTCTTCTTCTATTTATCATGGGTTTAACCTGCTGATTTGTTCTAAAACTTTGTTGAGAGGAGATCTTAGCTAGTTTAGGTTAAATTTCTCTTGCTTTCCTGTAACCTTTTAAATTTGTATGTACCGTATTAGCTGCTGCTTAAATATTTTGAAATCTTATATTTCAGTGATTATTTAGTTTGACATATTTTCTAACTTCACTTGTAATTGATTTCTTCTTTGGGCAAATTTTGTGTGTGTGTGTGTGTGTGTGTGTGTGTGTGTGTGTGTTGTCTTTACATCCCCATATCCCTAATATTTAGAGACTTTTCAGATAGTTTTCTGGAAATAACTTTTCATTGAATTCTTCAGTGATCAGAAAATACCCTTTGCAAGATTTAATTTCATTAATGCACTGGAATTATTTTATGGCCTCCACATGGTACATCTTGTGAATGTCCCATGTGACCTTGGAAGAGTATGTTTTCTCCAGTTTTGGGGTATACTGGTCAAACTGGTTGAGAGTGTCATTCTGATATGTTATATTCCTACTGTGTTTCTTTTTTCTTTTCCTCTATTACTTGTGTTATTCTAGAGGGAGGAGTGATACCAATTATTGATTATGGTTATGAATCTATTTCTCCCTGAGGTTCTGTCAGTTTTTGCTTCATATATCTTGAATCTCTATTATTAAAGGTTTTCATATATTTGTAATTTTAAATCATTAGATCTTTCTGTTATATTCATCATTTTAATATTTATAATTTATATTTACCTACATATTTACCATTTTGAGTGTCTTTATTCATTTCTGTATATCTAAATTATCACTTGGTGCCATTTGCTTTCATCCTGAAGAACTCTGTTAGCACTTTTTTTTGTTTTTTTTGAGACGGAGTTTCACTCTTGTTGCCTAGGCTGGAGTGCAATGGCGTGATCTCTGCTCATCTCAACCTCCACCCACCGCGTTCAAGCGATTCTCCTACCTCAGCTTCACGAGTAGCTGGGATTACAGGCGCCCGCCACCGCACCCAGCTAATTTTTTGCATTTTTAGTAGAAATGAGGTTTCTCTATAGTGGTCAGGTTGGTTTCGAAATCCCGACCTCAGGTGACCTGCCCATCTTGGCCTCCCACAGTGCTGGGATTACAGATGTAAGCCACTGCGCCTGGCCTCTGGTAGCATTTCTTAAAGTGCAGGCCAGCTGACAGTAAATTCTGTTTTATCTAAACATGTCTTTATTTTACCTTCATCTGCAACAAATATTTTCACTGGATATATAATTCTATAATTGCAGTTTTTCTTTCCTTTCTATGCATGATTTAAAGATGTCATTTCATCATTCTTGGGTCTTTTTTGTTTCTCCCTAATGGGAATGTGGTGGTCAATCTCATTATTGTTGACTATATGCAATGTGTCGTTTTTATTTCCTTCTGGCTGTTTTAAATATTTTCTCCTCATCCTTTAATTTCAGTAGTTTGATTATGATGTGCCTAGGTATGATTTTCTTACTGTTTATCCAGTTTCAATTTCCTTCAGCTTCTTGGGTTTATAAGTTGATGTCTTCCTTCAAACTTGAGACCAAGAATGATTTTTCTATCTCTATTTTATCTTTTTCTCCTTTGGTATTATAACTGCATAAGTTTTATCACTTTATATTTTTCCTCTGGTCTCCAGCACCCCATTAACTTTTCTTTAGTACTTTTTCTCTTTGTAAGAATATCCTTGGACGTATTTAGCGTGATTGGTGATGTCACAAAGATATGTCAGTAAACATCGTATCTTTGTGACATCACAAATCACGCTAAATACGTCCAAGGATATTTAAGTTCCCTAATTGACTTTTAAGCTCCAGAATTTATCTAGCTATATATGAGTTTATATATATGAATTTATATAAATGTGAGTTTATATTTATTTTTTTATTATTTATTTTTCAGCTGAATCATCCATCTGTTCTTTATGACTATATTTCCTTTAAGTCCTCGAACCTATTTGGAATACTTTATTTAAAGTCTTTTGGTACTTATTGCAATAGCTAAATCATCAAAAGTGAAGTTTTTATTGACAGATATTTTGTTCTTTTTCTCCTGAGTTTGCACACATTTTCCTGTTTGCATGTCTGATTGATTTGTAATTGGATACTAGACAATAAGAACTATACATTATAGTTACTCTGGTTTCTTTTTTTTTTTTTAATTTAATTTAATGTTAAGTTCCGGGGTACCTGTGCAGGATGTGCAGGTTTGTTACATAGGTAAACATGTGTCAGGGTGGTTTGCTGCACCTATCCACTCGTCATCGATGTATTAAGCTCTGCATGCTACCTATTTATCCTGGTCCTCTTCACCCCACTCCACCCCACCCCCACCCCCAACAGGCCGCAGTCTGTGTTATTCCCTTCTGTATTAGTCAGGATTCTCTAGAGGGACAGGGATAATAGGATTGATGCATATATAAAGGGGAGTTTATTCAGAAGTATTGACTCACACAATCACAAGGTGAAATCCCATAACGGGCTGTCTGCTAGCTGAGGAGCAAGGAAGCCAGTCTGAGTCCCAAAACCTCAAAAGCAGAGAAGCTGACAGTGCAGCCAAAGGTGCAAGAATCCAAAAGCTGAAGAACCTGGAGTCTGGTGTTCAAAGGCAGGAAGCATCCAAAACGAGAGAAAGATGTAGGCTGGAAGACTAAGCCAATCCAGTGTTTCCACATTCCTCAGCACTTTGGGAGGCCAAGGCGGGTGGATCACCTGAGGTGAGGAGTTTGAGACCAGCCTGGCCAACATGGTGAAACCCCATCTCTAAAAATACAAAAAGATTAGCTGGGCGTGTTGGCGAGGGCCTGAATTCCCAGCTACTTGGGAGGCTGAGGCAGGAGAATCGCTTGAACCCAGGAGGCAGAGATTGCAGTGAGTGGGGATCGTGCCATTGCACTACAGCCTGGGTGACAAGAGCAAAACTCCATCTCAAAAAAAGAAAAAAAAAGAAAGAAAAAGAAAAAAAAAACACTCAGAAAAGAAAGAGCAAGTGTTGCTCTTTTGTAAATCATTTTGCTAGGAAAAATTAAAGAATGTGTTGCTGAGTAGCAAGTGGAATCCAAGTAATTTTAAAGGGTGTGACATAATAAAATAACTTCTGGCAGAAGAAAAATGAATTGTGTTACATTTTAAAAATAGATTGTTACATTAGCCTATTAGGGTTTTATATTTTATAGAAAATATTGATAGTGTCAGAAATATAATAATAGTGTAAATATAACAACCCTGTGAATAATGAAGAATACTTGTGCATAGGTTCTAATGTTTATTTTATCTAGTGAGGAGAATTCAATCTCATTGTCATTTTAGCATTTAACATTTAACTTTCACATTTCATACCATGCTGCAGAGGGTGATACGCCCACAATCAAACAATTCATGTTTTTGTGGGAAATAAAACTCTTTAAATCTTTTTCATGTTTAAACATTTTAATATTTAAGGAGAAAAAATTATAATTTTTTCACCCTAGATACAGTTATACCATTTGATAAATGCAGTTTGTGTGTGTGTGTGTACACGCATGTGTGTGTGTATTTGTAGAATTGTACATAAATCTGGAGGAAGAAGGTACATACTTATTTAGAAGGCCTGTATTTCTCTTTCTTTCTCTCTCTCTCTTTTTTTTTTTTTTTTTTGAGACAGAGTCTCCCTCTGTCACCCAGGCTGGAGTGCAGTGGCGCAATCTCTGCTCACTGCAAGCTCCGCCTCCTGAGTTCACGCCATTCTCCTGCCTTGGACTCCCAAGTAGCTGGGACTACAGGTGCCCACCACCACGCCCTGCTAAGTTTTTGTATTTTTAGTAGAGACTGGGTTTCACCATGTTAGCCAGGATGGTCTGGATCTCCTAACCTCGTGATCCGCCCGCTTTGGCCTCCCAAAGTGCTGGGATTACAAGCATGAGCCACCGCGCCCAGCCAAAGGCTTTTATTTCTTTACATGTTCTGCCTGATCACTTCATCTTTGTTGCTTGATTACAGTTTCTATCATCTCAATGAATTTTTCTATTTGAGGTTCCATAAGAGATAGCAATAGATAATTAAGCATTCATATATTAAATTGAAATTCTCCTTTTCAAAAAGTTGTTTATTATTTTTTAATTGTGAACACTTAATCCTTGAGAATAAAATTATTTTAATTACAATGCTTTGTATAGTGTTTGGAATATAGTAATAAGTTGCTGTAAGAGTATAGATAGAAAATATATTAATGAGCATAGATAGTTGGAATATAATTGTAAATTATGTAATTGCAAACTGTAAATTATAGTGATTACTTGCAATGTACTGGAGACCTCACGTGCATGTATCATGCAACATAAGCATTTTTCCTCTTAATAATCAATGAAGTCAATTAATTTTTGAAACATATACAGTAAGTACATGTATATGAATTCCAGTTCTCTCTAAGGTCGTTCTGATTTCAGAATCCTTGCTTCTTTTGCCACTCTGCTAAATTACTTTTCATACTTCTGATCTAATGAAGGCCTGTTTTGTGACAGGCAGTATATTAGAAGATTTACTGACTGCAACTCATTTATTTAAAATGAAGGAAGTTTTATTAACCTTATTTTGAAAATAAGGAAACAGATTCAAGGAGCTCAACTTATCTTCTCAGAATCATTCAATTGTTAAACATCAGGTATTTGGTTCATACTAGAACAACATTGAAAATTTTATCCGAATTCATACAGAAACATAAGCTTTAGCATTCATACCAATTATATCAGTTTGTTTTTTGTAATTCTGAAATACAATAATTATTAAACAAGAGTTTCAAAATATGACAGAAGAGTTTAGAACTGTCCAAGATAAAACTGCACTATGAACCCCCTACTTTAGGGAGATTAAATAAATTGTAAAAGAAAATATTTTAAATAGAAATAATCTATTCTAAGCTTATTGTTTTTGTTATTTAAACCCTCAGAAATTGTATATCTTCAAACGTAAAAAGTATTTGGAAATGTAATATATAATGATTCAAAATAAAATAAACATAACATGATTTCATCAATTATGTATATAATTAAACCATATTAGAAATTCATTTTGCATAGTTTGTTTCAAAGTGTTTAGCAGAAAATAAATGTCAAACATGACTTTTAGATTTAGGTACTTTTTTTGCTTTCATATAATTATAAATTTAGTCAGTCACAAACCAAATTTGTTACAGAAATTTTACACAATGTGTAATTCATAATTTAAAAGATGCTGAGGGAAAGTGGTCCTTAAAGAAAAGATCAGGTGAATAGATTTGAAATGAAAAGAGACTTTTTTGTTTGAGTTCACTCAAGTATTTTCTTATGGTGGATGATATTTGAAGAAGTCATTGGAGATTTTTTTCTTCTGTCTCCCTGTCTCCTGGTCCTGCACTCCCATCCTACACTATCTAATCGCCCTCTTCCTGCCTTTCTCTAACCATCATCAGCCTTACCAACTATTGAGTACTTATTAAATGATTGGACAATTATTATTATTATTTTTTGAAATGGAGACTCGCTCTGTTGCCAGGCTGGAGTGCAGTGGCACCATCTCGGCTCCCTGCAACCTCCGCCTCCTGGGTTCAAGCAATTCTCCTGCATCAGCCTCCCAAGAGCTGTGACTACAGGCGTGCGCCACCATGCCCAGATAATTTTTGTATTTTTAGTAGAGACAAGGTTTCACCATGTTGGCCAGGATGGTCTCGATCTCTTGACCTCGTGATTCACCCGCCTCAGCCTCCCAAATTGCTGGGATTACAGGCGTGAACCACTGCGCCTAGCCGCTATCATTGTTAAATGTTGGAAGCATTATGTGAGGTGCTGCATTAGTGAATTATCATGTATTAGTCCTAGATTCCAAGAAATGCTGTGATTATCTTTGGGGTTCATTACATATTAGCCACCCTCTGAGGTGGCTAAAAGATCTGTTACTATCTAATTTAGTTCCAAGCTTGTTTGAATTCCAGTATTCGACCTACCTTAAGATTCAACTGTTAAACTAGTAAAAAAAAGAGCACTAATATACCATTATATTACATTTACATTCACAGACACATTTGTATTTTATGCAAATTAAATCATTCAATCTTGTAACATAATTGATACCACTGAGGTCCCTATTTTTAGAAGGTAATTCTGAGACAAAAATCACATAATTGTTTCTATTGTGTATCCCACTTCAATACTGTTCCCTACAACTCCCAATCCCTAAACTTCATGTTAACCAGCTTCTCAGTCCACAAAAGAAATTTCTTCTGACGTTTTATAGCGTCACATGGCCTCACTGAAGTAATACACTAATGAAGGAACTTGGTCCTTAATACTTCTCATCCCCAAGTGAATTACATGACTTTTTGTCTCTGTTAAAATAATTTAGAAAATTAAATCACAAGTCTATTTTAACGTGTTAATGGAGGCTAACGAATGTCAGAGCACAATAGTTGAATTTAATAGTGTGGATTTGAAGCACCAAATTAACTTATTCTTGTCACAGAATAGTTGTAATAGTTGTGTTGAAATGCAAGAACACAGAAATCTGACTTTTCTAGACCTCTAAACTGCCACTAACTTTATTTTCCTTGAGTGAACAACACAACAATGGATAATCTGTTTGAAATAAATCTTTGTTATTTTATTACTTTGCTATTAAACTACATTAGTAGGAATAAATTTTTATTTATTCATATGAGTACAATACTTCCCTTCATTAATGCAAAATTCATTTCCTCTATGTTTTATCTTACTGCTTTCTCTTTATTCTAAAGTAATGTTAAAATTCAACTTTGTTCTTTGAATGACTATTTTCTTCACTTGTTTTGCAATTAGTTGAAATTCTGCAATATAAGTTGTTAATTATTATAAAGAACACAATGTAAAGAAACTCTTTTCTCTCTTGGCTTCCCACACGTGGCTGCTGTAATTTCTGCTCTCTGGCTTTTGCCAGTAGATCCTCTAGTAACAACCACTGGATTTTGGAGGCTTTGGCCTTACTCCTCTTCACTTCCTCAGATGAACTCATCCAGCCCTGAATTAAGTGCACATGACATCTGCAGTTTTAACTACAGCAGCTCTGACCTTTTCATTTGCTCCTTTTGGGGCTTAGAGTTTGGAGGGCCTCCCCCAGGTCTTTGCTTTCTGACTCCTCCCATGGCTGTTTTCTTTTCAACATTTATATTTCTGTTAGAAAGTTACCTCCTGATAGAGAGACCTTTTATCACCATTGCATCTAAGGTGACATTCCTACCCTATTTTTTCCTACCATAATTGTTACACTACAAAATTAGCATTTCTATATGTTCACTGTATGATGCTCCTCCCTGGAATATGCTTCCTGATGGAGGCAACTCATTGGTTAGTTGGTTCACTTCTATATACAGTGCCTTGAATAGTGTTTATTCCCATATAGGTATTATATATTATATAAATATTTAGGAATTGATGTTAAAACTTCATGCATAACTGAAAACATATAACACTTTGCTAAATTTTAGCTATTTAGTGATAAGGTTTTACTATAAGAGTGCATGTAGAAGTTTATAAATTAATATTTGTTAGGTGTGTACATAATAGATGAATGAAGACATGAAAAGAAAATAAAAATATCTCGATTTTCTTGATAAATTAATGTAAAATTGCAGGTAAAAAGAGTCCTTTATGTAATAAATGACATAATCTCCTGATTTGGGAAGTTACATATATATATATGTGTGTATCTTTTCTTTTCTTGTCCTCACTTCCTCTGAGACCTTGGGCAAATTATGCAGATCATCTGTGTCTCAGTTTATTCTCTGGTAAAATGAAGAATGCTGAATTGAGTAATGTTGCCATTAATTATATATCCATCTTCTATAAGCTTAAGATTTAATTGTGGTGGCCATTTTGCCTAATGAGTGAGAAAAGGGTCTGTGAAAATTAGATATAATAGCTTTGGGAATCTAGATCTAGCATAGTCGATTTTTTGTTGTATCTGCACCTGAAATTACCAGATATAAATTACAGCACATAAAATCTCCACAGAAAAACTTCATCTACAACCAAAATATAAAAAAAAAAAAATTACAGAGGAAATCGATTTAAGTATGTTAACAATTTCATATCAATGTGTCAGCAGGCTCCCTTTATCATTTGAAGAAAGAAATTTGCAGCAGAGTCCTAGTTTTCAATTTCAACATCTCTCCAATTGATTTCTAATTTAGGTTTCCACAAGAGAAGGAAAGTGTTGCCTGTGCTGAAATGATGCTCCCCACTTTCTTGTTCAGCTCAGTCTTGCATTAGATCTTAGAAACCTGGGTTTTATATATTGGCCTTGGTCATGCAATCACCACAGGTTTCTCAAATTTAAAGCAAAGTTAAGCTATAACTGTGCTGTAGCAAAGGGATAGAATCAGTTTCCTTCTTAGGCCGTCAACACCTGCTGGGAATGAAAAAGCGATATAATTGATTTTCATTGCTATACATGGTGTGCCATTTTTGACTAAGTCATCTTTATCACTGTTGCTAGCTTAAAGATTCTATAATAAAGACTACAGTTTTGTGATTTACAGGATGCTTAATTTTTACACATACAACAGGGCACTTTACAAATGTGTGCAACATTATTGTAGAAATATAATCTGAAAGAAGTAAAGCCAACATTCATTTTTTTAAACCTCATATTGTTATCCTTTTTTTAGTAGCAAGAAGAGTTTCAATAATCCAGTATAAAATTTCTCTAGTACAGTATTTAGCAGATTCAAATTTACTCTATTGAAATTAAAAATTTTTAATTGACACATACACGTACTACTCAGATAAAATGAATAAAGTGATTATTCCAAAGTATAAACTACAAAATTTACATTAATGTCAGAAGAGTCCATTAGGAGACAAACTTCCCTGAGTCCCTCATGTTTTTGCATGTCTCTTGAGCAGAGCAGTGACAGTTTCAGTTCTGGACCATATTTACGAGAATATATGTGTAGCAAACAGACTCTGAAAACAGAAATAGTATCTCCCTGTGGAACAGAGGGCAGGTTTGTTTACTGTCGGCAGCATTCACCTGAGCTGCTTTGCGTTGCCCTAAAGGGACTTAGGGGACAAAAAGAATGATACAAGTATGAAGCTTATGCTGCTTGGTATACCTTGTCTCTGATCCATGAATCTCATGTCTTCTTCCAGTATTCATGAAACTGTGTCAGGATAAATTATTAGCTTAAAAGTAAAAAAAAAAAAATTAGACCATTTATAGTTCTTGACAATTTGAACTGATTTAATCTGGAAAATTAACACTGTGAGATATTAAAATCAAATTTAATTTGATAATCTCTAAATAAAATTTTTGCTACATAATCCAATGAAATAAATAATTTAAGTGTTTACATATATTTGTTGGTTTGGAAATTGGAATGCTGCAGCATAATATTACATAGTAATACAAATAATCACACACATCTATGGAGGTGTTATCCAAGGAAGTCTGATAAATTTAAATTGTAAAACATTGATATATCACTTAGTAATAAATCTAGTCAAAGATAAAAATAGGCTTGTTTTCAGCATTATGTATTTTTAAATGTTTTTAAAGAATGCTTTTTCCAAATAAATCCCTGTGAGCTAAAACAATAAGACATTATAATTAATGTATTCATTAATTCATTCAAATGCCCATTGAACACTGTGTATGTTCCAGGCATTGTGCTGCATGCTGAGAGTAACACAGTGAACTAAACAGCATCTATCTTCATGTATAAGGCCTTCGAGACAATTAACAAATAATCACACAAAATGTAAAAGTTAATATTATTATATTAAAATAGAATAAAATTATAGGTTAGTAAGATAAAATACACAAAGGGGACCTAATTTATGTTATGCAACAGGAGATTTAATGTAATATCACAAGGACATAGAAGATATTCTGGAATGTATACACCAGGCAACGGGTATGAAAACTCCACTTTGGGTGGAGCCTACTTGCAGGAGAGAAGTCTAGGGAGTCATCAGATATGTTTTTTAATGTGAAATTAAAAACTCTCATACGACATTTCTATTATTACACCATATATCCTCTTTTCTCCTTCAAATGTTAAGCTGAGGTGTAAAATATTTTTATAGATATTTACATTATCATAAATTATACTGCATTTACTCTAGAAACCTATTATATTATTTTTTAAAGATTCATAGTCATGATTTTTCTTTATCATTTTTTGTAATTTTAGAAATGTGTAGAAAATTTCCAAATTATGAAATATAACTTTTTTGCAATTACTCTTTTTACACATTTTTCTTAACAAAGAAGCTTTCTGAGCCTGTTTATTTCCCTCAAAAAAAGACAATTAAAGAAATAGTCCTTTCATGTGCAAGCAAGAATATCAACTTTCACTTATAAAAGAACTCCAGAAAGTCTTAAATTTACTAGTCACATTAAAGAAAACATGTTGATCATTGGTACTGAGGTGAACTGTTAGAAGCAATTATAAAATGGTACCCCTTGTTACTTTAAAAAGTTTATTCCCATTTAAAAATTTTTAATATATGTAAAATTAGATGTGCTGATATACAAGTTATATATTCCTTATGATTAAGAGTCTTCTGCTTCACATTTTATTGTAATTTACAAAGCATTTTCCAAAATATCATTTAATTTGCTCCTGATATCTACTTGTGAGGTAGAGTGAGCAGATGTTTTAATTCCCATTGGGCATATTTGGAAATTGAAGCTTAGAAAAAGAGAACAAATTTCTCCAATTTCTTAAAATAAGTCAGTATCAAAGCTGAGTTTCAGATCCAAGTATTTATTTTCAAATACTTGATAACTTAAGTACTTGCATTTAAATTGTTATAAAGGTAACAAAAGCAACAACAACACTTCTTTAAGAAGCACAGTATTGATGGAAAAAACATTATGCACATGTGATTATAGAATTTCATCCACTATAGCTTAAGGAAACATAAAGAAAGAATAGGAAAATAAACATTTAACGATGACAAATATTCTGCATCCAGTGAATACTATAGATAACTTTTGTTTGACATAAGCATAGATTGAGCTGGTGAGTTGACTGATTTAAGATCAGAAGCGGCACAAGAACCAGCTGGCTTTATTCAGGTTCTCGAAACCAATTCTATCTTTCTCTCTGTGATTAGTTAAAAGAAAATTATCCATTCCCATAGGATATCTGAAAATACAGCCATGCAGTCTTTATTAGTGACCAGTAAAGAACAGGTGCTCAATAAACGTTTTCTGACAAAAAGCAAATTGTCTTAGAGAAAGTTTTTAATACTCTACATTTTTTAAACTTTTGGCTATTTTTATCTCAGAAACAGGCAGATAACATAAATATGAAAAGAAGTCATGGTTTTATAGTATGATATATATTTCAGCTGTCATGTGTTGCAATTAGCACAGCAAAACTCCCAATTCTCTCTTGACTTAAAAAAGGTAGCTGGGTCAACAACAGCAGTGTCATCTAGCTGCACACAGAAAAAAAGAATTATAAAATTTAGCAATATATTCCTCATATATAACACGTTTATGGACTAATAATCAAGTCTTAAGACTTTTTTCTCTACATTTTCAGAATAATGGAGAACAGGGACAGTAGTTTTTTGCAGCTGTTTATCATTATTACCTAATTGACAGTCTTCAGACTCATTATATTACGAATAACTTGTGGGTCAGCGCACTGTTTGTGAAACCAACTGTCAGTATGTATACATTATTGAGTTATCACCTTTTTTTGTTGTAAAACATTTCTGAATAATCTTCAAATCATTTCATTTAACCCTTGCTACCTCTCCTAATGAGGAGATTGAATAACTAGTAGTACTTCCTTAACTCTTATTTTTTAACCAATTATGTCATTTGGTGGACTCAACATTTATAAAGTTTTAAATTTAAATTTTTATCTCTTCCCATATAATCCTAAGAGTTTATTGTACATCATATTCTGTATTTTGCTTGTAATGCAATTTAGATTCACAGCCTCCCATTGCCGGTATGAAGAAAAATTGTCTCCAGATATTCAGAAATCCAATTGACCATCTCAGAATCTTAGGTTTTCGGTTCTTAATTCAATTTTCCAATGCAATGACTCCTGTGAATTGCTCTGAACATTATTTCTCAAGAAAACGAAACAAAATTTAATACAAAATTAACTTTTAAAAAGTGATCAAGTGAGAAAGAACTCAGCTCAAGGTAAAAAATGTACGTTAGTTTTTGCTACATACATGACACATTACTTCAAAATTTAGTGACTTAAAATCACAGATAATCGGGCCCGGCGCGGTGACTCATGCCTGAAATCCCAGCCCTTTGGGAGGCTGAGGCGGGCTGATCACGAGGTCAGGGGACTGAGACCATCCTGGCCAACATGGTAAAACCCCGTCTGTACTAAAATACAAAAAAAATTATGCCTGTAATCCCAGCTACTCGGGAGGCTGAAGCAGGGGAATCACCTAAACCGGCAGGCAGAGGTTTTGCAGTGAGCCGGGATCGCGCCACTGCACTCCAGCCTGGCAACAGAGTGAGACTCTATCAAAAAAAAAAAAAAAAAAAAATCACAGATAATCATTACTTCTGGAAAATTTGGGGGTCAGCTTAGAGGTTCTGCTGGTCTGGATTGAACTTCACTGATCTTGGCCGGGTTTACTCATTTACTCATTCCTAAACTGATGGGTAATCTGTGAGCCAGCTAGTCTTGGATGACCTCAGCCGAGATACCTTCACTGTACTCCACGTGGTGTCTCATCTTCCAGTAAGCGAGTCTGAATTGATTTTCATGTTGATGGCAATCATCCAAGAGAGAGCAGGCCATGTCATGCAACAATAGAACAAGGAGAAATGCACACTTTTCTTTTTCCAAGTCTCTGCTTGCATTAAATTTGCTAATACCTCTTTAGCCAGATAAATTAACACAGTGCAGCACATAGTCAAAAAAAAAGAAGACCAGAAAGTTACAGAACAAATGACATGGTTTAGAAAAGCAATTAAGACCATCAGTGAAATCAGTCTACCACAAATGTAATTCATTTGTTCACAACGCTGTTGAAAAGACTTATCTTCGAAGACAGGAAATGATTCTCCACTGAAGGGTGAACACATTTCAATTTTCAGTCATTTGGGGAAGAGTTGGATCTCCAACTCTCATGCAAGGACAAGAACTTAGTAATGAAATAGAGGTTATTTGTTTTTTACCATAAAATAATTAATAATCTTGGAGGCAGTTTCCTCATAGCAGTTATTATGGCAATTGTGTTCATTTACAGGCAAACTGAGAAACGCTAAGATGTTTTTGGGGAAAAAAAAGTATTTTGAAAGCTTGCAAGTGTTAACTTCCACAATAGATATGCTCTTCAATTTTTTTTTTTTTTAACAAACATGTATTTAAGATCTACATATCTTTAGGGCCTATAAATAAAATTATATGTAATTAAATCATTGCAATTAAATAGGCAATTACACTATAAAGAAATAAGTGTATCAATATGACTCAGTTCATGGATACTGTGGAAGGCTATGTGCTATGGCATGTTGTACTTTACAAGTTTTTATTTAAGTATAAAAATAATACAGTCATGTGAATAAATACATTTTCACAAATCGAAAACACTCCTGTAACCAGCTCTGGCATACTTCTGAATTTATCTTCTGTATGCTAATCCCTTTTCTGTCCCCTTCTTATTGGTGGGTCAGTAAGATATAAAATGAGTACAGAGCAAAACATGTGGCCTGCAGTAAACCACATAGTTGACCATTTGTTTTCTTAGCTTGGCACTTTCCCTGCCATATATTGAAAATTTAGGTACTGGTTATAATGCATTGCCTCTATCCTCTAAATCACCTTGAAATAACTCCTATACAATAATATGTAAGCATAGATTCTGTAAATATTTCACCTATTTAACCATGGGTGAGGAAAGGAGTTTCTCTTTCTGGTTCTGCTGTGTTCTTTTAGGCAGGCTCCCACACTGTGTGCAACTTCCTCAATGCTCAGGCTCCAGCAGAACATGAAACCTAGGCAGTCCCTAGACTCCAACAGTGCTTGATAAGAAGCAGATCACAGCAGTCCCCATGGGCAGATTTTCCCAATAACACGATGAGTGGCTTCTCATCGAAGGGTTTCCAACAGGGCATCTCCCGTTAAAAATGTCCTCCTGTACCACCTTGGGTGGTTTTGTAACCCCAGTGACTTTCTCTACTACCCAGTGAGTCATAGATATGCCCACACTCATCAAAGAAGTCTGGATCTCAATAGTGCTAGAGAAGAGCCTGTTCCTTGGGAGTACTATGTCATTCCAAGGGATGGTGGTTTGCTGTATATCTGTTATTTTTATATTTTTTAGAGTATCCTTCACTCTTTAGTAGATAATTTTCCATCATTCCAACTTTCTGTTATAGTTAGTAATTTATTTTTATTTGAAATGTTTATGTTCAAGTTACCGTGTGGTATTTATCTTCTGATTGATTGGTTCCTAAATAATGTGCTTGCTTTATTCAGGACCCCAGAGTTCTTCTGATTCAAAACTGATGATCCATGATAACAGTGCTAAGAGTAGTTTTTTGCATAATAATGTATTTATAATTTATTCCATGACCCTTAAAATATCTATTAAGAGAACTGAGTATTAAAATCAACCCAATAACATGTTGAAAAGATGATTATCAAAATGAACATTGAAAGTAAGAAACAAATACTATAGAGAAAATAATGAGAAATTAAATTATTGGAGCACAAATATCAAGAGTTGGTTAGTTTTATGATTTGAAGGTATAATGACATCAGAATCTGATTATTTTTAAAATTGAATTTGTTTGTTATTGATCTATTTCTGTACAATTAATTAATTGATTGATTAGTTTTTACAAAGGCTGTAGATGACCGAGTGATCCAATTTCCCTTAGCCAGGTAAAAAATGCATTGTACTGGGAAACTGACATTGTTGCCCCACATCCTGATTTTTCTTAATCTTTGGGGCATATCATTGCTTCTTCTAAATTATAAGCAATATTTTTCAGGTATGTTGACACCTTTTCAGGTATGTTGACACTTTGGTTATTTTTCAGGTACGTTGACACTTTGGTTATTGTCTTGGAGACGTTCTATCTCTTGAATATGATTCTGGATTCTCCGCTGTCATCCATGTTGTGTATATTACCCAATTTAAGTGCAATTCTCTCATTCTTCCCTACAATGAAAAATATTTTAAAAAACAAATGTATTATCTTAGCTTGAGCTGCATAACAAAATAACACAGACTTGGTGGCTTTAATAACAGAACTTTATTTTCTCTCAGTTCTGTAGGCTGGAAATCTCAGATTAGGGTGCCATCATATCAAGATTCTGGGGAGGGTTCTTTTCCTGGATGGCAGAAAGCCACGTTTTCTTTGTGTTTGCACATGGCGTTTCCTTGCTGCTTGCAAGTAGAGAAAAATACAGAAAGAGAGAACTCTTCCTCTTGTTATAAAGCCACTACCAATCCTATCCAATTGGGACTCCATCCTTATTTTTAAACGTAATGCTATTGCACACTTAATAAACTATAATATAGTGCAAACATGACTTTTTATATGCACTGGGAAACCAAAAAAAAAGTTGTGTGGGTCTCTTTATTGCCAAATTCACTTGATTGCAATGGTCTGAAACTGCACCTGCAATAACTCCAAGGTACGCTAATGTGTGTGTGTATAATTACTATTTATTTTCATATACTGTTGCACATGAAGTGACATATCAGCTCCTTAGAGCTCTGTACCCCCAAATACTTCCTCTCATCTTTTTTCCTGTTGTTGTTATGCATTTTACTTTCACATTGATACAGGTACACAACTACCTATTTTGTTTAATATAGTAAATTATAAATATACCAAAAAGTGAAGTCATTATTTATTTGTACACATCCAACTTTCTTTCTGGTATTATATTCCTTCTTCCTGAAGAGTTTCCTGTAGGATTTCTTACAATGCAAATTTGCTGTTAATGAATTCTCAGTTTTTGGCTGAACAAAATTTGATTTTCTCTCATACTACAAAGGTACTTTTGCTGTATATGACATTCTGGGCTGACAGTTCCTTAATTCTCCCTACCCCCTGCTTCATCCATACCCCAGCAGTTTAAAGATGTCAGTTTTTATTGTCTTATGACTTTCAAAACTTCTGATAAGAAGCCTGTTGTAATTTTTACATTTGCCCTTCTGTGTGTAATGTGTGTCTTTTTTCTGGAAATCAAACATTTCTCTTTATCTTTGGTCCCCTGTAGTATAAATACATTTCTGGCTTTTTAAAATATTAATTATTTTTTAAGAATTTAAGAATTTCTAATCTCTAATCTCAAATATTCTAATCTCTATTTTCCCTCTTCTGGTGATTCCCATTGTACATATTTTAGACTGATATTGACTGATTTCTTTTGGATACCCCGTTCTATTTTTTTCCTACTAATTCGCGCTTTGTGTTTCAGTTTCAATAATGTCCATTCACCTATATTCAGGTTCACTGAGTCTTTTCTTCAATGTGTAAGGACTACTGATAAGTCTTCCAAGGGCATTAATGCATTAATCCTCTCTCTCCCTCTCTCTCTCTCTCTTTCACTCTCTCTTTCTGTGTTTGTGTGCATGCACACAGACATGCTTTTTGTTTTCGTTTTTTTCTGTGTGTGTCTTATTTATTTATAGCATGTCCTTCAACACTTTTTTGCTTTTTCCATTTCTCTGCTAACATTACCCATCCATTCATGGATTTCTTCAGGTCTTTCCACTAGAAATATTAACATATTAATCTTAGTTATTTTAAATCCACTTTCTAATTTTTTCAACAATGGGATTATATTTGAGATTAGTTCCATTGATGGTTTTGTCTCTTAACAGCCTATGATTTTTTCTTTCTATTTTGTGTGTCTCATAATTTTTAGTTGAAATGTACATATTCTGTGCAAGGTAGTGGAGACAAAGTTTAAAGTGTTTATGCCTGGAAGTAGGCATACCTCTTTTTCTAGGAGATCTTTATTGAGAAGTTAAGCTTGTTTTGGTTTTCTTAGCCACTATGATTACAATGTACATATTCCTTTAGTGTTACTTTGTGCTTGTGGTGGGAGCTGTATTAATTGATAAAATTCTTGATTGTGCCTGGTCTATCCTCAGTTTTAAGTGTTCCCTGTGAGCCTGCACCCGTGAGAAGTTGTTTTTCATGCTCTTGTCCCTCTACCATGGGTAGTTTGCTGTTGCTTGTTTGTTGGTTCTTTGCAAGAATGGGTGGTGCGGGACAAGGGGGTATTATACATTTTTTCACTCAGTATCAACCTTAGGTAGTTATATGCCTCTAAGCCTATTGAACAGAATTTTCTCAGTGTTCCTACCTTGTTCACATTGGTAAGGGTTTTTTAAATTTTCTGGAACAAGGAGGGTCTTTCTCTTTTTTAAAAACTCAGTGGGTTTTCACCTGTGTTTTGAAAGGGACAGGATTGGCTGCCTATTTTTTTTTTTTTCAGCAATTTAAGACTTTATGTCACTAGGGGAAAGGATGCAGGTAAGAATTGTTTTTATGTTTTGTTTTCTTTTGTTTCTCACCTCAGCATCAGCTGTTACTCAACACCAGGCCTGCATCATGAGGAATGCCTCTCCTGCCCCCAGTCTTTCTGAAGAGTAAATTGTGAAGTCCATTAAGAAGAGGCTGCAAAAGTGACTGTTCTCTATGTCTGTGCTCCCAGGGTTTTATACTCTCACAACTTGTGCAAGTTCAGCTTTTAAGCTATTTTTTAAAAATTAGTTGATTTTTTTTTGTACCTACTTGTATGGTGCCTTGTTTTCTTCCAATGCCCTAGTGTAGGTGAATAATTGCCAGGGTCTTGTCTCTTTCTAGAGGCTCCAGGGTTCCTGGGATTTGAGGATAGTCAGTTGATCTGCAAAGTTAGCACTCAGATGGATTCCAGAAAGAAATTATTGTGTAGATTATTTAGCTTCATCTCATTGTTTGGATAGAAACTCTTTCCATTTATATCCCAAGATAAGGCCAGAAGTCTGGAATGTGTATTCCTTTACTAATGATACAAGAGTTATCAGGATTTTAGGTTTTTTGGGCCATTCGATTATGAATATTTTTGATGAAACCAAAATAAAATTGTATTCGCTTTCAAAACATGACTAATATAGTTTAAAATCTAAATGAGATTTTTTTTGCATTAATTTTTAAGAAGTACAATCCGAGTTGATTTAGGAAACAAGAAACTGGGATATTCTGCATATACATAGGGGAAGCTATTTACTTTGAGATACTTATGTAAAGCTTACTTTGATTTTTTTACTAACTCAGTTTTTATTGCATTTCAGTATTATACAAACCCAACGGTTTATGTAGGTCACTTACAATTAAAAAAAAAAGGATACATCTAGACTTTGCAACCATTTAGAAAATATGCCCTTACCAATGAATCTGAAGCCTCCTGTAGGCTTCTCTTCATTACACTCTCCTTCTTCTCCTGTGCATGACTCCTACTGTGAATTATGTTAACCCTTTTTTTGCTGCTCTTCATATTTTTACCATAAATATATACATCCCTAAGACATACAGCTTATTTTTGACTGTTTTTGGATGCTACATAAATGGAGGCATACTGTTTGTGTGTGTGTGTGTGTGTGTGTGTGTGTGTGTGTGTGTTTATTGACATTGTGCTTGGGGATTCATTCATGTTGATGTCTGTAGCTATGTAAATATGGAATTTCAGAGCCTGTAATGTAGAGCTAGATGACCTAGTTTTGAATTTTGTACTGTGAACTTAATAACCTTCATAGGGAAGTTACTTAAACTTTCTGAAATTTGTTTCTTTATGTGTAAAATATGGCATTGTCAATTTGTAAATAATATAGATAGGAATGATTCAAGGTTATATAGTCATCTTGAATTTTATTTTTATTTTATTTTTATATTATTATACTTTAAGTTCTGGAGTACATGTGCACAATGTCACCTACATTTTGGAGAAAGAATACAAATTATAAATAACAGTTAGCTATGTAAATGGATATTTATTTCCAAAGAGAAAAGAAATTACAGCAAATCTTAAATATATTTGCAAATTTTACAGAAATATATGGCCATATACACACATTGCAAAGCTGCTATCAGATATTTGGAAAAGGCTTGTCCAAATGAGGAGCTCTTAATAAACCTGGATGTTATTAGCTTCATGGCAAATCTGACTCTGCATATATTTAAAACACTTGGAATAGTGGTTTTCTGCGTGTATTTAAAACACTTGGAATAGTGGTTTTATAAAAGCAGTGTTTTTATTATTCACCATGATTGTGTTGTGTGATTAATCTGTTGTACTTGGTGTTATTTCCAGATTTTTATTATTAAAAATGATGCTATAAACATTACTATAGCAAATTTATGTGTGTACACGCATATGTCTGAGTTGTAGAATATGCTCATATTTGAGTTTATATTTTACAGATTGGTTTTGCCAATTTACAATTTCACTGAGTTTATGAGACTTTTCATTGCTCTGCATGTCAGTCAGCACTGGGGATTAGGCATTTTAGTTTTGTAAATCTAATAGATGTTTAAATGGTGTCTTCGTTGTTGCAGTAAATTTAATTCTAATGATTAGTAGTGATATGGAACATCTTTTTACAAACATAAGTGATATTTCTGATTTCATTTTCAGGACATGACTTTTCACATCTCCATTTTTCTATTGAATTGTTAGTCTTTTGTTTTCCCCTTTATCAGTTACAGATAATGGGTTGCTTTGTCCAATTATGGCTTGTAGTTTCATTGTTTTGATAATGTATTTTTACAAATAAGAATTCTTAATTTTGACATAGTTTAATTTGTAAATTACTTTTAAAATGATTTCTTCATTTTGTCTCTCAATTTAAAATGTCATCCAATATCCAAATATCTGAAATTATAAAGATATTTTCTTACATTTTATATGAAAATATTTAAAGTTCTGTCTTTACATATATGTACTGTTTCCTTTGCTCTTGATTTTTGTGTATTCTGTGAGGTAGAAGTCCTGTTTAGAATTTTCTATATGGCTAAACTTACCTGGTTGCTTCAGCCCTGTATACTTAATAGACCAGTCTTTCTCTACTAATTTGCCATGCTATGTCTGTCACATATCATAAATGTGACATGGCTATCTATCATATATATACTTGTCATTTATCTATTTCTTGGGACAGAGAAAGAAGGGAGAGCTGAGAATATTGGTTGTTTCCAGAGACACTTTATCTTAATACACCACTTAATCTTAGTTTTAATCTTATAGATGAGTCTTGATATATGGTAGAGGGAAATCATCTTTGTTTTCTCTATTTCAGGATTGTCTTGGCTTTTCATGCTCTATTACACTGTTTTACAAATCTAAATCAACTTTCAATTTCCTCAAAAATGTGTTTTTTTTGGTTTGTTTGTTTGTTTGTTTTGAGACAGCGTCTCACTCTGTCACTGAGGCTGGAGTGTAGTGGAGCAATTTTGGCTCACTGCAACCTCTGCCTTCTGGGTTCAAGCTATTCTCCTGTCTCAGCCTCCCAAGTAGCTGCGATTACAGGTGCACGCCACCACACCCAGCTAATTTTTGTATTTTTAGTAGAGATGGAGTTCTGCCATGTTGGCCAGGCTGGTCTCAAACTCCTGACCTCAGTTGGTCTACCTGCCTCAACATCCCAAAGTGCTGGGATTACAGCCATGAGCTATTGTGCCCAGCCAACAAGTTGATTTTTATTAATTTAAATTGTGTTGAGATTTTGGATTAATTTAGGAATAATTGATACCTTTAAAATATTGAGTTCTATTCATGTTTTTCCACTGAGTAAGATACTCTTTAATACCTTTCAATAAACTGTTATCATGTCCTCAATGAATATTGTTCATGTTGTATGTTGTATTTGTGATCTTTTTGTGATCTCTTATAGGTATTGTTACAAATGCTACTATTCTCATTTTGCCTAATCTACTTTCCTTTACCTTCTCCACACTAGAATTTGAGGGACACCTCTTACCCCTTTTGTGTAGCTTTTCATAACCTATAAACACTCCATAACCTATTGCTTTGGGTCTACATATTGTACAAGTATCTACTCAGGCAACTGCCATAGGCTTCTTCTGCTTGTCTTCTTTTTATTCTTTTTTTGTATTTATTTATTTATTATTTTCTATATATATTTTTTTATTATACTTTAAGTTCTAGGGTACATGTGCACAACGTGCAGGTTTGCTACATATGTATACATGTGCCATGTTGGTCTGCTGCACCCATTAACTCATCATTTACATTAGGTATATCTCCTAATGCTATCCCTCCCCGCTCCTCCCACCCCACAACAGGCCCCGGTGTGTGATGTTCCCCCTCCTGTGTCCAAGTGTTGTCATTGTTCAATTCCCACCTATGAGTGAGAACATGTGGTGTTTAGTTTTTTGTCATTGCGATAGTTTGCTGAGAATGATGGTTTCCAGCTTACAACTATCTGATCTTTGACAAACCTGACAAAAACAAGAAATGGGGAAAGGATTCCCTATTTAACAAATGGTCTGGGGAAAACTGGCTAGCCATATGTAGAAAGGTGAAACTGGATCCCTTCCTTACACCTTATACAAAGATTAATTTAAGATGGATTAAAGACTTAAATGTTAGACCTAAAACCATAAAAACCCTACAAGAAAACCTAGGCAATACCATTCAGGACATAGGCATGGGCAAGGACTTCATGTCTAAAACACCAAAAGCAATGGCAACAAAAGCCAAAATTGACAAATGGGATCTAATTCAACTAAAGAGCTTCTGCACAGCAAAAGAAACTACCGTCAAAGTGAACAGGCAACCTACAGAATGGGAGAAAATTTTTGCAACCTACTCATCTGACAAAGGGCTAATATCCAGAATCTACAAAGAACTCAAACAAATTTACAAGAAAAAAACAAACAACCCCATCAAAAAGTGGGCAAAGGATATGTCTTCTTTTTATTCTAACAGGAGAAATACCTGCAGTTCATTTTACTCCATTCAAAACTTTTTCAAGAGTGACTGTAGAAACTTCCATATTTCTAAGACCCTTTTACATTTAACGAATTACATTGTATTCCAAACCACATTTATAAAACTTCGTGAACCTCAACAACCATTTAGAACTTGTAGGGATTTTCATTAATGTTCCCCTTTTCCCTGATTATTCTGAGATGTAGTTATTCCTAAATTATTACGCTAGCAATAAGGAATTCTGAGAACTGTGGTCAAGAAGAGAACATATCAATTAATTTGAAGATATTAGAACCTTTTTGCAGGATTATTTTCTAAAGTTTAATAAAATATAATTAATTTAATTATTTTACATTTATTATCTAATAATATTTTTACACAAAGTTCTCATCATTTTGGTTTTGCTTTTGTACCAGAGAATGCAGCTGTTTTATTTTTGTTTGCTTAATAATTTTAAACAATAGTTTCAATCCATGTTAGTTGACATTTCTTTTCTATTGCATATTTAAATCAATTTTAAATTGATTCATAGAACGATTTACTTTAGGGAAAGCAGTTTTTAAAATGATGTATTTACCAAATTAAACATATTATTTAATTTATTATTTTCACAGTGTTATTTACTGATTCTATATTAAGTATGTTAGTAAATAGGCTACTGAGAAAAATCCATCCTTTCTAGAAAATCTTGTCTACTGTGAGATAATATTGCTTTAGTCAATCTCAATATGTAGAAGTTTGCTTAAATTTATTTTATTGTTATTTTATGAAAATATATTTGTATACATAAAAAGCTAAGAAAATAGCTTTTACAGTATTGCAAAGTAAATGCATATACTAGAAAACTCAGAATTTGAAAATAAGTTACTTAAATGTCAGTGTATATCAAAACATATTTTATACAGAAAACTGTATTTAAAGTGCAAATAATATTGGTACCATACAATTTAGAAGGAACATAATATGAAAAAGAAAGTGGGCTAACATTTAAAATTTACCACTTTATAACAGATGAAACATCTTGTATATTGAAGCAATCTAAACAATATGGTTAAAAACCTGTGGTTAAATATAGGCCAGAAATTCAGCTGTTACGTGCTGATATAATCAATACCTGGTTTTTACTGCCTTGTACATTCTGATTAATCAGTGCTCATCATCTATAGGTTGTTACATGTTTTGTTACTCTTACATAATTGATGATAATCAATTGGTAGTTGCCAGAAAAATTTTCGCAATTTTACATATGTGCTACAGATGTTCTTTTTTCCAAAGTTCCCATTTGCATTACCTTGAAAAACATATAAGCAATCAACTCAACAAAATAAATGATTTTGTGTTTTTTTCCTATCAACTCTTTCCAGACATCAATGCCTTAAGGCAACTCTGTAATGGTGTAGAGGCTCATAAAGATTTAATCTCTGAGGAAATATTTATGGAGTGTCCATTAGCAGTAAGATTATAAAGGTGTAACAGGGGTTCAGAATAAGTGCAAGATTTTGTCCCTGAATTCAGAGTGTCTGTTCTAAGGCCATAACTCTCAACCATGGCTGAGCCTGAACATCATACATTTGTTTTGATCTATTTAATATTAGAAAACTGCTGAGAAAATAAAAGATCAGAAATGCTGTATCAGGATGAAGGTAAAGAGTAGGTTTGATATGTCTTTATACATATAACAAAACTAAAAACATAATTTTGAGGCTTGGTTAAGATTAATGGAGAACCCTAAAAAAAGAGAATGTGTTAAGAATTATATAACAAGAACAGCTGAATTCTGCAGTCTATTTGGATGCTAATCTGAGACCCCTCACCTTGTTTGGTGACCTCAACCAAGTTACTCAACATTGGTATATTTTAGTTTTCTTATCTGCAAAATGGGATTAATGATGGGACCTTTTTTACAAAGTTGTTTAAATGATAAAATTTCATGTTTCATTTAAATTGTTCAGCATAGCACTCGACATATTTACATGCTCAGTAAACATTTATTATTTATTTTAAATATACTGAAATATGCTGTTTTATTTTAAATATATTGAAAACATCTATGCTTTGTTCAAAATGATGAGGATATTAGTTAAAGTCTAGCTCATTCAAAAAGCTGCCTGAAAAGGTGTTTATAAAATTGCTTATTAAAGAAAATTTTGGCTGGAATATTTTAATTCCATTTAGAGGAAAGAGATAAAAACATGAACCAACAAATATACCTTAGAAATGGTAATGGTAATTTAGATATGGTAATTTAGAAAGAAGGGCATTCTAACTAAAAGAGATTTGGTGTTATGGAATAACACATATTTCAATAAAACACTTTAAAAGTTGTAGTCTTGGATAATTTTTACATCATTGGGTGAAGGAATCTTGATTATACTAGAAAGGGAAAGACTATATTCTCTAGGTAGCTACATAGAACATATGGAAAAGGTTTATTTCAGGTTTTAAAGAAATTTTAAAAGAATTATCTGAAAATATACATTAAAATACGAATATACAGTTTTGCATATTTGAATACAAACAATCACAAATGCCATTCACATATATTCAGAATTTTCACTATTGTTTTTAATTATTCTTGTCCAGTGAAAGAATTCTTTGTTGTGATCTGATCTCCATGATATTTTCTGGTCGTAATGAGTTTTACCCGTTCTTGCCCTGCGTTTATGTCTGTGTTATGCAGACTAGATATCTTGCTGTTATTTTTCTGGCCATCAGTAATTACTTTTTGCTCAAAATCTTTCTAAAAATACTCTTAACTCTAATCTTTCTCAACTAATTTCTACAAAAGTTTGACTTTCCCCCCATTATACTCTACAACGTGTCAAATATCTGCTTACTGTTCACGTGGGGTACAGCCTTTTGTCTTTTTATTTAGCATTTCAGTTCCTTAACAGTATTCTGTCTGTATAAGCCCTGTTTTTAATGGTAGCCTGTGGTGAAGGCTGGAGTTATATTATGGAGTTTGTATCAATAGTTACTTTTTGTGGAGGTTCAAGCTCCAAATCCTCTCCTAATGTGTAGCTCATAAGGCTTTCTCTCATTAAATCAGTGAGAGTGGCACCATGACAGTTTCCTCTGGGAGCTGTAGAAATGTGGTATGATTGATCTTATATAATGATATTGAGGATTTCTATTTTATTGAGAGTTATTAAGGAAATATTCAGTTAAACCATATGACAGCCGGAGTGTACAGTATGTTTCCCCTTCCCTCCCTTTCCTCCCCTTCTCCCTCCCCTCTCCTCATCCCTTCTTCCTTGACTCCTCCTCCTCCTTCTCCTCTTCCCCCATTTATCCCTTTGTCTTTCTCTTCTCTGATCTTTTTTTCTCTGTCAGAAGATTTTTATCATTTTCAAGGTCAGATTCAATAGCTCCATAATCATGTTCTTGTTTTCAATAAATCCGTACTGGGTATCAGTTTGAGGGAAGCTATTTTTAACAGAAATTTACCTAGCTTAAATATAGGTAAAGCCAGAAATATATAAGATACGCTTTTGGAGTACTATTATGTGAACATTGGTAAGTCAGTGGATACTATCATATTTTAAAGATATAAATATTTTTTAAAAATCACAATTCAGAGGGAAAACAGTTTATTTACCAAAAGATGCTGACACAATTATTTACATTTTGCAAAAATGAAGTGAAGATAAATGCTTGCTTTTTATTGATAAATATTGTATATAAAATTAAAAACTGAGCAACACTTTAAAAATTTAGAAATAAACATGAAAAATTCTAAACCCAAAATTAAAATTGGGAAGAGGCAATGAACAAAAAACTTTTAGAAGGTAAATCCTCAGAGTAAATATATGGGAAAAAATCTTTAAGACTATTTATAGTAAAGTATATTCAAAATTTGCCAATTACAACTTAAAAAGCTGGAGAGGATATGGAGAAATAGGAATGCTTTTACACTGTTGGTGGGAGTGTAAATTAGTTCAACCATTGTGGAAGACAGTGTGGCGATTCCTCAAGGATCTAGAACCAGAAATACCATTTGACCCAGCAATCCCATTACTGGGTTATACCCAAAGGATTATAAATCATTCTACCATAAACACACATGCTCACGTATGTTTATTGCAGCAGTATTCACAATAGCAAAGGCTTGGAACCAACCCAAATGCCCATCAATGATAGACTGGATAAAGAAAATGTGGCACATATACACCATGGAATACTATGCAGCCATAAAAAAGGATGAGTTCATGTCCTTTGCAGGGACATGGTTGAAGCTGGAAACCATCATTCTCAGCAAACTAACACAAGAACAGAAAACTAAACACTGCATGTTCTCACTCATAATTGGGAGTTGAACAATAGAACACATGGACACAGGGCGGGGAACATCACACATTGGGGCCTGTCAGGGGGTAGGGAGCTAGGGGAGGGATAGCATTAGGAGAAATGCCTAATGTAGATGATGAGTTGATGGGTGCAGAAAACCGCCATGGCACGTGTATACGTTTGTAACAAATCTGTACATTCTGCATATGTACCCCAGAACTTAAAGTATAATAATGATAATAATAATAATGGTAATAAAAAGAATTTTCTGTACCAGCACCTCATATCCTCATTCTCTGCAGCTGAGAAAAGGAAGAAATACAGGGGTTGACATGTTTTACAATGTTTTCTTTTGACTCAAACTTCAGTGGATCTACCCAGCATTTCTTCTATGGCACATGCACTCTCACTGTTGTGGGGTGGGCGGAGGGGGGAGGGACAGTATTAGGAGATATACCTAATGCTAAATGACGAGTTAATGGGTGCAGCAAAACAACATGGCACATGGATACATATGTAACAAACCTGCACATTGTGCACATGTACCCTAAAACCTAAAGTATAATAATAAAAATAATAAATAAATAAATAAATAAATAAATAAAAGTGAGAGAATATTAATAGATCTTGTTTTTTAGGTTTAATATACAGATGAAACGTGTCCATTTTTGTGAAGTGTTTACAGTAGTGTCTGGCATACAGATAATTGCTTTATAAATAAAGATTAAATGCATTGAGTTTTGTCTTGATAATCTGTGGTCAGTTAGCTTTCTGTTACTGATTGCAATGGTATGGAATGCAAGAGTGTTTCTTCTTCATATAAATATGTCAATTATTCTTTCTTTTTTGATTTCTAATTTCTAATTTTTCTCATACTCAGTGAAGATTTCATTAACGAAGAATATGTATAGTTTTATTATGGCATTTTTTTTGTATTTAAGTATTCCGTATGGATGTTAACAACAGCTTTACTCTGATATTCTCCACAAACCATAAAATTAACCCATTCAAAGTGTGCAACTCAGTGCTTTCTAGTATATTAGCAAAATTGTGCAGCCATCATGGCTGTCGAAGTTTAGAATATTTTCATCCCTCCAAAAAGGACTTCAGACTTATTAGCAGTTATTTCCCACTCCCCCATCCTCTCAGTCCCTGGTTACCACAAATCTGTCTTCTATGTCTATGGATATGGTCATTCTGGACATGTCGTATAATTAGACTCATACAATTTCTGGCTTTTTGTGTCTGGCTTCTTTCACTTAGCATATTAATTTCAAGATTCATGCAAAGGCCCTAAGGCTGAAAAGAAAGTTTTATTCATGTTGCAGTATATATCAGTACTTTATTCCTTTTTATTGTCAAATAATACTCCATTGTATATATATACTACATTTTATTTATCCATTCATCCATTGATAGACATTTGGGTTGTTTTCACTTTTTGACTTTTATGAGTAATACATATAGCTATGCACATTTGCATATATTTGCATACAATAGTATATAGCTATGCACATTTGCATGCAGTTCGTATTAGACATGTTTTCAGTTCTTTGGGGTATGTACATAAGAATGAATTGCTAGTCCTAAGTAACTTAGTTTAGCTTTTTGAGGAGTGGCCAAACTGTTATCCAAAGCAGAGGCACCATTTAGTATTCTCACTAGCAATGTGTGAAGGTTCCAAATTTTCCACATCCTCTCCAACACTTGCAATTGTCTCTTTTTTATTTTAACCAATGTAGAGCATATGAAGTAGTATCTCCCTGAGGTTTTTATTTGCATATCCTTAGTGACTAGTAATGCTGAATGTGCTTTTATGTGCTTATTGTTCATTTGTAAATCTTTTGAGAAATGTTTGTTTGAATCCTCTACCCATTACTTTAATCAGACTATTTGTTTTGTTTTGTTTTGAGATGGAGTCTCACTCTGTCACCCAGGCTGGAGTGCAGTGGCACGATTTCGGCTCACTGCAACCTCCACCTCTCGGGTTCAAGCAATTCTCATGCCTCAGCCTGCTGAGTAGCTGGGATTACAGGCATGTGCTACCATGCCCAGCTAATTTTTGTATTTTTAGTAGAGACGGGGTTTCCACATGTTGGCCGGGCTGGTCTCGAACTCATGACCTCAGGTGATCTGCCCGCCTTGTCCCCCAAAGTGTTGGGATTACAGGTGTGAGCTACCATGCCCAGCCTATTTGCTTTTTGATTGTTGAATTGTAATTACTCTTTATATATTCTGAATAGAAGATCCTTATCAGATAAATTTTCTTTGGATATTTCCTCTCTTATATAGGGTATCTCTTTACTTTCTTGATGTCTTTTGAGCAGCAAAAGATTTTAATTTTTATGAAGTTGAATTTACCTATTTTTCTTTGGTATGTTGTACATGGCTGTTGGGATTCACTCTTAGTGGTGAGCTAATGATTGAATAGGGATTTAATTAAATGCCTTGCATCAGTAAGTCTCCCAGGCTTTGTTGAGGTTTTCTATCTCTGTTTTGTGTTACAGTATGAGTGTTCCTATATAGTTCACAACTCTGTCTTAGCCTTCAATTTCTGCTTGTGTAGAGTCTTATGTGCAGCTAGAGATGAGAGAATAGGGATTCACACATCTCTGCTGAGCATGCACACAGTCCTGCACATTTGTGTGGCCTTCTAGACTCCTAGGATTATGTGGAACTCTTCAAACTTCTCTACGGAGAGCCCATTCCTCAGGTTTATCTTGTAATGTTTTTTAGTCAAACTATTGTTATTTACAACTAGTATCTCTGTTGCAGAAAGTTGTAATGTTAAACAACTGCTGTTTTTTCCTTTCAATAAAGACTTTAGGGGGCAGGTGTGGTGGCTGATTCCTATAATCCCAGCACTTCGGGTGGCTGAGGCAGGAGGGTCATCTGAGGCCAGGAGTTTGAGACCAGCCCGGCCAACATAGTGAAAACCTGTCTTTGCTAAAAATACAAAAATTATCTGGCCACAGTGGCTCACGCCTGTAATCTCAGCACTTTGGGAGGGAGGCTGAGGTGGCCGGAACACCTGAGGTCAGGAGTTCGAGACCAGCCTGGCTAACATGGTAAAACCCTGTTTCTACTAAAAATACAAAAAAATTGGCTGGATTTGGTGGCACAAGCCTGTAGCACCTGTAATCCCAGCTACTCAGGAGGCTGAGGCAGGAGAATCGCTGGAACCCGGGAAGCAGAGGTTGCAGTGAGATGAGATTGTGCCATTGCACTCCAGCTTGGGCAACAAGAGTGAAACTTCATCTCAAAACACAAACAAACAAACAAAAACCAGCAATTAACCGTGTGTGATGGAGTGCTCCTGTGGTCCCAGCTACTCAGGTGGCTGAGGCAGGAGAATTGATTGAACCTGGGAGGCAGAGATTGCAGTGAGCCAAGATCATGCCACTGCACTCCAGAGCCTGGGAACCCTGTCTCAAAAAAAAAAAAAAAAAAAAGAAAAAAAAAGACATTAGGGATAGGGCTCTTTACACAGAGTGAGCTTTAAGTGTTGCTGAAAGCTCAAATAAAAAGAAGTCATGAAAATGTACGTTTTCGAGGAGCTGCTAATCTATCCAACGGGTACAATTCTCTCAGGATAAGCTCTTAGAGGAGCTTCAGACCTGCTCTTTCCCTTCCAGTGTCTTCTAGGATGATGATTTTCATAGCTGGCATAGTTTTAAGGAGGCTGGTTCAAGGCCACCATGCAGCTGTGGAGAGGTGTTGAGGAAGTAAAGTTAAAATGCCACATAAATTTTGCCGTTCTTACTAAGAGTCAGCCACTTTTTGAATAAATACTCTGTGGGCTATTGTGAACCTTTCTCTATTTCCAGAATTCTAAAAAAAATTGATTTTGGCAATTTTTGCCAGAATTTTCATTACCATAATGGAAGAGAAAATTTTCTGGTCTTTGCTGTTCTGGAGGTGCTTCATGGATTTGATTTTAATGGTGCAAGTTTTTTTTCCCTTTCTTTTTTTTCAAAATGGTTATGCATTTATCTCCACTATTTTGAAGTGGTATGGTTATTTTATTCAAATGTGTTGATGGTATCTGGGCTTGGAAAATAAATGCTATTCTATGTTATGGCTATAAATGTTATCACTGAGATCACACTGCTTTAATAATTATTTTTATTGGTAAATATATAATTAAATAATATACAAGTAGTAGATAACTACCAGTGTGAAGAATGCAGTTATTTGTTTTAGCCATAAATAAGAAGAAAACACATTATAGCTGTGCTAATCTTTTTTTATTTTTTAATTTGTAATTATTTATTTATTTAGAGACAGAGTCTCACTCTGTCGCCCAGGCTGGAGTGCAGTGGCACGTTCTCAAGTCACTGCAACCCCTGCCTCCCAGGTTCAAGCAATTTTCCTGCCTCAGCCTCCTGAGTAACTGGGACTACAGGTGTGTGCCACCACACACAGCTAATTTACATATTTTTAGTAGAGACATGACTTCACCGTGTTGGCCAGGCTGGTCTTGAACTCCTGACATCAAGTGATCCACCTGCCTTGGCCTCTCAAAGTGCTGGGATTACAGGCGTGAGCCACCGTGCCTGGCCTGTTCTAATCTTAAAAATGGGAACTAAATTAGAACACTTATGTGGAAATTAAGTTACTTTATATATTAAACATGCATTTCAAATAAATATTTAAAAGCTATGTTTATGAGTGAGATGATGCTTTTTAAACAAAACATATTGTTAGAAAATTATAATTACAGATCCTTTATGCTTATACATCCAACAATGCTCATTTTGATAATTTTAAGACAATATTTGAGTCTATTTGTTTTGTACCTGAATACACCTTTTAAAAATTGAAATTGTTACAATTAATTCAAAATGCAAATACCTTGTTTCATTTTATTTTTAATAGGACTTTGGAGATGATGGGTCCTTGTATATTACTAAGGTTACCACAACTCACATGGGCAATTACACCTGCTATGCAGATGGCTATGAACAAGTCTATCAGACTCACATCTTCCAAGTGAACGGTAAGAAGTGATTTTTGTTACCCTAACTATTCAAAGAACACCATAGTTTGCTAGGAAGGGAAGCCTTCAATTTTTTGAGTTTATACAAGGTACTAATAATATTTCAAGTTTTGAGGCTCAACTGATAATGTAAAAGTTTTTTAAGTAAAAAAAAACACACAAAATTTCCAAGTGAATAAGCACTATAAATTCATACTATTTTTGTCATAAAGTATTAGAGTAACTCATTTTAACTGGAAAATTAAAACACAAGACATTTACATTATTTTTTAGTTTAGAATATTAACAATTAGGCAAGCATAAATTTTAGAAACAAAAATTTTAAGCAGATCATCTATTTAATTGATTGTTTTAATGATATAGACTACTGTTATTCATGTATGGCAAGTTTTATACTCCTGATGGTTAATTTAATGTTTATCTATGAATGTTGACCAGGTGGGCTGATATCACTCCTACAATCAGAGCTTTTCTTTATTCCTGATTTAATTCAAATTTTAGTTATTTACTAGCATTAATACAGGATTGCACATATGACTTATTAGTAAATATTTCATTTCCATAATTTATTGTAATATATATGTTAATATACTCTGATTTATAAAAAGGAGGCAGAAACTTACATGGCTTTCTGTAGGAACAGCAAGAAGGCTAGTGTGATGGGCATGAATTTAGAGGAGAGTGGCAGATAATGAGCTTGCAGAGGTAGCCTTGGGGCAGATCACATGGAGCCCTGTGGACTTAGGTAAATATTTGGATTTCCATTCTAAGTGTAAGGGGAAGCTATCCAAGTGTTTAGTATATAGAGTAGCACATTCTGATTTGTTTTAAAATAAATAAATAGTTTAAAGACTATTTTAGTGTCCAAGTAAGAGGTAGTGGTAGCTTAAAATATAGTCTTAATGGTGGAGTTATAAAGAAGTGGTCACATTTGGAATATATTTTAAAAGTACTTCTGTCAGTATCACTGACGAATAGCATGTGACTGTGAGAGAGAGTTAAAAAATGATGCTAAGGAATTTGAAGGAAACAGGTCTACTCTATGGGTGTGCCATTTACTACTTTGAAGAAGGAACACATTTTGGGATTGGGTAAGATTAAATTTTAGTATGTTAACCTAAATATAATTATATTATTGATGAAAATTTCAAGTATTCAATTGAGGAACATGAAAGCCCAAAGTTGTATGTTCAGATAATATCAATATGTTTAAATTGCATTGAAAGTCACAAATCTGAGCTTAATTAGGTCACTTTAGAAATAAGTATAAATGGATATGAAGTCAGAGGATTGAGCCTTGGATCTGAGGTTAACAAGTGGAGAAGACTGAGAAGGAGGACCCTGTGATGAGAAGTATGTGTACTGGCAATCAATTAATAAAATGTGCCAAAAAGTTTGAAAATATTGGGTAATCTGATTTGACTATTGTTGACACTCCAGGGGAGCAGATCTAGTTCTTGGTTTCTGGTGAAAATACAGTTTGTATCTAGACATAATCAAGTCTTTGAACCCAACTTTCAATGAAACCAGAGAAGAAAGCAGGCAAGACGCAAAGTTGGTTCATGGTGTTTCCAGTGGCCTCAGATGTTTGGAGATGGACTTTCATATAAAAAGTAATTGTACCTGCTGATACACAGTCTTGAGAGGGTAGGACAAGTCTGTGCTGAGGATGCTCCTCCCTCTATGTAAATGCTACATCCATGAGGAAATTGTTCTTGCACGTCTGGTCCTCACCTTCTATTTTGTGGTAATTGCTTACTGACTGTTCGCCTGTTCAACAAGATTGATGCCCTGCTTTTCTATTTTTTTTTTTTTTTTTTAGCATCAGGGAGAGAGAGTCTCCAATTTCATTTTTGGCTAGCAATTAATTCTGTCTTTTATCTCTTATCCTCACTCCCAGTCCTAGATCTTCCATGTAAGAGTTCTTAGTAGTTTTTAGAGTGTATGGTGCATGTTCCCCACCTGCATCAGAATCACATAAAAGAAAAGATCACAGGTGCAGAACCCTGGACTTCACCAGCACTTTTAGGAAGTCTGACTTGAAATTTGCATTTTGAAAAGCTTCTCAGGAAATTGTGATACGTGGTAAAGTGTGTCAACTATTCTAAACGGCTGCTCTTCAGGAGCTGCTGTTCTTCATTCATGTCTGATGTAGGTTTCTTACGTAACTTATTCATTTGCCATGCTCCAGCTGGGAAACCCACGACGGAGACTTTGAGCCAAACTGCGTGCTTTATGTTGCAAGGTTGCATTGAGCAGCACTGGTGAAAGGCGGCTTCCCTGTTTCATCCCTTCCCATGAATGAACTGCTTAATCTCTGATCTCGGGTTTTTCTAAAGATGGAATATGGAAATAAAGAAATAATGAGGTCTCAGAAACAGAGTGCTCCCCATCAGCCTTGGCATTATGAATTAATCAAGGGGAATTCAATATTAGCAGTGTTTGCTTGTGCTGAACTCCAGTGCTTTTCCTTTTTGAGGTACAAGGGTCCCTGAACCAATATCTCACAAAGAGCAAAACCAGTTTCTTTCCATTACGTCCCATAACATTTAAATTGCTCTGACTTTCTTGGTATAAAGATTTTCAGAAAGGGATGGGGTTTGGAGAGAAAACCAATGATATTATCATTGCTGAGAAGGCAAACAAGATGAGGAGTATAATTTAAGCACTAGATTTCGGTACTTGTGTGCAATTAATAACCTTTCCAAGACCGAGTTTTGCCAAGTATTGGTGATAAAACTATGATTATAGTCAATTCAAGAGAGAAAGAAAGTGAAAAAATCAAGAACACTTCTATCATTAACTCTTTTAAAGGAGAACATTTGCTGAAAGTAAAGAGAGAACTTTGCAGTAGCTGCAAAGCGCCTGCATTCAAGGGAGTGAATTTTATAAAAGTTATAGATATGATCATCTTTTATGCTGATGGGAATAATCTAGTAAAGATTAAGAGCAGATAGTTTATAGGACCAAAAGGATAATTATAGTAACAAATCAATTAAATTTAAAATTGATGTGATCTAATTCACAGAAGGACAGACTGATCTTTGGAAGATTAATAGTTCCTCTGTTGAAACAGGGAGAAAGACAGACTGGGAAAAGATTCACAGTGTAGGAGCATGATGACGTCCTTTTTGCATCACCTAAAGTTTCTTCAGGGAAATGAATAATACCATTGGTTGAAAATGAAGAGTTTGTAATAGCTTTAGTGGTTTGAGGAGGGGAAGACATGTCGAATAATTGTCTTGCAATGCAGGAGGGTGATTGAAATCATAATATGTAGTTGGTATGTTGGGGAGAGCTTGGAGTATTCATGAAGTATGTTTTCTTTCTGTTGTGGTTGACTGTAAAGTGGCCATGAGAGAAAAAAAGATTCTGATTTAGCGAGTGTTTAGTTTGTCAGGTGAGTAAGTGGGGGAATAGTTAGGAGAGAAGAAGTTAAATAAGTTTAACACAAGAAAGGACATGATAAATGTGACATGAAAATTGACTGGTGTTCCCAAGGATCAAATATTACTAGAATGAGGTACTAGAGAGGAAGATATGCAATACCTCAAAGCATTTTCTCAAAGCAGCTGGCAATTTCAGTTTCTAAAAAAATGTTTCTAGTTAGGTCAAGTCTATATAAAGGACTGTGTGGACCACTAAGGTTTGCTAGGGTTTTAAGCAGCCCAAATGTCCTAATCTAATTTGCCAGTTCTAGTCTTAACCACAAGGAAAAATAAGGTATAAAATAACACTGATTTATCAAATTCAACTATCATTGGTCAAAAATTTGTTCTGCTGCATTTATATCAACATGGGAAGGCAAAAAGTGTGTTTCAAAGTTCATTTTATATTTAACAGTGAGGGATTAACTTTTAACTGCTATAACATAGACCCAAAAGGACAGGGGCTCAAAGGAGATACAAGTGTATTCTTCTAACACGTAAAATACGACAAGATAGGGCGGTTTGGGGATGGCAGATCTATAATGTCATCAATATCATAAGCTTCCTCTATTGTGATTAGCACACAGGTTCCACCCTCAGTCTCATCCTGTGACTTCAAAATGGCTGTGGAAATTCTGTAGACCTTTCAACAGGGAAACAGGAAGAGGGGGGAAGGGGAAAATGACACCTGACACATGAGAAATAATTTTTATTTATTTATTTATTTTTAGATGGAGTCTTTCTCTGTTGCCCAGGCTGGAGTGCAGTGGTGCCATCTTGGCTCCCTGCAACCTCCGCCCCCTGGGTTCAAGCAATTCTCTGCCTCAGCTTCCCCAATAGCTGGGATTACAGGTGCCCACCACCATGCCTGGCTATTTTTTTAATTAATTTTTATTTTTTATTTTTAGTAGAGACAGGTTTCACCATCTTAGCCAGGCTAGTCTTGAACCCCTGACCTCGTGATTCACCCGCTTCTGCCTCCCAAAGTGCTGGGATTGCAGGCATGAGCCACCGCACCCGGCTGAGACAGAACTTTTTAAAAAAGTTTTAGTGAAAGCACCAGTGATAACTTCCACTGATCCTCCATTAATGCAAAGACATGGAACAATATATTTCTCTGACTGTGATGTATTGCCACCCACAACAATGTAAAGATTATGTTAACTAGAAGAAAGGGGAAAATAAATCTCGAGTAGGTAACTAGCCACCTTATTTACAAAGTTTCTAATATATCAAAATATTTTGCCAAACAAAAAATAGAATAATGACACTTTATAATAACATATCTAGAAATGGTGGGATAAGGTACAAAACCACAGCCCTAAAATTGGTACTGTCTCTTTTTTGGTATGTTCCTCTCCTTTGGTTTTATGGTGTTTTGTATTTGGCATAAGAACTTTAAATGCATGTTTTTTATGTCAAGAAGTATAACAAACTTGGGATTACTCAAGTGTTGTAAGTCAACAACAACAAACTGTAGTTGTTGTTGGAAACAGGTATAATACTGGATAAAAATACAACAAAAATGCAAGAAAATGCAAATTATCTACCAAATAGCACATTTATGGAATTCAACAAATCTCTAAAACTGGTTTAACTCATCTTATATTTTTCATTCACTTTTAGAAAAGGTTAAAAAGACCTTTAGAAAATCAGGCTTTCAGAATTTAAAATATTTATCTTAACAATTTGTCAATTCGTAATAAAAACAAAATATGTCATTGATTACCATAACAAGCCCAGAAAATACCACAAGATATTGGAATTTGTAAAAGAGTCTTTTTGAAGTTCAAAGTCTATTTAAATATCCTACAGCGTAAGCCAAATAAAAGTCTATCTATAGCCCTGTTCCTTTTCAAACAATGCAAAATTAGATTATTGATATATGAAAGTGCTTCTGTGCCATTGTCTGAAGAAACATTATGTATAAATCAAAGTAGCTTGACTCTACCAGTGGATTTCATTTCACGCTTTTCTTTCTCTTTTTACATAAAGCAAATCGTCTTTAGATCTTAAGCTTATGATACAGAATGTTTGAAATTTTTAAAAGTCATCATTGTTTACACTCCCTTCTGGGCAGAAAGCTTGTCCATATTCACAGTAAAACTATGTGTACGCTGTTACTTCTCTCCCATTCAAATTATTTAAGCCCTCATACATAATATTGTGCGGATGTGTTTTCTATTGAAATAAGAAAACTTCTGCATAAAATGGTTGTTGTTTGTTGGCTTTACAAGATGTCTACATAGAACATCCCAATTTTTGTCCTTCAAAGTTTGGAAACATCTGTAAGAAAGACACAAGAGCCAGACATACAGATACAAAGCATGACCTTCATTACTGACAAAGCTATTATTTAGAAAACCCACCTTAAGTCTGGGACAACAATAGCTTTCTTTCTTGCATCATATAATTCAGCTTCCTCATTTGGTCATAGGGAACACTGGAATCTCTGCACTGGGTGTGGTAAACCTTCCTAGCTAAACTTGGCCAGCCTGCAGAGAGATCTAGAAAGTGAGACAGTGAGATCTATAAAGCAGGAAGAGGTCTCCTTCACCCTCTCCTCTCCTCCCACTGTGAGTTAATAAATGAGAGAGTGAGAAGCTAGAGGGTTACCCTAGCTCAGTGATTGTCAAACTGTGGTTCATGCTCAAGGAGCAACAGCAACATGTTTTAAAGGCAAATTGTCAGGTCTCATCTGTGGCTACAAATCAGAAGCTCTAAGTAGGGCATAGAACAACATGTGTTCTAACAAACCTTCCTGGTAACTCTGAAGATAAACTTTGAGAACTACAGTTTCTCTCCTAAAAAGATGACAGGTGGGAATATGTTTCCCTTCTTCATATTCTTCAGCTCTTTATTCTTTTAATTTTGATTTAAAACTTTCAGTTGATTGTCATCTAGGAGATTGGCTCTTGCTTGGGGGGTGATATTGGCCATGTATCATTTCAGGCTTTTGCCTCGTGAGGTCTCACAGCAGACCATATTCATGTCTTGCACCATAGCCCACACAGGCCTCCTCGTCTATGCTGAATATCCCTTGATAGCTACTTACTGCCAAAGCTTGTCTCTCTGCCACTGTTCCTTAAGATTTTACTTATTCGTTAGTTTAGTGCAAAATAATTGCTTTTTTTTTTGCACTTACTTTTAATGGCAAAACTGCAATTACTTTTGCCCCAACCTAACTGCACAAGAATCTTTATCAACTACACTCAAGGCAGCCCTAATATGCCAGGGAGTTGATGTCCTTGGGAATCATCATTAACCAATAAGGGACACAGGTCAGTGGTTAAGAAGCACAGCTACCCACTCACTCGATGGGAAGCTCCTGAGGCGCATTCAAATTGTTCAAGGGGTCCACACTAGAATCCAGTCCTTTTTTTCCATAGTTATGAATCTCATGAATGTGTCCCCCTTCTTCTCCTACCTTTTATTGTAGTTTTCCTTTCCATTGTCTAACTTTTCCCATTTTCACACTTGTGCATCCTGGGATCACTTCTCAAATCAAAACTTGTTGAACCTAGGGTCTTTTCTCAGAGCTGCTTTTGGAGATATTCATATTTTAAATAAATTTAAAGTTCTTAACTTAATAAAAATTGCTGCTCTATTGTAGCTTCCCCTAAGAACTACTAGTGGGCACTATGTTTGTTTACAGAAGACTTTGAACTATAATAAAACAGTACATTAATTCATTAACTTCAAAGCCTCAAAATTCCCTCTATATACTGTTTCTCATGTTAAATTATGTTCAGTTACACTGTTCAATAGAGTTCTTCAGAGGCTCTGTGATTAAATTAAATCATGACGTCAAGATACTTCAATTATTGAATAGCAAGAATATAGACATGTTCAAAAATTAATATATAAATGTTCTAATTATTAAATTCCCAGAGAGAAATAAAACTGAAGAGATTAAAGTTCCAAAAAATTAGTCCAAAGTAATTAATATCCAAAATTAAATTCTTCTGCCCTTATAATTTAAAGTCCAAAGAAAGTCCAAAAGTTTAAACTACATGCAAAGTCCAAAGAACCAAGTTTTTCCCTGATTCTTTATTATGGTCACTTTGAGGGAAAGAAGTCCTTGAAAATGTATGACTTTGGGGTAACTTAAACATTTGTATCCTGGGCTTATTCTCACTGAGTTTTGCAATTCATTTCAAATGATCACATCCATGTTTTTTTTTTTCTTTCTTCTTTCTTTCTTTCTTTCTTTCCTCTTTCTTTTTTTCCTTCTTTCTTCCTTCCTTCCTTCCTTCCTTCTTTCCTTCCTTCTTTCTTTTCTTTTCTTTTCTTTTCTTTTCTTTTTTGAAACAGTCTTGCGCCATCACTCAGGCTGGAGTGCAGTGGCACAATCTTGGCTCACTTCAATCTCTGCCTCCCAGGTTCAAGCAATTCTCCTGTTTCAGCCTCCCAAGTAGCTGTGATCACAGGTGCCTGCCACAATGCCCAGCTAATTTTTGTATTTTAATGGAGAGGGGGTTTCACCATGTTGGCCAGGTTGGTCTCAAACTCCTGACCTCAGGTGATCTGCCCACTTTGGCTTCCCAAAGTGCTGGGATTACGAGTGTGAGCCACCATGCCCAGCCTCATTCATTCTTTCCTTTTATACTGACTTCTGGTGTATTCCATAACATTTAGAATTCCATTTTTATCTCTACTACTGACTTATTAGTTATATCTTTTTAAAAAATTTTGTTAAATATTTCTATAAGCCACACATACAATATGAAACTTAACATATTGTCATGTATTTTTAAATAGTGTTTTACCACCTCATGTATAAAGAACCTTAAAACAGCACGCCTTGATCTCTGCCATTTTCATCCTTTGTAATAATATTATCAAACATTTAACTTCTACATGTGTTATAAAACACACAGTATATTGTTCCATTTTTGCTTTAAAAGTTAAATATCTTTCAAAGAGGTTTTTAAAATTAGGCAAGAGAACAAAACATTTGCATTTCTGATCCTCCTCATTCTTTCATGTAAAACTGAATTTCTGAATTTTCATTTACCCTAATAAACATGCTTTAATAATCTGAAGTTCAAGTCTGCTCCTGATACATTTTCTTGGCCATTGTTTGTGTGAAGGTATTTTTACTTTTTTCAAATTAAATAATATTTCTGTGGGATATTAGATTCTAAGTAGACAGTCTTTGTTTTTTTCTTTCAACAATTTATAGATGTTCTGTTGTCTTCTGGCTTGCACTTGCGTGGTTTCTAACAGGACATCTGCTATATTTCTAGTATTTCTAGACTTTTTTTTTTCATTTATCTGACTGCTTTTAAGAGTTTCTCTTTATCATTGGGTATCAGCAATTTATATATGGTAAGCCTTGGTTAGCTTTTCTTTACTTGGATTTTTTTCTGCTAGAGATAACTCAGCTACTTGGACTTTGGGATATATATTTTTAAAACCTTTGAATAAACATTTGGCCATTATTTTTTTCAAATAGATTTCTGTTTTCTCCATCCATTTGGACTCAAAATATAGGTATGTGTGTCTGCTTGATATTTTCCCATAAATCACCGAGTTATGTTCATTTTTTTCTCTATGTCTCTTCAACATTTGTACTTATTGTACTTTACTTTCAATAGTTTTTATGCTCTGACTTTAACGTCACATTTTTTTTCTTCTATCTGTATGTCTAATCAGCTGTTATTCTCTACCAGAGTTCTTTTTCCTAAATTTATTTTAGATATTATATTTTTCAATGACATAAATTCTATTTAAAAAATAATTTTTACTTATTCTTTCATTGTATTTGTGTTTTCCTTTAAATCTTTAAACCTATTTATACTGGCTACTTAAAGTCCCTGCTTGCAAATTTTATCATGTCTGAAATTTATTGTCTCTTCCTATTCACCGACGTTTTTCCTGCATGAGTCATATTTTCCACTCCTCACATCTGTTAATTTTTTATTGAATGCTGAACATTGTTGAGAGGATAGATTTGCCAAAGCGTTGAGTTTTGTTTAGGCATCAATTTAATCTTTTTGAGACTTTAAAAAAGAAAAAAAACTATATTTGTGTCTGTCTAGAGTAGCCTTTACAGTGGGATTTATTTCACTGTCCTTCTGATATGCAGTAGGGGGTGTTTTATGAAGTCTCCCCAATCTGCTTTATTCAGTTAAGTCTCTCCACTCTGGTTAATCTAACTCATATGATACCTATCTTTGTGTAAGCTCTTGTAGATTTTAAGTGTAAGCTCCCTGATAGTAGTTGTTTCCTTAGTCATAAAATTTTCCCTGATTTTGAATAGTTTCATCCTTTGCATTAAGCCAAAGCCTCAGCAGATCTGTATTTAGATTCCCATAGCTATCTCTGCAGAGTTCTCTACTTTATGCTGTTCTTCTCTACAAATTCCAGCTGGCAACTTTTGTGAATTCCACCTTCTCTTATCCTTAGTTCAGTGAGACCCTTCAGTTCTCTCTTTCTGCATCAATGTCAATGGATGCCCCAAGAAGAAAGTCAAAACAATTATACACCTCATCTTTTTAATTTTTTTTTGTCTTTTTTCTTCTCTTCTTTCAAGGATTGCCATCCTTTGCTGCTGGTTTTCCAATGTTTCATAACACTCATTTCATATTTGTTCTGTTTATCTACGGCAGATGGCTTACAAGTTTTAAGTTATAAGTTTTCCACCATAACCTTCTCTATCATGTCATTTTTCTTAAAGGCCTTGAAGTTGTATGGGTTAGAGGAAAGTTTTCTTAAGACCCTCATTTGTAAAAAGTTCTGAAAGTTAGTACACATGACTAATATTGACAGCATCAGCTCTACATACAATAAATTTAGAAATTTTAAGTAATACCTATTTTGTTCTCTGAGTCTGGTACATAATTCTGCCAAAAAAACCATAGCAAATACTCACTAGAACAAGAAAGGAGAATGAATCCCTGTTCTAAAAAGAAGCATTGTTTTTGGCTGTCCTAAGATATAGATTTCCTATAACAATTGCACAAATTTAAAGAACTTATATGACTGGATCATAACTTCTCATAAAAATGTTAATTTTGTCACTATGTATGGAGAAAAGACTATTTGTGGTTTACCACATAAATTTTGATAGTTTTCCTCAGTAATTGAAGCTCAATATTAGCCAGCCTATGGACACCTACCTAAAGGTTACCTTCCTCAGTCCTTGAAACTTTTTTCTATGAAAAATTTTTGGCCAATGGATTGAGAAGGTAACTATTGTTTTTCATATCTCAATTGTGATAATAAAAAAGATATATGTCATCTATTTATCTTTTTGTTTGTTGAAAAATGAGTGTGATGATGATAGTTGGAGGAGCTATTTTAAATTTGAAAAAGGAGAGTCTAATGTGTTAAGAAAGGGATCCAGTTTCTATTTTCTGCATATGGCTAGCCAGTTTTCCCAGCACCATTTATTAAATAGGGAATCATTTCCCTATTGCTTGTTTTTGTCAGGTTTGTCAAAGATCAGATGGTTGTAGATGTGTGGTGTTATTTCTGAGGTCTCTGTTCTGTTCCATTGGTCTATATATTTGTTTTTGGTACCAGCACCATGCTGTTTTGGTTACTGTAGCCTTGTAGTGTAGTTTGAAGTCAGATAGCTTGATGGCTCCAGCTTTGTTCTTTTTGCTTAAGATTGTCTTGGCTATATGGGCTCTTTTTTGGTTCCATATGAAATTTAAAGTATTTTTTTCTAATTCTGTGAAGAAAGTCAATGGTAACTTGACGGGAATAGCATTGAATCTATCAATTACTTTGGGCAGTATGGCCATTTTCATGATATTGATTCTTCCTATCTATGAGCATGGAATGTTTTTCCATTTGTTTGTGTCCTCATTTCCTTGAGGAGTGGTTTGTAGTTCTCCTTGAAGAGGTCCTTCACGTCCCTTGTATGTTGTATTCCTAGGTATTTTATTCTCTTTGTAGCAATTGTGAATGGGATTTCACTCATGATTTGGCTCTCTATTTGTCTGTTGTTGGTATATAGGAATGGTTGTGATTTTTGCACATTGATTTTGTATTCTGAGACTTTGCTGAAGTTTCTTATCAGCTTAAGGAGTTTTGGGGCTGAGTCAATGGGGTTTTCAAAATATACAATCATGTCATCTCCAAACAGAGACAATATGACTTCCTTTCTTCCTATTTGAATACACTTTATTTATTTCTCTTGCCTGATTAACTCAAGATGGATTAAAGATTTAAATGTGAAATCCAAAACCATAAAAACACTGGAAGAAAACCTAGGCAGCCGGGCGCAGTGGCTCACGCCGTAATCCCAGCACTTCGGGAGACCAAGGTGGGTTGATCACAAGGTCAGGAGTTCATGACCAGCCTGGCCAAGATGGTGAAACCCTGTCTCTACTAAAAATACAAAAATTAGCCAGGTGCAGTGGCAGGTGCCTGTAATCCCAGCCACTCGGGAGGCTGAGGCAGGAGATTCGTTTGAATCCGGGGGGGCAGAGGTTTCAGTGAACCAAGATGCACCACTGCACTCCAGCCTGGGCAACAGAGTGAGACTCTTGTCTCACAAAAAAAAGAAAAAAAGAAAAAAAAGAAAACCTGGACAATACCATTCAAGACATAGGCATGGGCAAAGACTTCATAACTAAAACACCAAAAGTAATTGCAAAAAAAGCCAAAATTGACATAGGGGTCTAATTAAACTGAAGAGTTTCTGTACAGCAAAATAAACTCATCAAAGTGAACAGGCAACCTACAGAATGGGAGAACATTTTTGCAATCTTCTTACCTGACAAAAGTCTCATACCCAGAATCTACAAGGAATTTAAAAAGATTTACAAGAAAAAAAACAACCCCATCAAAAAGTGGGCAAAGTATATTAACAGACACTTCACAAAACAAAGCATTTGTGTGGCCAAAAAACTTTTGAAAAAAGCTCATCATCACTGGTCATTAGAGAAATACAAATCAAAACCACAACAAGACACCATCTCATGCCAGTCAGAATGGCAATTATTAAAAAGTCAGGAAACAACAGATGCTGGCAAGGCTGTGGAGAAATAGAAATGCTTTTACATGTTGGTAGGAGTGTAAATTAGTTGTTCAACCATTGTGGAAGACAGTGTGGCAATTCCTCAAAGATCGAGAACTGGAAATACCATTTGACCCAGTGATCCCATTACTGCATATACCAAAAGGATTATAAATCATTTTACTATAAAGGCACATGCACATGTCTGTTTATTGGAGCACTATTTACAATAGCAAAGACTTCAACCAACCCAAATGCCCATCAATGAAAAACGTGGCACATACACACCATGGAATACTATGCAGCCATATAAAAGGATGAGTTCATGTCTTTTGCAGGGACATGGATGATGCTGGAAGCCATCATTCTTAGCAAACTAACACAGGAACAGAAAACCAAACACAGTATATTCTCACTCATAACTGGGAGTTGAATAATGAGAACACATGGACACAGGGAGGGGAATATTACACACTGGGACCTGTCAGGGCTTGGGGGCAAGGGGAGGGAGACCATCAGGACAAATACCTAATGCATATGCAGCTTAAAATCTAGATTACAGGTTGATAGGTGCAGCAAACCACGCTTGCACGTGTATACCTATGTAACAAACCTGCATGTCCTGCACATGTATCCCAGAACTTAAAGTAAAATTAAAAAGAAATAAATTTAAAAAAAAATAAAAAGGAAAGTCATGTTTTGTAGTAGAAGAAAAAGATAGAAGGTGCCTGGGTGTGGTCAGGTGAATAGTCTCTCCAAAAGATATCCACATCCTAATTTCTGGAATATGTGAATATTACCTTATATGGCAAAGGGGGGGCTTGCACATGTATATCATTTAAGGATCTTGAGATAGGAAAGTTATCCAGGTTGGTGCTAGATATAATTATAAGGGTCCTCATCAGATGAAGGCAAGAAGGTAAAAGAAGGAAGCAGGATATGTGATAACAGAGCAAAAGGTTGGAGTGACTTGATGAATGAGTCATCAGCCAATAAATGCAGACATCTTCAAGAAGCCAGAAAATGCATGAACATGGATTATCCCTTGAACTCTCCAAACCCAACTGACTCTACCCACACCTTGACTTTAGTTCAGTGAAACTGATTTTGGTCTTCTGGCCTCCAGAATGTAAGAGAATAAGTCTGTGTTGCCTTAGGCCACTAAATTTGTGGTCTTTTATTCCTTTCTTTTCTGTCTTTTCTTTTTTTCCTTTTGTTTTCTTTCTTTCCTTTTCTTCTTTTCTATGTGTCTTTCTTTCATTTTCTTTCTTTATTTCTTTCTTTTTTTTTTGAGATAGAGTTTTGCTCTTGTTGCCCAGGCTGGAGTGCAATGGCACGATCTCGGCTCACTGCAACCTCCTCCTCCCAGGTTCAAGTGATTCTCCTGCTTCCTCCCCTGGAGTAGCTGGGATTACAGGCATGCACCACCATGCCTGGCTGATTTTGTACTTTTAATAGAGACAGGGTTTCTCCATGTTGGTCAGGCTGGTCGTGAACTCCCGACCTCAGGTGATCCACCCTCCTTGGCCTCCCAAAGTGCTGGGATTACAGGTGTGAGCCACTGTGCCTGGCTTTATTTTCTTTTCTCTCTTTCTCTCTTTTTTTTTGACAGGGTTTTAGTCTGTCACCTAGGCTGGAATCAAGGACAGTTGTGAAATCAAGGCTCACTACAACCTCCACCTTCTGAGCTCAAGCAGTCCTCCCACCTCAGTCTCCCAGGTAGCAGGGACTACAGGCATGTGCTAGCACACTTGGCTAATTTTTGTATTTTTAGTAGAGATGGGTTTTTGCCATGTTCACCAGGCTGGCCTGAAACTCTTTGACTCAAGCAATTCGCTTGACTCAGCTTCCCAAAATGCTGGGATTACAGGCGTGGGCCACCACGCCTGACCAAATTTGTGATATTTCTTAAGGCAGCATTAGGAAACAAATACACTAAGTTATGCAATAAGATCTAATTACTAAACTGTCCTTTGACCGTCTATAAGGGCTGGTTTACTTACATCTTGTTTAGGCCACCCTTCTAAGGGTCTCTTTGTTATAATAGCTTACCCCAGAACCATGCCATCAAGCCACTGTATCACTTTTTGATTAAATATCAGGATTTATGTCTTTTTAATGCTCTATGTTTTTTCTTACTTTGTTGTAGCAGTTTAAACCATATCCTACCTTTATTTGTCAAGTTTATTTCTCACTTCTCTTACAGTCTGATTGTGGGTTGGTAGAATTCTGTTTCATTCAGTCACCCAGTGATGCAGACATCTTCTCTCTTGAGGTCACAGTATCACATAAGACAATGCTATTCCATGTTCTTGCTCCAGTCTGTGCACTACTTGTTACCTGTACATGAGATAAAGTATAGAAATTATAAGCTTTAAAAATTTTCTAGAAAGTTTATATTGCTATGATATCTATGTATGTAATCTTATTTTCTGGTAACTATAAAAATTAGAGGGAAAAAGATTCCCACCACAAATCATTTTAGCCTCACTTCCCTAAAGCCTTGGAGCCCTACAGTGAGTCTTCTGTGTCTGTTTGGAAGACACCAGAACATGTGAAGGAAGGTGTGCGAGGTTTTATAAGGAAGGCCTTGTGGCAGCCAACAGCACTTTTGTCTACTTGTCAGGGGTCATAATCAGTGCATTCTTCTTCTTTTTCTTTTTCTCTCTCTCTTTTCTTTTTTTTTTTTTTTCTTTTTGAGATGGAGTCTCACTCTATCACCCAGGCTGGAGTGCAGTGGCACAATCTCAGGCTCACTGCAACCTCCGACTCCCAGGTTCAAACGATTCTCCTGCCTCAGCCTCCCAAGTAGCTGGGATTACAGGTGTCTGCCAACATGCCTGGATAATTTTTGTATTTTTAGTAGAGGCGAGGTTTCACCATATTGGCCAGGCTAGTCTCGACGGTCTTGAACTCCTGACCCCGGGTGATCCACCCGCCTCGTCCTCACAAAGTGCTGGGATTACAGGTGCGAGCCACCATGGCTGGCCCATAGTCAGTGCATTCTACTGCAAGAGAGCTAGCTGTGTATTTAAAAAAGAAGAGGAGATATGCTTATTGTGTCTCTAGCCTAATTTTGTCACAAGATCACAATGCTCAGAAGCCTTTTGGAGGAAGGAAAAATTACGCACAGAGTCACTTATCTGAGAAAACATAAAAGACACTCATGATGCCTCTTGGGAACAGGCAATTTTGGACCCAGCACCACAACAGAATTACCTGTGTTTACGAAATGCACTCCACAGAGATGTCACCAAGGCTCCACATTGCTTCAGTTGCCATATATTCTTTAGCTGACTCTGAATCTAAAATTGAGATTAATGTTTCTGAAGACTGTATCCCAGGGATCCTGCTGACATATACCTCACCAAGAGGTCGATAATGTATTATTTCCTCTATTTATAAATGTTCTCAATCTTGCACAGTATTCAGTTTTTTGTTACATTTTCCCCCTCCTTCTAATGCTGTATTTTTCTTAATTGTTCCATTCTTTGTTTTGTGAGAATTCAGTCACTTTGTAACAGTTTAGCCTTCTTTTTGATGTGGACTTTTTTCTTTTTTTTCCTTTGGGAGGGCGGTCTTCTAGAAATTTGTCTTCCTTCCTTTTTATTTCTCTCTCCTTTCTGGCCCATTTTTGTTCTCGTGTATTCTCCTCTATATTTTTCTGTGGGGTTTGTCACAGTGAGAGATATGAAAATATGATCTCTGTCTGCCAAAACCATCCACTATTCAAATATTTTCCACCTTTTCCTTAGTGATTTGGCAGATCCCACCCAGGGGCTTTTCTCCCATTAGAGCAACATCTAACCTGTGCCTTGACATAATCCATTACTTTCTCCCCCAGATTCTTTTTACTATGTTTCGTCTTGGCTGTGTCTCCCCTTGGAGTCTATTTTTTTTGAAACGGAGTCTTGCTCTGTCGCACAGGCTAGAGTGCAGTGGCGCGATTTCGGCTCACTGAAACCTCCGCCTCAAGCGATTCTCCTGCCTCAGCCTCCCGAATAGTAGCTGGGACTACAGGCGCCCACCACGACGCCTGGCTGATTTTTGTATTTTTAGTAGAGACAGTGTTGCACCATGTTGGCCAGGATGGTCTCAATCTCTTGACCTCGTGATCCGTCCGCCTCAGCCTCCCAAAGTGCTGGAATTACAGGCATGAATCACCGCGCCCGGCTCCCTTGGAGTCTTAACTCCGTAGATTTCCTGGTCATATGCCTTTAGGTCCAGAGCATAGCTGCAGGCTCACCTGCAATAACTGCTGCTTTGAAATACATTCAGAGATGCCATGAGAATTTTAGTGTTCTTTGTCTTTCTTACACAATTTTATCCATGATGTTTGTAAACACTTGATAAAGATCTCTGAACTATTAGGAATTTTTCTTATTTATTTTTATTTTTATGTGTCCCCAACTTCATGCTTATGAAGTCAAGTCACATCCCTCCTCTACTTAAAATCCCATTGGCTCCCAATGTCTCTCAGATTAAAAGCCAGACTTTGAATCCCCTAAATAACCGTAAATGTTCTGATTTCTCAGTTTTTGTGGTATCTTCCTACCCTATTTCTCTTTCCTTTTCAGAAAAGAAAGTATAATCCAGCTGCATTCAATGTACACTTCCTTTTGGACCTTATACATAACGAGCATTTACACTTGGCTATTTCCCCTGCCCAGAAGATTCTTCGCCAGATCTCCATAAGTCTCAGTTTCAAACTCTTTCAACTCTGCTTAAATGTCACGTTTTCAATGAAGCTTACCCAGACTACACTATTTAAAATTTTAACTATGCCCCCACCCAGCTCTTCACTCACTCACTGTCCTGCCCAGTCTTTTCCACAGCACAGTTTTTTCACCTTCTACAAAACTGCACATAGCCTAACATACTCTTTACACACTATTTTTCTTCCTGTATTAATGTCTTTGAAATAAGGATACATTCCACTGTATTGTTACAAAAAAAAAGGGTATATATTAAAGAGGCAGCATTTCTAAATGCACATGAGTAGATGAATAGATAATTCTCATTAGCTCCTGGTTCTGGAAAGCTTTGACGTATCCATTCTTTCTACTCCCTGAGGTTTTTCACGTTCTTCTGTTGTTAGATTGCTAGGCCCCGGCTAAGGTTTATTCACTAGACAACTAAAACATTTCCTCATTGTCTAAGGATACTGTCCTTAAAATAATTTAGTCCTTGGAGCCACTCTGTGGTGTGTGTGTGTGTGTGTGTGTGTGTGTATGTGTGTGTGTGTGTGTTTGTGTGTTGGACTCAAAGATCTCATTTTCCTTTTCATATCTGGCTGCTATGTCCTCCAAGATGTCCTCTTAAATAAACTTCATGCAGCGTAATCAGTCTTTCTTTCTGCATTTTCCTTTCATTTTCTACTATTTATGTTGTGATGGAAAATCAAAGGTATATGTTTTCAAATCACTTCAGTTGCTACTTGGTATCTTGAGCAGACCCAATTCTCAGAGACAGAGACAGTGGAGGAACAGAAATGTAATTGCTGTCTTAGGCTTTAAATTGGCAACACCTCCTTTGAGCTGTTTTTCTACCCCACCCTTGAAATTGATTTCTCTAAAATAAGACACTTTTTTCTTGGTGTAATGGTTTGAGACATTCCTTGGCTTAATGGTGGCCTTCACAACTTCCATGATGTAATTCTGGTATTTGAAACACGTAACCCTTGGGCCCAGATCTTGGATACCAAGAAATGTTTATGGCAGCCATGGCTTTTTATTTTGTATTTGTTCATTAATTGCTCATGCTTGTAATCCTAGCACTTTGGGAGGCCGAGGAGGGAACATTGAGGCTAGTTTGATACCAGCCTAAGTAACATAGTGAAATCTCATCTCTACCAAAAATTATCCAGGCATGGTAACGCACACGTATGTTTCTGTAGTCCCAGATACTAAGGAGGCTTGAGCCCAGGAGGTTGAGAGTGTAATGAAATATAATACAATATATAATCTTTCTTTGGGTGAAGACACATTGTAGAATGCCATGATAAGAAAATAGATAAATGACAGAACTAGGGTACTTGCTACCTTTGAACAAGCCTCTCTTTATAGAAAGTTAACCCTGCAAGATTCCTTCTATATAAGTAAAGACAGTACATGTAATTTTGTTAGTCAGTTTAGTACTGCTTAACTACAGCTGCTATTAATAATTTAGAGTAATAACCTATATTTGTGCTTTGTATTACTAATGGAAATTAGCTGCCTATGCATTAGGTAAACAACAACAAAACTGCTTACAGACCTAGTTAAGAAACATAGCAAAAGCCATTTACTGATACATAAAATAACTTATCTCTGCCTTAGCCTTGATTTTTAAACCAGACCAAACTGGATCTGTGCAATTCAAAGCTGAATAACGACAGCTCCTACATAGGGTGACCTGCTTCCTAATGTGTGTATTTGTTAGACATAACTCTGCCTGCCTAAACACAGCTATTCATTTATGGGGAAAAGTTACCCAATAGGATAACACTAAGTTATGCCATATTTAATAAAGCTTAAGACCCAAAGCCACCTGCGGAGGCGGCAGCATATAAAAGCTAACTTCCCTACTATCAAAAAGATCAGCTCTAAGGCATATACCATCAGGGCCAAGTTACCCGCTGAAGCCATTTCAAAAGCTTTGATTCCTCCTGGGGTTACTGTGTCAACTGCGCTTTATTCTTTGTAAGTTTCTAGAGAGTTCTCAAAGCATCAGATGTTGCACATATAGGAGATGGTAAAGAACACCACTCTCTTCTTCCTCCTGTTCCTTGTCTTCAGCACCAATTAAGAGAAAGGTGCAATACTGATTGACATAAAGGACAAAATATTACCTGCATTGTGGGCAAAGCTGCCTAGAGAAGGTGGTTGAGATATATGGCAAATATGGACTCCAAAATTTACCAAGTCATGGGCGTTGCTGGTCAACCCTAGACTTCAGCACACGGAGACAGAGCCAACCTGCTGATCTCGTATTACCAAGAGAGCAGAATAGAATGCATCCTCTTTTCAGGCAGATCCAACACGTGAGAAACGATGAGTTCCATGTGCTCAATCTTTCTAAAAACACACCAAGCTGATGATTCTTTCCTCTTCCTACTTTGACCAAATGGGAAGATCGTTTTAGAAATTAAGTTAGCAATAAAACAGAACATCATTTGTAAGGGTTGAAAGGAAAAACTGTCCTCTACGTGAATCAAAGACACGTATAGATTCTCTTGTTTGTAGGAGCAAATCTCAGATAGGTGACTCATTCTCAGATACTATTATTTTGTATTCACCTATGATTGACTTAGACTTAAATTCATTCAGCTAGAATTCTTTTACATAGGTAATTGAATGTACTGCATCTTGTTTTTGATATTACAAAGTTGTTTTCTTCATAAAATTATAATCTGGTTATATCTACACATAGATATTTAAATTAGCATGGTATGGTTTACTGGACTAGGAGTGATATATCATAGATTACATCTGTGTATACAAGTACTGGGTAATGTTACAAAACGCTCATGAGGTGGCCAGCACTTAAAAAACGGTATAATGACTAATTAATGTAATGACACTTGTATAACAAGAGAGTGGAAAGAAGGTTAATGTGATAATGAGGCTTATTTGAGCTTAAAGATTTAACATGAGGACACTCTCAAGATAGCTTAATTAGATTTTAAGCACCTTTTGCAATTTGCATGTGTACTTGTTAATCCATATGTTTTAAAAATATATTTTACTTTATTTAAATTAATGAATTTAATCTCTTTCTCTGTGTTGTTTTTCTGCTAGATGCTTTGTCAGATCTTTATTATGTATAATTTATGATTATTTCTTCCATATTATGTTTAAATTGTAGTTCTATTTAAAATAGTACAATGACATTTCTAAAGCTCAAAACAATAGCTTCAGATGATTCAGGCAGTGATCACAAGTTATGACTGGAATTATCTAATTAATCTTTATGTTATTTAGCATACTTTATTGTATCATGTAATATATAGTAAATCTGATTTCATTCATTGACATCTGTGTCATTTTTAAACTTGACCAAATGGGAAGAATGTTTTATAAATTAACAGTAAAACAGATCATCTTATGTAATAGTAATTCAGAAAATAATTTTCTGCCTCAGGTGTGCTGGGAATATATTGAATACATTTCCACATGCTGTACCTAGGCTTTTATGAGTTCTCCAGATTAATACCTTTTAATGCTTTCTTATACTTATGAGTAATTATTGTAATTCATTTCCTTGATTTTGCTACTCCCTCCTTCCCTCCATGAGATACGAAAATATGTTCGTCATCACTAATCATCAGAGAAATGCAAATCAGAACCACAATGAGATACCATCTCACACTAGTTAGAATGGCCTTTGTTAAAAAGTCTAAAAACAACAGATGCTGGCAAGGCTGCAGAGACAGGAATACTTACACACTGCTGGTGGGAATGTCAATTAGTACAGCCACTGTGGAGACCAGTTTGGCGATTTCTCAAAGAACTAAAACTTGAACTACCACTCAATCCAGAGATTCCATTACTGGGTATACACCCAAGAGAAAATAAATTGTTCTGTCAAACGATATATGCAGCCCGAAGTTCATTACAGCACTATTCACAATAGTAAAGACGTGGAATCAATTTAGGTGCCCATCAACTGTGTGTTGGATAAAGAAAATGCGGTACATATATGCCATAGAATGCTATGCTTAGCTTCCACTTATAAGTAAAAACATGTGGTATTTGTTTTCCATTACTGAGTTACTTCACTTAGGATAACTGCTTACAGTTTCATCCAAATTGCTGCAAAAGACATTATTATGTGTTTTTTTAATCGCTGAGGAGCATTCCACGGTGTGTATGTGTATATATATATATATAAAACACAATTCACAATTGCAAAGATATGGAACCAATCTAAGTGTCCATCAACCAATAAAGAGATAAAGAAAATATAATATATAATATATAATATCATATTAATATATTATATATAATATATATTATTTTATATATATTATGATATTTTCTTTATCTCGTCATTGTTTCATCTATCAACCGATGGACACTTAGATTGGCTCCATATCTTTGCAATTGTGAATTGCCTTATGATGAACATATGTGCACGGATGTCTTTTTTATATGATGACCTGTTTTTCTTTGGGTATATATCTAGGAGTAGGATCGCTGGGTTGAATGACCGATCTACATTTAGTTCTTTGAGAAATCTCCACAGTTTTCCATAGAGGTTGTACTAATGTACATTCCTACCAACAGTGTGTAAGTGTTCACTTTTCACTGCATTTGTGCCAACATCTACTGGTTTTTTTTTGGGGGGGGGGAACTTTTTAATAATGGCCATTTTGACTGGGGTTAGTGTCCCATTGTGGTCTTAATTCCCATTTCCCTGATGATGAACATTTTAAAATGTATGTTTGTTGGCCATTTGTATGTCTTTTAAAAAAATGTCTGTTTATGTCATTTGTCCACTTTTTAATGGATGATTTTTTTTTCTAGCCAATTGGTTTGAGTTTCTTGTAAATTCTGAATATTAGTCTTCCGTCAGTTGTCTAGTTTGTGAATAATTTCTCCCATTTTGTAAGTTGTCTATGTGCTACATTAATTATTTCTTTTGCTATTATAGCACACTAGTTCTTAAAGTTATCAGGGAACAAGTATTGGCATGTGTGTTTCACTTTCTCTGGCCTAAGTCAGGTCATTTTTGAAGGCCCAATTTATGTTCCATGTTTTACCTCAAGATACCAATGAACATGGCAGTTCACAGTAATCTATTCCACCTCAGACATCTTGCATTACTAGATACTTTTCCATTAGTAGTAATTAATTTGATAATCATGTCACCTTTATCAGGTTTTTAATGTATATGTAGTCTTAATAATTAGATTTCCAATGAAAAATAGCCATATCTCATAAATTTTTGTTTTATTTCATAGGTTTGGTTTTGTGAATAGTAGACAGTAAACAAATTTTTAATGATCTACTTTGTTTATTAAACTGGAATTTAAAAAATATATATACTGAAATGATTAATTAAATGGTTTGTGGATAGGTGGAATTTGGCCATTCTACATGAAACCATTGCATTTATGTCTCAAGTTATATTACCCTCACAAGAAGGAAATCAGCACTCAGGCTAATCTTAGAATAGGTTAACAATTAAGTGTTTTCATGCCATAGCGAAGATATTATTCTGACCTACATGGGATTTTTGAAATTTAAGTGGCAGGCAAAGAGCAAGCTGTGTGCTTATTGCAAAAGGAAAACAGCTTGAAAAGGTACCAAGATTTCATTTCTGGCCTGCTTAAAATTTCTTTTAATAATCAAGACTGCCACTCATGTAAGATAAATAATTATATATAAGGATCACAGAGAAAAGTGTGTTAATGCAACTAGCATTTTTTCCCTCAAAAACATATATATGTATTTATTTCAATATATTTATTGAGATTACAGTAAGTTTATGTGGATTTCCATTTACTTGACATTTACTAAGCAAACCTACTTCTAAGAATTTAATGCCAGTCAAAAATTTCATATTAATCAAATGCAAAAAGATGTTCTTATGGCTAATTATAATAAATATAATGATGATGACGCAAGATATGTCAAATGAATCCCAGAAATCTGTATAGATTGGAGGGTTTTGATTAGTTTGCTGTGAATAAGGAGGTCTGAGAGGCACTTATGAATTCTTCGCTTTCGGCCCCACATTTTCAGCTAACACAAATCATTTTAAGTAAACTTTGCCAGAGGATAAGTAGAAGGTTCCCTGTTCTGTGGCTTCTGTGATAGCGATTTGGGAGTGTATTTTATAACAAAATACATATAATTTTGTGCATCATATAGTTTTATAAAATATTATCAATAGAAAAATATATCATTTGTGACTATCAGTGTTCTGTCACTATTATAGATAATTTATGCTATTGAATTGGAAGTTTCCTCCAGCTCATTTTTTGATTTAACACCAGTGAATTTTTAGAATAAAAACAAATAATATGCAAGCAGAACACCTAGTGATAACACCATTCCTGACACCCACAATAGGCATCTCCCCTACAAATGCTACTCTGAGTTAGACGGCATTAAATAATAATAACAATATGTCTTAGGAAGTATCTAAAAGTTTATAAATAATAAAAATGCATTTAACAGTAATTATCATGTATTAATAAAAGATTAAAGATTATAAGTATCATTTCAAAAGTGAATATTTACAGGTGATACATTACTATGTCAAGGAAATAGTAAATTGTTTATTGAAAGCAAATTTTAGGAATAAAAATTAATAAATTAATTATGAGTTAATTAAATAAATTATATTAGTTATCAATTAATATATTTCAGCAAATATTGTTATATTTTAGCAAAAGATATGGTAAATAGTAGTGCCATCTATTGATAAAACTAAAAACTGCAGTTTCTCCTTAAGAAAACTGAACACTTTTATATGTATAGGAATACAATTCCAAAGCTAATGATTCCTTATTGTTATGATTATTATTATGTTATTATAGGATCAGGTCATATACTGGAACTGTGTTAAAAATGTTTGTGTGTGCACATGCATATGTACATATATATATACATGCATATATACACATATATAATTTATAATGTGATGGTTCTGATAATATACATCAAGTATTGTTGTAGAATTAATTAGGCTGGCTGCTATTTATCTGAGTAATGTAAATTTGAATACAAATATATTTTTCACTCTGAAGAAAATTCATATCAAATGTTTATAAAATGTCTAGACAATAAATATCAATGTGGTGGGTGAGGGACATAGTTTTATTTTTGTTCCTTTTATTATAATATGCAGATAATTTTTAACGCATAAGCATTTGCATATCTTCTTTTTAGCATTCTACTATGACAATTTTTGTGTTGTTTTTTCTTTTCATTTTGGCTTAATTACATATAGTAATGCGCTACTACTTAGAAAACTTTCAAAACAGGTTGGCACTTCTAACCAATTTAGATTATAGTAATGTTATTCCCAATAATTCTAAATCATACCATAACTTTTCCAAATTTGCCTTAGTATAACTGACAAGAACAATCTGCGCACTTTCTGGCCAAATTGTTGGGGAGAAATAAGACTACAGAAAAGATAGGAGTAGAGAGCAGTGGTAATATCCATTGACTTCTACGGTGTGATTAGATTATTTGTTGCAGGGACGTATATGCCACAGCATTAATAGGTACCATGGAGGAAGCAGTAAGATTGACAAAAGCATAAATAATGATAAAGAAGCACATCCTAAATAGTGAGGCACAAAAATGGAGGCTGACATGAATTAGAGCCAACTTTGAAGTACAATGACCACTATCAAACAAACAAAGCCTGGGAAAATAACAAATGGTCAGAATGTGGAGAATTTGGAGCCCTTATTCACTGTAAGTGGGAATGTAAAATATTAGCACTTCTGTAGAAAACAGTATATTCATTTCTAAAAAAAAATAGCAATAGAATTGCCATACGATAAAGCAGTTCCACTTCTGGATATATAGCCAGAAGTTTTCAAAAAAAGATCTCAAAGTAATATGTCTACACACATATTCGTAAGAGTATTATTTACAATAGCTAAAATATGGAAGCAACCCAAGTGTTTGTTGATAGATAAATGGAGAAGTAAAATGTGGTATGTCCATAAAATATGTTTCCAGTTAGGGTGAGTCATATGTAATATTGTTCACGGTTTGGAGGGCAGAAAGAAATCAAAAGCCACTTTTGAATGTGGGGACACAGCCACCATGTGACCTTGTAGCCCACACATATTGCTGCTAATCTAGGGCTCATGTTGTTGTTACATCCTTCAGACTTAAAAAGGAAGACCATTATGCAATATGCTACAACATGTATGAACCTGGAGGACATTATGCTAAGTGAAATAAGCCAACTACAAAATGATAAATATTGTATAATTCTATGTATATGAGATACTTTCAGGAGTCTAAAATCATAGAGGCAAAAAGTAGTTATTGTGTAGTAGTTATGGAATTTCAATAGCAAGAGTTATGGAGATGGGTGATAGTGATGGTTGCACATTATGAATGTGTTTAATACCGCTGCACTGTATACTTAAAAGCAGTAACAGGGTACATTTTATATTATGGGTACTTTGCCACAATAAACAAGGTTAAAAAAATCAAATAGATTTGCATACACTAGCAATGACCAATCCAAAAACAATATTAAGAAAAAAATCCATTTATATTAGTATCAAAAAATAGGTAATTAAGAGTAAACTTGACCAAATAAGCAGAAGACTTTTATACTGAAAGCCATACAAATTATAAATTATAGAAGAATTATAGAAATAAATTATAGGAGACCTAAATCAATGAAAAAACATACTATGTTGATAAATTTCAATACTTAATTTTATTAAGATGGCAATACTCCCCAAATTGATGGGCAGATTCCGTGCAGTTTCTATGAAAATCGCAGCTGTCAGAAATTGACAGGCTAATCCTAAAATTTATGAGGAAATTCAAAGGATCTGGAATGGTCAAAATCATCCTGCATGTGAAGAACAAACGTGGGGAACTCACACTTCCCAATTTCAAAACTTCCTACAAAGTGACAGTAATGATAGTGGTGTGATACTGACACAGCATAGACATAGATCAATAGAACAAAACTGAAAGAATTAGAGGAGGGAAAATGAACGTCCAGTGGGGAAGAGCAAGAAAAATTGCAAACCCATGAGCATGAACTGGAGTCCATGAGATTGGCTTAGTACCCAAGTCCATTCTCATCGCCTCCACTCTCAGTAAGGTGGGTGTCCTGAGATTCTGGCTCCCATTGGACAGAACCAGATGCATGCCATGCCCAGGAATTGGCCAAGCTGAGGGCAAGTGGAACAATTGCAGACTATTGTTCCACACCTACAACACATGCCTTAGCTTTGCAACAATGTGTGTGGGCTACCAGGTTACATAGTGACTGTGCCCCAGCACTCAAAGTGGCTTTAATTTTTCTTCTGCCCTCTAATCTTTGAACAAAATTAAATATGACCCACCCTAACTGGAAATGTAGAAGAAAAATAATTCTGGGGAATATAGTTCAGCCTAGCCAAGTTGAGACATTTACAAGCTACTATGATTTTTTGCTTTTTCTTCACACTAATGAAAACATACTGTATACACTTTTCTTCCTTTTTTTTGCCTTGTTATTATTGTTCAGTTTTTTGAGCTACAATTTTTATCCCATTAAATTCCCTGTTAAAGTGCACAATTTAGTGTTTTTTGGAATATCCTCAGAGTTTTACAATCCTCACCACTATCTTAACTCGATAACATTTTCACCAACCCAAAAAATAACGCGGAGCCAATTAACAGCCACGGGGCATTCATCTCAAACCATGCAGTTCCTGGAAATCACAAATCTACTCTCTCTTTCTGTGGATTTACCTATTCTCTCACTTTCCATTTATCTTCCCATTTTGACTGCCAGTTCTGTGAACTTCAAGCTCCAAAATCAGACAGGAAGATAAGAGTCTCACAGAGATACTTTTTCCAGCTCCTGCAGTTGAATTCTGTAAGGTCAAATTCCTGTAACAAATATCTATCTGTCTATCATCTATCTATCTATCTATCTATCTATCTATCTATCTATCTATCTATCTATCATCTATCTATCATCTATCATCTAAAATACAGTCATGCACTGCAAAACAACATTTCTGTCAATGATGAGCCACATGTAAGATAGTGGTCTTATAAGTTTATAATGGAGCTGAAATACTCCTATTCCCTAGGGATGTGATAGCTATTGTAATGTCACAATACAATGCATTACTCACATCTGTGTTGATGCTGGCGTAAAAATTCTGCTGTGCTACCAGTAATACAAATGTATAGCATATACAATTATGTATACTACATAATACTTGATAATAATAATAATAAATGACTATGTTACTGGCTTATACGTTTACTACACATTTTAGTGTCATTTTAGAGTGTACTTCCTCTATTAATTAAAAAAATGTTAACGGTGAAACAGCCTTAGGCAGGTCGTTCAGTAGGTATTCTAGAAGAAGGCATTGTTGTCACAGCAGATGACAACTCCATGTGTGTTATTGCCCCTGAAAGACCTTCCAGTGAGACAAGATGTGGAGGCGGAAGACAGTGATATAGATAAAGACAGGACCTACACAGGTTCCCTGACCCTGTGTAGGGCTCAACTAATGTGTGGGTTTGTGTCTTAATTTTTAACAAAAATGTTTAAAAGGGAAAAATTAAAATAAAAAAATTCTATAAACAGAAAAAAAATCTTATAAAATAAAAATATAAAAAATTCATACAGTTGTACAATGTATATTTGAAGCTAAGTGTTATTACAGAGTCAAAAAGTTGAAAAAATTAAAAAGTTTAAAAAGTAACGAAGTTACAGTAAGCTAAGGATAATTTATTATTGAAGAAGGAAAAATTTTGTTTTTTTTTTTTTGAGACAGAGTCTTGCTCTGTCGCCCAGGCTGGAGTGCAGTGGCGCAATCTCAGCTCACTGCAAGCTCTGCCTCCCGGGTTCACGCCATTCTCCTGCCTCAGCCTCTCCGAGTAGCTGGACTACAGGCACCCGCCACTACGCCCGGCTAATTTTTTTGTATTTTTAGTAGAGACGGAGATTCACCGTGGTCTCGATCTCCTGACCTCGTGATCCGCCCGCCTCGGCCTCCCAAAGTGCTGGGATTACAAGCGTGAGCCACCAAGCCCGGCCCAGAAAATTTTTTTTATAAATCTAATATAGCCTGAGTGTTCAGTGTTTATAGTGTACAGTGGTGTATAATAATGTCTTAGGCCTCTATATTCACTCACCACATACTCATTGACTCAGCAACATCTAATCTGATAAGCTTCATTCATGGTAAGTGTGCTATACAGGAGTACCATCTTTTATATTAGATCTTAATTTTACTTCACCTTTTATATGCTTAGATATATAAATACCATCATGTTACAATTGCCTACAGCAGGGGTGTCCAATCTTTTGGCTTCCTTGGGCCACAATGGAAGAAGAATTGTCTTGGGCTACATGTAAACTACATTAACACTAATGATGGCTGATGAGCTAAAAGAAAAAAAAATCACACAAAAAAAAAACTCATAATGTTTTAAGAAAGTTTACAAATTTGTGTTGGGCTGCATTGAAAGCTGTCTTGGGTCGCATGTGGCCTGGAGGCTGCAGATTGGACAAGCTTGGCCTACAGTATTCAGTACAGTAAGATACTGTACAAGTTTGTAGCCTGGGAGCAATAGGCTATACCATATAGCTTAGGTGTGTAAATAGGCTATAGCATCTAGGTTTGTGTAAGTACAGTATGAGCTTCCCATGGTGACGACATCACCTACCAATACATTTCTCAGAACGTACCACCTTCATTAAGTAAGGCATGACTACATTATACATGCATATTATATATTTATTATGCATAATTGTATTTATAAGTTTATACAATAAATCTTCAAAATGCATGAGAAACCATTAACAGTTGTTAACTTGCTTGCAGGAAGAGAGAGAAGTAGAAAACAGGAAGATAGAAATGAAAGGGAGACTTTTCACAGTGTACTTTTTGTATGTTTTATCTTTTCAACCATGTGAATGCATTGTCTGTTCAAAAATAATGAAATCAGAAGTGACAATTTTAAAACTAAAATGTACATTTAAAAAGTGGAAAGAGTAGAGGATGAATAAAGAGATAAAGGACAATGAAGGAAAGTAAGAAAAAAAGAAGAAAAGGAAAGAGAGAAGAAATAGAAGGAGAAAGCAAAGGAGAAGAAAGAACAGGGAGGAGGATGGAAGGAAATAGAAGGAAACAGGAGTTATTTTAGGAGTCATCAGAAAGTTAAGAGTTATTAGAAAGTGGAGTCTAATTAGGAAGAGAAAAAAGGAGAGGATATAGATTAGAAACATCAATGCAGGTTTTTATGAAGAGATTCACCATATGTAAATCTTGGGAGGCTAATACAGACCAGGTAATGAAGGATATTTTAGGTTGAGTAGTTTGCATATTAATCTGAAAAATGGAGAATGCAGTAAAGGATTTTAATTAGATTAGTTGCAACATCATACATTCAATTTTAAAATAACTTTGTTAGCAGTATGAAGAATGAAGAATGAATTTGTGCAGAGCTGTTGAGAGGAAGAGCAGTTCACAGGTTTTGCACAAAGGCTGGAAATAGTGAAGGCCTAAACTGAAGGAAGAAAAATGTGAAAATTTGAGATAAATTGATAATAAATATGTTGCCATAAATAACTGGATGGGGGTTGGTTGGGAGAGTTACTAATGAGTTAGAGTGAAAAGTCACAGAGGGCTACCAGTTTTCTAATTGGACTAGATAGTGACTTCATTGCTTTCAAATAAACTTATAGGAAGCATGCTATTTTTAACTAGAAGGTGGCATATTGAGAGATGACCTCTATGAATTGTTGGTGCCAGCAGCCACTTTTCCACTAATAGTGTGGAAAAGCAGTGAACTATATTAAATACAATCAGAGGGAACCAGAGCGGTGTGGACGCAGAGAATATCTAGGGACCAGGAGCGGAGGATTGAGTGAGAAAGTTAGAGTAACATTTTGAGAGTTCCAGTGGGGTGGCATTTTTCTTTGAGCTACTCATTGTGGACTTCTCTTTACTACTGATATAAATTATGTTTCTTTAAAGTAGACCAAAAATATTTAATTACACTTTTCAATTTTGAGATAACTGTAAATTCTTATGTAATTTTAAGTAAGAGTGCAGAAAGATCCTGTAAAACTGTAGCACATTCGATCGACATATTGACATTGATACAGTCAAGTTGCAGAAGAGTTTCATCACCACAAAGGCCCTAGTGACACCCTTTTGGAGCCACACTGAGCTCTCTCCTACTCCCACCAACTCATTAACTGCTGACAACCACTAATCTGTTCTTCCTTTCGATAGTTTATTATTTCAAGAATATTATATAAATGGAGTCATACATTGTATATCCTTCTGGGATTGTTTTATAAAACGTTTTTCACTCAGCATAATTATCTGGATATCCATCTGCATTGTTGCAAATATCCACAGTTCATAGCTTTTATTACTGTATAGTATTCTATGGTATGTATGTAAAAGAGTTTGTTTATTTGCAGAGGAACATATGGGCTTATCTCCTAAGGACACATTCTCAAAAAACATCACCATCTTTAAGCGACACATGACTGAACCTTAAGGTTCAGTCTGTATAACTTATATGCGCACATATAACACATATGCACGCGTTAGTTTCTCAAATATGGGCTTATTCTCTATAAGTTACTCAGGATTTTTCTCATTTAAGATATCTTAGATTTATTTTTGGGCAATATATGTAACTTAGCTCATTTTTTGTTTAATAAAATTTCACAGTATGATAGTATGATATAATCTGATCATCAATTTTAATATTGATCACTCAGATTTCACAAGTTACTCTTATATGCAAGTGTGTACATAATCATCCTTGTACTTACATACTGGTGCTTTAATTTCTTTAGATTAGCTTAATCAAAGAAGAATCATTACTTTAAAAATCACATGAATTTAAAAATGGGTAGATAATGCTATATTGCTATGCTAAAATTTTGTAGCAATTTATTCTCCCAAAATTATCTATGCTAATGCCTGTCAAGTTAGGGAATATTCTAAACATTTTTAATTTTACTAAGTGTAAAATAACAGCATAACTCTCCTGTATTTGGAGTTAGACAGTTTAGTATGTTTGTCATGAAATTTTTTATAGATTTGAAGACTGAAGATTAAAAATTCTAGCATACTTACTAATAAAAAATGAGAAAAAATTACATAATAAATGGTGTAAATAAGGTGCAGAAATATTTTATCTTTGTTTAGTAAGTTTTAGGCTTATGATTTATACATAATTTTTAAGGCTGCTCTTTTATTTGTAGTTTTGTCATTTAGAGATTTCTTTTGAAAGTTGTTGGTTAAAGTATAAAGTGATGATACTCAAAAAAGGGTACTATTGCTTTATTTAAGAGTGCTTTTTCAAAAATTAATTATCCACATGACTTTATCAAATTAATTTTGTAGCTCAGTATTACATGAGAACTTCCAAATACAAAGAGTTCATTTACAATTCCCATTAAGAAGCTCATTCTGAAATTAGGAAACTATATTTATAACTCTCAGTTTATCAGTTTATATAAAAATTGTTCTAAGACAAATTAGGTAGTTTCTAAAGAAATTACTTCATTTTGATAAAATGAACTTAATCCAGGATAATATATATATATATATACATATATATATATATATAATCTCTTACAGAGAAATACGAACTAAGTTTGTATAAATATGGATGAATATAACCCGCTAAATCTTAGTGGGTTTTTTTTTGCTTTTTTACATATATTAGTTTGCAATAAAACTTCCTGAGCAAAATTATCTAATATTAGTAATTTTTATCATCTACTCTGTTTAAAAGATCTTCAACAATATTATCATGAATTCATTTCTATCTGCATAGTGTTTTATATTTTAAAGTGTTGTCTTATTCTTTCCTCATAATGTTCATTTTACAAATGAATAAACAAGCACTCATAGATTTGGAGTGAGTATCCCAAAATCACATAGCTAGTCAGTTATAGCTTGTAATCAAAATCTTCCTCTTGAGTAATCCTGTCTGATGCAAGGCATATTATATTTTATAGTCTTACATGTTGTTAAAATTCTTCTGTTTCTTACACAAATGGTGGTAGAAGATAAGGCTAGCTAGAGAACTAGCTGTAAGAAAAGTTATAAACAAAAGCTCCCAGAATAATATATATTTTGCAACACATTTTAATATAATATTGAAAGACAAATGTTTTCTTTATGTTTAAGTCCTAATGCAATGCTTTCATTACCTTCTAGTTGCAAAAATTGCCTATTTACAGGGTGTATATATATATATACACACACACTATTGAGGTGCAAATGTGAGTAAAAAAGAGCTGAGAAGGTGTTCGATCTGTTTAAAATATGTTTAGATACAGCTTTGAATAAATCTATTCCTACGTTGTATTTAGATAGGGTTTACATTTACATCTGGAACATTAACCCAGTTTGGAATACGTCATGCTTCCACTTCCCTCCCTCTAGTCTTGACAGACATTGCTGATCAATTATAGTTTTCTTGCGTGTTGAACCAGTTCATGGGCTTAGGCAGGTTCAATTCCCATCTCTAAGAAGTTCATTTCTACTAATCAGTTGGTATTGACAAGTGAAATTAAACACATTTTCTGTTCCTCTTATTAAAAGTCTTAGACATTCTCTGTGTAGCCAGCAAAAAAACCCCTCATATTTTCAAAAACAACAAAACGTGAATGTGAGTGGACAAAAACCTTTGCTTGCTGACTCGTGCCTAGCAATGGGCTGGGAATTTACCAGAGAGTGTTTCCTTTAATCCATTTAATCCTCAGAAGAGTTTCAAATTTTACAGATGGAGAAATCAAGACTCAGAAATGGGATATTTTATCCCTTACAGCATAGCAGAAAGTATTAGAGATGCATTCAAATTTTCTGCTTAGGAGGAGGTTACTGTAACGTCTCAGCTACACAACTCCTGCCTCAAATAATCACTTTGAGAACTCCTGATCTCTAAATTAGATATACATTAAATAAAATTAAATAAAATCTATCAAAAAGAAACCAGCCTCCAGCATGTGCCAGGCTATGTTTTTTTCTCATTTATTCTTTCTTTTCTTTAGGTTTAGAGAAACAACATCTTACGTATTATCATCTTAAACACTTTTGTTATATTTTCTTTTGTGTTTCAGAGAGCATTTCTTAAAATGGTGACTTTTGAGACTTTGAAATTGAGGATTAAAAAGGCCACTAACTTTAAAGATTAGTAGACTACATCTAAGTTGATTAAACTAGGATGAACTGTCTCTTTCAAAATAGGTTAAAGCGTTGTAATTTCTTACAATGTCATATGATAAATAGGAAGACCCAATAAAAAAACTCACCGAAGTTTATGACCCTAAGAATGTTGCTCTTCATTTATATTTTGCCTCCAACATTTGTTGCATCCTCTACACTTTCATGAAGACTGCAGTAATGTGATCAGAGAGTTCTGTAATATTGACAAGAGGCAGTGTGAAAGTCATGAATATAAAAAGACTGCTTTGGGACAAAGTTAAAGAGAAATTGATGGCTTTAATAATGTCAGAGACAAAAGGTATTGGACAAGCTCAGTAGCATTTAAAATATTTATTAAACTGAGTCTGTAATTTTTCATAGGAAAGTTGCTTTAATGACAAAGGAAGTCATAATACAAACAGAACAATCCAGCTGCCGCTGAGTGAGCACTACTTCAGAGACATTTATATTCTTACCCTCAAGCTTTCTTAGAACCTTTTCTAACAGTTGCAGCTGTGTGGATAATTTGTGGAAGAGCCATGATAGAATTCTTCAAAAGAATACAAGATAATAGCATCAAGAAAAAGGAAAAAATAGTCAGTGCTTAGTTGTTTACTTACCAGTGACCTGACGATTCACCTTAAATTCATTTTTGCTTTCAGTTAGAATGAAGTCACTGTATTGGGTCAGTGATCTCTGCCTCTTGACTAAATTCAGGCTTCTAAAGCAGCCAGGTTATGCTGTCTCCATAGTCTGCGGCAATAATGCAGAAACTTCTAAAGAAAGATCAGTGTATGAAAGTATGAAGAATGAGAAAAAAGTAAGACTTAGCCTTACAGAGATTTTTTTTTCACATTAGAATCTTTCTAATATTGGATTAGAAGCATCATTACATTAAATGAATTCTATTAGATCCTTCCTATTGTAGAGAGAAGTACGGGTCTAGTCTAATGCAGTTAAGTTGCTATGGGCCTTTGAGAAATATATCTATCTACCCTTCCTTTTTTTTTCCTACTATCATCATAAAACACATCATGGTTTTCGGATGATAAATGTTTAGAAGGATTCCATATAAACACCAAAGTTTCCAGAAAGAAAAACCTGTGTAAATGTAAATATACTTTATTTTATTTAGTTTCCTCCATTTTTCATTTCTATTTTTTTAAGTATCAGAACCTCACCTTCATTTCTAAATTTGTGTAACATTAAAATGTACCAGTCTTACGTATTCTTAGAGCAATTGGTCATGTGTATATAGTATCTGATTATTTACATTTGATGCTTTATGAACCATCAGATGAACTAAATAAAATTTTATTAGTTTGATTTATTTAAATGGTGATGTCATTTTTAAACTGAGCAATAGTTCAGTTTCCTTGAAAAGTTACATATATTTGAGATGCATTATTAATACTGCTCTGAAATACTATAAATGCACTAATTTATTTGACCTTTACTTTTAAAATACAATTTTTTCCAGGATCTCTAATATGCCTTATATGTTATAGCTAACAATCTAATTCATAATTTAATGTGGATGCCAAGTAGTCAAATTCCAGTAGATACTTTTATAAAGACATATATTATTAGGACCATATGAGACAATTTAAGCTAAGAATGTATTCTTTTTTCAATGCTGCACTTGGCTAATTTCAACTTGAACCTATCACTCATTGGATGTGTAATATAGAAAAGAGAGCAAGTGAGTGATGGAGAAAGTTGCCAGCACAATGTACTGTGCTCAGGAGTTGCTCAGTGAATAGCTATATATTATTATCTTAAAACTCAAAAATAAACAAATCAAGTTTTATACTTTACCTAATTTTTAAATAAAATATATATATTTACATCCTTTTGTATCTCCTTCTATTTTAGGTAACAGAAGTTTACTTGATTACATTCTTGTAGAATAAATTGTAAAATGTAATGTCAACTTTTTATGATGTTTCTGTATTTATACATAATATTATATTATTTGATGTTTATATTATATGATTGTATTGGATATTATTATATAAAGTAACCCAATTAGTTTAAACTATTTAAGTTGAAGGCATTTCCTGAGCTATATTAGCAAGACATCAAATATCATATGGAATTATTTAGTGTATACAAGCTTATCTTTAAATATCACCTTTTTCATAAAATATTAGGAGCCTATTTAAAGCTTTTCATGGTAGTCCATGCAAATTGGATCCTAAATCCAATGTGACAATACTTTGGTAGTCTTTATCAGTTTCTTTTTTTCATGTGTTGCCAATAGAAAGAAAAAGACAAGTTTATAGACTGCACTTCCTAACTAAAAATGACTGTAACAAATGGTTTGAAATGTTCTCTGGAGGATTATTGACTTTTTAATTCAGGCTGCCATCAATCCTCATTTATATTTCATAATATGTATCCTGGGAAAAGTAAGCTGCTTTTAAATGTGTAGCTTGTCACTGAGGTTAAATAGTTGTTATGACAATCACTTATCCTTCAATTCTATGTGAGTTAAGAGACACTTTTCAGAAAATCACTAATAAACTAAGTGAGACACATGCCAATTACATGAAAGTATTATTTTTTCATGTATATAAACTATATGAGAATTAACATTTCATGTGACCAAAATTATTTTTCACTAGTTTTCTTTCTGTCCCTTCATAAGTACATCAATAAAGTAGAAGTAGCTTGGAATGCAGGAGGAAATTGAACATCTCATCTAAAAAGGTTTCCTTTGGGGAGTATCAGTGACAATATAAGTGGCCCATATAATATGTATATTTTCCAGTATGAATAATGTGTCATCTGTTGCTCTTATTGAGGTGATTAATGTGCTTCCTTCCAAACTAATTCTCAGATTTAGGCTCTCTCAATTTTTTGCTACTCCAAAGACTGTTGCAAGAAGAATTGATCCTTCCAAATCCTGTGGCAAGATAAACTTTGTCTTATTAAATATTTATTGAGAGTTGTTATTAATATCTATTCTGATTCCCTGTATGTCTTTTTTAAAAAGCTCATCTCCTAACTCTAGTTGTTAAGAGATTAGAGATTAGTCAGATTAGTCTAAATATTTTAAAGAGTGTTTTTACTCCACCCCTTACAGTGATGTGGGTTTGCCATAAGTACATTAACATATCTCTTTAAAAAGTTATTTGTTTTAACCTTCAATAAAATAAAATGCTGCAATAACTACTCCGTTCTAGATACATCAGGAGAGCCTAAACATCTGCTTTATGTCACCAGGAAAGCAGGAGATATACTAGGAGAATCATTTTTGAAAGTGTATTTAGTATTTCAAAAAAATTCACTTAAGTAGTCCTCAAGGAAAAGAATAAAATCAGAACTTGGTTTTACTCCTTGTCACTGTGCAAGCTTGTGTATGTTGTAATACTTTTGAATGAGGAATGGCAGGAAGGGTGCAGCAGATTTCTTTTTGTACTTGGAGCTTTGAAAGTCTATTATTTTTCTGCTTCTAAAAATATTAAAGGCGAGGTACAGGATACAGTCTCAACTATGGACACTAAGGGTTACCGGGCCTTTCTGAAGACACCCTCCCCTGCCTCATTTTGCTCTGTGTAGTTAATATGAAGCTAGTTTAATATTCCCAGAGTATAGCTGGGAAAGGGAAGTAACAGGCCAGTAGGGTGGTTGGCTGTAGTCCTGACGTGGTGGCTTTAACTAGTCTTGGTTTGCATTACTTTTATAGTTTTAGTAAATCTGGAGGATTGACACTTATTCAATAGTCAATGAAATTTATATATACAATGGATCCTCTAGACACTAAAAAATAAGAGTGGTGAAATTAACTTTGCATGTATTTTAATCACCAAATAGAGTCTCAGATTGCTTTTGGACCTTAAAGCTTTTTATTGGCATTCTGATGGCTGAAAGAAAAGGATATCAGGTAGTTCAAAATACATGCATTAACCAGAGAGCAAATGGTCCAGGTGAACAAAACTTTTATTTCCTGTTCTTGTCTTTTGATATCTCCTGCAGAAACTTCTTTGACAGAGAACTGGAGTCCTCTTGTTTATTTACCAAGTCATATTCTTATTAAGGACAACGTATGTTACATATACTCTCATGGCAATTTTAAGTAGCAAATGCTAAATTGTAAATGTGAGATAAGAATTAGTGTGATAAGCCTGTAACATACATCCTGTGGAATTCTTCCACATGGTCTTCACTACACCAGTCACTCAGCTACATCAGGGAATTTAATGATTAAATAAGGCAAAACCTCTTCTCTCAAAGAGCCTATTATTAATCACATATATCATATTATATATTGCTCTATGATATACATTGTTTTACAATATATATTGCTTTGCAATATACAACTCTTTATTTTTATAATTCTTTTGATTTTAAGGTTCTTACATATAAGAAAACAAAGACTCAAAAATGTTTGAAAACGAACTCAAGATCACAGCACTATTAAGTAGCAAAATGAAGACCCAAAATCATCATTTGTCTCAGTCAGAATGTCTAAATGACAACAAATAAACATATTTTCATTTTCAGGGAATTTTCCAAATCTGAGATCTAGAATTCACTTGAGAAACACTTTCATAAAAACAATATGATTCTCAATAGTAAGTATGGAAATGTACCACTCTCTACAATTAAGAAAATTCAGCTGTCCAGAACTATTTGCTTTCAGTGTGAATAGATTTAATATTTATATTAAAGATAGCATGTTAATTTTTCTTGGAAAGGACAGTATGCTTTTTGATATTGGAATTAAAATGTCTATATCATTTGTTCTAATATAGTCAAATTCTCATCTAACCTCAAAAATTTACATAGCATGATCACTTGAAAATTATACAATTAATAGTCCATCATTGCGTAATTCCTGAATCATTTCCCACAAAGCTTAGTACATTATAATGGCAATTATAATGTTCTTGGAATGCCTGGCACTTGTAGGTAATTGATACAAGTATATTTACTGAATGAATGCAGGATTTCTCTCACAGCATTTTTGGTGGTAAACTGGATAATTGTCCATACAATTGCATGTGACATATATCTAACTACCTATGACATAACTCAAGTTCAAGAAGTATACACTCATTGGAAAAATACAAAAAAATTCAGCATTGTGCATATGCTGAAAATGTCTCCCCCACAACCATATTCACTACACTGCCTGTCATACTCCCCTAAACACTTCAAAATTCAGGTCATTTTCCTTTAAAGAACTTTGTGTTTTTAACTCCCATTTTTCTGTAGCTACCACACCTCTTTCAACTCTATTACAGGACATAAAGTGTTCTGTTACAATTATTGTTTCCTGGTTTTCATTATTGAAAAGCACATACTTTGAGAGTACAAGACATATGTTGCCCATCTGTGTCAACCTAACAGTTTACAGTGTATCACAGATATTAAGTAATCAATATATGACTAATTAAATGAACAAAAGTGAGCATTTTGGTAAGTGGTACCATATTTAGATTGTTTCTACAAAGATGGATTTTACCAATTTTGTGGAATGGGCATGCAAATGAAAAAAGATGGCTGGGCGCGGTGGCTCACGCTTGTAATCCCAGCACTTTGGGAGGCCGAGGCGGGCGGATCACGAGGTCAGGAGATCGAGACCACAGTGAAACCCCGTCTCTATTAAAAATACAAAAAAATTAGCCGGGCGTGGTGGCGGGCGCCTGTAGTCCCAGCTACTCGGAGAGGCTGAGGCAGGAGAATGGCGTGAACCCGGGAGGCGGAGCTTGCAGTGAGCCGAGATTGCGCCACTGCACTCCAGCCTGGGCGACAGAGCAAGACTCTGTCTCAAAAAAAAAAAAAAAAAAAAAAAAAAGAAAAAAGATTTGATGGCTAAAAATATAATTGTAACTAGAGGCAATAGTAACTAAATGTACCATGAACATGGTTTATTACTCCATTGATTTTAGTCTTATTTCATTTTTATCAATAACATTTTAAATAATGTTTTAGAATGTTTCACAAAGGGTTTGAGCACATGTTAAATATATTTATAGATAAATATATTTGTTGCTTTATTAATCTTAAAATATTTGAAATATTTTGTTACTGGTATTTACAAATATGCAAACTTGTATCAGGCAAACATACCAAATTCACTTATTATCACAATTCATCTAAAGAATCTTTTGTATTTTAATTTACTCTATATTATCTACAAGTGCTTAAGATAACTCTTATCATACTAAAGAAAACATTTTCTTTTTTTGTTTTCTAAAGGTAAATGACTTTTCTGCAGTTTTGGAAAAGATCATACAATTTTACTTCTTTAAACTGTTAATATGGTGAATTACATTCAGTGATTTTTTTGAATGTCTATAATTAACTCAATATATTATGGTATATTACCATTTTAGTATTCTGATAAATTTTGTTTGATAATATTTTATATGGGAATTTTTCATCTATTTTCATGAGTGACACTGACCACTAATTATTCTTTCTTCTAATGCCTTGTCACATTTTGGTATTAAGTTTATGCTGACTTCATAAAAAGAAGCTAGGGATTTTATTAGTTATCTATGCTGCATAATAAATTATCTAAAATATTAGTGGCCTAAAACAAGAAACATTTATGCTCTTTGAGATAATAGGAAAATCGAGATATGCAATAATAAACAGAGAAATGAAATAATCAAATAATTTGAGAACAGCTTAGCTAGGTGATCCTGGCACAATCTCTTTTCTGAGATTTTCTCTTTTCTGAGATTTCAATCAACATATTGGTCGGAGCTGTAGTCATCTGAAAGCTTGATTGGGGCTGGCATAGCTATTGCCAAGATTACTCACTCACATGGCTATTGGTAGGAGGCCTTAGTTTTTTGCTGGCTGTTGTCATGGGGCATCTGCCCCCTTGGCATATAGGCATCCGCATAAGACTGATTGAGTATCTTATGACATGGCAGCTGAATTCTGCAAGAGCAAGAGGACAATGAAAATATTGCAATACCTTTTATGACCTAATGCTGGATATTATGCACCATTACTTTGCCACAGCTCTGTTCATTAACAGCACATCATTAAATCCAGCCCACAGGTCCCATGTGTAAAGTGAGAATAATTAGTCTCTACCTTTTGAAGACAGGAGTGTCAACATTGATAGAGATATTTTAACACTACCAAAGAGATGCCTCCAGCCCCATTTTATTTTCTAGAAAAGCTTGTATAAAATTGATGTTATTTTTACTTTATTTTGGAAAAGTTCTAAAGTTTTCTTTGATTTAAAGTTTCTAAATAAATTAAATGTATTTAAATGTTATAAGACTTTATAGATTTTGTACTACTTTTTGTGTAGGTTCTGCTAGATGCTTGCGTTTCCAGAAATCTGTTCATTTTATTTAAAGTTACGTGTTGGCATAAGCTGTCTATAATTTGTTCTCTTTAGTTTTTACCATTTCTGTAAGAATTTAGCTCTCATTCTGACTTTCTTGGTATGCCATTTTGTTTCTTGGGGTTGCTTTTTATGATTTGTCTTTTTTTCTTTGGTATTCTATAGTTTTACTGTAATGTCTATGTATCACCTTTTTTAAGAAAGTTCATCATATTTAGGCTTTCGGAATCACTGATTTGATGTCTTACATAGAACTGAGAATATCACAATGGTTACCTCTTCAAATATTGCTCTCTTACTTCAGTTTTATATATATACATATATATAGTATATGTATATTTATAGTATTCTTAATCTATTCTATATTCACTTACTCTCTCATCTGTATTTTCTATATTTTATACCTCTGTGCTTTATTGTGGTTATGATTTTTTTCTGACTTAACTTTCTATTATCGCCTTTCTTCTTCAGCTGTATCTAATCTGGAGTTAAATACAAAGATTGAGTTTATAATTTCAATTTTTGTCATTTAAAAATATTATAGCATTTCTAGTTGATTTATTTTAATTACAACATTATGTTTTATAGCTTCCTAAATTTTTATGTTTAGCTATCAACTCTTTAAACACAGGAAGCATAGACGAGTAATAACTCCAGTTACCAGAATTTTGTGGCTTTTTAAAACTTGACTGTTGTTTTTATTTTCATTGGTTAAGTTTGTATTTTCTTGAGGAAAGCCTTGAGATATTTTGTTGCATTCAGCAAATTTGATTTCATAAACCATTTTCAAAATTATTTTAATTATAAAGATAATAGGTTCTTTAAGAGAGGTGTTCCATCTATGACTGTCAGGCACTGGGGGGTACCAGAGATTCTGCAATAAATCTTTGGACATTTTGTGGCCACTTAAATGCAACGCAACTAGTAACCCAGTACAGAGAAAGAGTTACTATGCCAGAATCTCCAGCCACAATTATTGTGGGACCACAATACTAAGCCCATTTACTTTAGTTGAGGCTGCCTACCAGAATCAGCTGATTCCCTGATATTGGCATGTATTTGTAAACCAAAAATAAGTACATAATCCTGGCTTCCCAGAAGTTTTGGAGTCTGGTAAGGTACAAGAGATAAATTACTATATTTGATTCAATGTAGCAACAGTGACAGATCTTAAAGAAATACACACTGAATTAATTAATGGCTAAAATAAAAAAATACAAAACCTCTCAAGTTGTCTTATTATTTTTTAAATTACGTGTGCACACACATGCATATGTGTATATACATGGGAGAGAGAGACAGAAAATACCTTTGATTAGTAATCAACTCTGACTTCAGAATCTTCACCTGGTTTGAGAACTGTTCTTGAGGGAGAAACAGCTGTAGCTCACTTCCATGAGCCTTAAAGTATCTTCTGTACTGATTCTGCCATTCCTCATTATATCCCTAAGTTACTTATGATTTCTGAAAATGCTTTCTGTAAACTTTTCCAGGATTTTAAGTTCTAGTCAGGAAGATAATCAGAATCAATCTATCATTTTTTCAACATTACTAGAAACAGAAAGTTATCAATTAATCCACATCTCACTTTTAATTATTGATTCTTTCTATAATTATGCCTAATGTTGTATTTAAGACATCTTATTTTAACATCAATGATTATATATATATATAAAATTGAAAAATTCTGAGATTGTATTCATCACTAGTTAATTCAGTGAGTGACTTTTATAAAGAAAATTATTTTACCTAATCAAAGTGCAATTATCAAATCAGGAAACGTAACATTAGTAGTAGCTCAATATCTAATACAGGGACCATATTTAAATTTTATCAATTCTCTTAGTAATATACTTTATAACTTATTTTTCTGAGTCCAGGACCCAATCTTGATTTGCATGTTTTATTTATTTCTTATAACTCATCTTTTTTAGTCTGGAGTGCTTCATTAGCCTCCTTTGCCTTTCCTTTCTTTTTTATTCAGGTAAAATCCACATGCCATTTAACTGTGTCAAAATGTACCACACAGCAGCTCATAACATATTTACAATGTTGTGTAACCATCACCACTATCTAAGCCTAGAACATTTTTGTCACCCTCAAATAAACCTCATATCCATTAAGCAGTCATTTCTCATTCCTCCCTTTCCTCAGTCCCTAGCAACAACCAATCTGCTTTCTGTCACCATGGATTTGCCCATTGTGAACGTTTTATAAATGGGTTAATATAATATGTAAACATTTGTGTCAGAGTCCTCTAACTTACCATAATACCTCCAATATTCATGTTGTAGAATGCATTAGTATTTTCCCCCACATATTGCATGGCTGCATCATTTTATATTCCCACCAGCAATGCTCAAGAGTTCCAGTTTCTCCACATACTCAATCAACAACATGTGATTTTCTGATTTTTGTTTATCTGTTTAAATAGCCATTCTAGAGGGTGTGAAGTGGTATCATGTAGTGGTTTTGATTTGCATTTCCCTCTTTTTGATTTTTTTTAATTTTTTAATCTTTTCATGTGCTTCATTAGCCATTTATACATCTTCAGTAGATAAATGACTATTCAGTTTTTTTGTCCCAAATTTTAATTGCATTCTTGGCTTTTTAGCTGCTGATTTGTAACAGTTCTTTATATATTCTGGATACTCTCAGAATTTTCAAATCTCTTTTCCTATTTTGTGAGTTGTATTTATACTTTTTTTATAGTGTCATTTGATGCACTACAAAATCTAACATATGTATTTTGTTTTTTTTGTTGCTTGTGCTATGGGGTCATATCTAGAAGAAACCATTGTCCATTTCTAGATCAGAAACATTTACTCAATGTTTTCTTCCGATAGTTTATTGTTTCAACTCCTACATTTAAGTCTTTGATTTATTTTGAATTCAATTTTGTTTATGGTATGAGGTAGGAGTTCAGGCTTATTTTCTTGCATGTGGTTTTCCAATTGTTGCAGAATGATTGAAAAAAAAATGACCATAAATGCAGGTTTATTTCTGCACTCTCAAGTCTGTTCCATCTTTGTGTCAGGAATGCACTGCTTTGATTACTGTAGCTTCATTGTATGTTTTGAAATAAGCAGGTATGAGCCCTCCAGCTTTGTACTTTTTCAAGATTTTTTTTCACCACTTGGGGGTCTCCTGTAATTTCACATTTATCTGAGGATAAGTTTTTTAATTTCTCAAAAATTGCAGTTAGAACTTTGATAAGGATTACACTGTACCTTTGTTTTTCTTTTACTTGTCTTTGTCAGCTTGGGAGTATGATCACCTTACCAATAGCCTTTACCAGTTTGTACCATGTTACCAATCAATTCTTTCAATCCAGGAATACAAGGTGTCTTCAGATTTATTTAGGTCTTCTTTAAATTCTTTCAACAAAATTTCATAGTATTTAGTATGAAAGTTTTGCATCTCTTTGGTGAACTTTATTTCTAAATATTTTATTTTTTGATACTGTTGTAAATAGAATTATTAATTTTCTAACAGGCTATAATAAAAAGGTTTTATTTTCCTTCCATCATATACTCATTCATTTATTTATATAACTGAATTCATAGTTTTATTTAAATCCTTATATTCCCTTGTAATTACTAATTATTTCAGTGCTCAAATTGTCCCATATTTAGCAAATCAGAGTCTCTTTTAACTGGTTTCTGTATGTTTTTGGTATGCCTCATCATTCTTTGAGGACTTCTTTAATTTCTGAAACCAGATATTCCAGGCTCATCTTATGTTTTCCCTAGCAAAATCCCAGAATAGTTTTTATACAGGTAACACTGGTACATTTCCGTGGATAATGCTATTTGGAAACTACAATCTGTAGAAATGTATAGCATCATTAAAATATATAATTTATTATTTATCTTATTGCAATTTTTGTTTCTTTTGGAAAATTAAATAGAAAATGTGAATCGCTAATTCACTTTCTCTTTCATTTTTTCCTTTAGTTCCTCCAGTCATCCGGGTGTATCCAGAGAGTCAGGCTAGAGAGCCTGGGGTAACTGCCAGTCTTAGGTGCCATGCAGAGGGCATACCACAGCCTCAGCTTGGCTGGTTGAAGAATGGAATTGATATTACACCAAAGCTGTCCAAACAACTCACGCTTCAAGGTGCTTTTTACTTGCATTTTTTTATCTTAAATGACCATGCTGAAAATTTATACTAAAATTTATAATGTTATTTGGAAAATAAAAGAAAAATGAGTGTTGGTGGCAACAGAATGTCATGAATATGAAAAAAAGTTTATATCTAAGGAATTATATGGGAAAGATTCTTTTAACATTTTAATGTTTTTAATAATAGTCTTGTCATAATGATTAATTATGTCATTATTTTGGTGATAAGTAAAATATTAAATTATGTATCTTTAAAATACTTGTCCTGTGAATTATAGCAGTTATGCTGAGCAGAATAATTAGATTCTTTTATACAAATTCATTTCTGAAGTTACTTTTTAAATGTTTAAATAATACCTTGAATATGTATTATGGAGGATTTCAATACAGAATTTTTAGCGGATTTTTTAGCATATTTTGTAAATGAAGGGAGAAAAATATCAAAAAGTTACTAAATGTTTTCCATTTACATTTTTTAAAGTTTGCATTACATTCTAATATATAAAATATTGTACATATTCTAATATTCTAATGCGTAGACATGAATAAATTACTATATATTAGATAATAATAATCCCAAATATGTGGAAAATAAACAAAACCAGGCAAGATTTGTAAGGTCAAATAATTTAAATAGTCCAAAAGCAGTTGCATATAATATATTAATTATGCTAGCATTAAAAATAAACCACAAACCTTTTTTTCATTGTTAGGGGTAACACACAACACTCATTTTACGGGAGTGTCTTCTTCATGGGCATTATAGTTCTTATTTTATGACTTTAATTTTCTTTATACTATTAAACATGAACATATGTTGTCACTTTATTACATAGAGTTCTATTATTATTCCACTTTAACAGTGGATATATATAATCATTGTACATTTTTAAATAAAACTTTTTAAAACTTCTACTTATTCTTACAAGTCAGTAGACACATGTCTGTGAAAGTGTCCTTAAACTTTAAAAACTTTAATCCTAGAAATCACTAATGTGCACACATAGGTCAGACACATTTGCACACATATCTAGTGATTACCTCAAGAGGTCTATAATCTGAGAGGAGAAGACTTATTAACAGAAATGAAATGAATAAAAGTCTAAATAGCTTCTGACTTTGTCTCTTGCCCATTTAATAGCAATAAACCATATTATAAAAGTATATCGAAATTTTGCTTCCAGGAATATACACGACAACAAATTTTTGAAGTTGTTACACTCCAGATTCAACATTTAAAAAGAGGAGGTGCTTGCAAAGAAATTACTGTAAATTTTTACAACAGGGAAAAATAGTTGAAGTTTTAAGAGAATATGACAAAAAATAAAAGGAGAGAAGAGATAATTCTACGCACATAAGGGTATAAAACTCCATGTGGCTTAATAACGATTTAATTATCTCCTTATTCATGAGGTGCTTGTTTAGTGTTTATGTGTGAAGTCCAAGTCCAGGCAGTAATTTAATATCTATGGCAATGGCTGGGATAATATGTGAATTAGAGAGAGTAAAATCCCAAGAAAGCACAAATATTTTATTAACAGGCAAGTGAAGAAAATAATAGAAAGAGACTAAAATTCATCAAGAGACAGGAGACTAGGTGATAGTATGGAAGAAGAGAAAGTTAAAAATAAAGAGTTCAACAATGGCAAATGCATAGAAAGTTCAATAAAAGGCATTGATAAGTGTTTACTTCAGGTGATGAGCATGTTCTTGCGACATTTAGAAAAACAGTATCAGTAACAATCAGTTTTCAGGGTGTTTAGAAACGAAAAGGAGACAAGAAATACGAAAATGTCTTTTGACCAGATTCTGAAAGGAAAAAAAAATAGAAGGTAGTAGCTCCTGGTGGGGAGGCTTAGAACTGATGGAGATATTTCTTGGATAATTCATCAATCTGAGAAAGTATCAGCAGGGAGAAATGAGAAGGATGAAGGCTGCAGGAAGAGTCATAGAAATAAGGGAGAGTCAATAAGAAATAAGGGGAGATTTGCCTTTGAAAGAAACAGAAAATTTCCTGTGAGAAGTAAATCGAGGTGAAACTAGGAACAGAAAGTTTTGAGGTTGCTTTCTGATCACTTCTATTTACCGCAGGATTGAAAGAGCAAGATCACTTGCTGAGAGTGAAGTTAGTATTATGATGGGAAACATCAAACAAAGTATATAAAGATTTAAGGTAAAAGTAGAGGCGGATATGAAAGGCATCTAACTGGAAAGGTCAAGTGAAATGAATAGCAAGTAGTTTTGAATGTCCTAGGAATTGAAAACTGTGAATCTGAAAATTATAAACTCGCTTATGCAATAGTCTCATAACTTACTCAAAGAACTAGGTGCAGGGACACCAGATACAGAGATAGGTTAGCTTATTGTAGTTCTAAAGGTTAGGAAGGCAGATGTGTCAGGATGCTAAATAGATAAAGGCATTGGTAGTTCTGGCAATAGAGTGGTAACGTCTAAGAATGCTAGATTACATGGGAAGAGAAGGAAAGACAATGGATCATATAGGTTAGGAGAACATGTGAAAATATTGGGAGACAGCATTTAAAGAAGGAAGAAATTTATTTGGTATTTCAAAACAAAACCCAGAGAATTTAGGCTGTTATGTGTGTGGATCCTAAAAAAAAAAAAAAAAAAAAAAAAAGGTATGATTTTGGAGGAGGCCATATCTTATATAAAACAAGGTGAAGCAAATGTAAATACATTGTTTACTACCTATCTTTAGAGCAGGTTCCTATAAACTAAGACCCACAGACCATATCTAGATAGCTGTCTGTTTTTTTAAATAAAGGTGGGGTTCTTTTATTTTTGTTTTTGCTTTTTTTTTTCCGTTGTTGTTGGTTTGTGTTTAGAATACAGTTGCACTCATTTTTCAAAACATATTGCCTGGCTGCTTTAATGCTGCTATGGCAGAGGTGAGTAGTTGCCACAGAAATTGTGTGGCCCACAAAACCTAAATTATTTACACCTGGCCTGTTGCAACAAGATAAAAACCTGTCAACCCGTTTTTTGGAGTAGTGATTCTCAATGCATGATGCAGGGAATGAGGGTGTGTAGTAAGCATTTGCAAATAAAGAAACAAGTTCAAGTTATTCAAATGATTATGTCTCTCAAACATCCACATCCACTGCCTCTCCATATCTCACATCCCTTGAGAGCTACTGGCTCCTAGCGATGGCAATCAAGCTGTTTTCTTATTGGCTTTCTACCCTTGTTTTCCCAAACCACACTGATTACGTTGCCTTCTACCTGTCACAGATAGTCATGTCCCATTCTACTGCATGTGTGGTTCTTGTAACTGAACAACATGGGACACACAGACACAAATATGTACACAAACACACACACAGCACACACACAGGCATGCGCATACACAAACACACAGAAAGAAAACAAAAGGAAAACAAAGAAAAAGAAAAGAAAAGAAAAGAAAGAGAAACTTAAACAAGTGACTATAACAAACACTCAACTGCCGGGTGCGGTGGCTCACACCTGTAATGCCAGCCCTTTGGTAGGCCGAGGCAGGCAGATAACCTGAGGTCAGGAGTTCGAGACCAGCCTGGCAAGCATGGTGAAACCCCATCTCTACTAAAGATACAAAAAATTAGCCAGGGGTGGCAGCGTGGGCCTGTAGTCCCAGCTACTCGGGAAGCTGAGGCAGGAGAATTGCTTGAACCTGAGAGGTAGAGGTTGCAGTGAGCTGAGATCGCACCACTGTACTCCAGCGTGGGTGACAGAGTGAGACTCTATCTCACAATAATAATAATAATGTTTGATGAATGGCAATAGTATACCTGCATGATTTAGCTCAATTAATTACTCTATGAAAACGTCTTTCATATATATTTTCCTGCAAACTAATCATATTGCTATTATTAGATTTCTGAAAAAAGCTTAGGGGAATGTAGGTTCTGAATATTATAAGTAAATATATAAATGAAATTATATTTATCAATATGAAATACCTCATATACAATGTAGAATATAGGAAATGATACAAAACGTAAAATATGCATTTGATATAGGGTCTTGGGCTCTCTTATAGAATGACAGCACAGTTTATGAACACTTGAATGCTTCTGGAATAATTTGGCATGCCTTCAAAGTATGAAAGTGGGAAGAGAGACAGTTTAATTAGGACAAGCCAAGAGAACTGTTTGACTCGTAATCAGAAAGCACTGTTCCAAAACTGAAATTGTAGTTTACAAGTTGCATTTCCCTTCTTTTTTCAGCAAATGGCAGTGAGGTTCACATAAGCAATGTGCGCTATGAAGATACTGGAGCATACACTTGTATCGCAAAGAATGAAGCAGGAGTGGATGAAGACATCTCTTCTCTTTTTGTGGAAGACTCTGCTAGAAAGACCCGTATGTATTGAACCACCCCACAGCACACACACACCATATTCAACATACATTTTTACAGCTTTTTTTTAAAAGTAAAGGCACCAGAAAACTGTGAATTGCACAATGCATTATAACAAATAGATTTTATATGTAGGAAGGATAGAAATCTTGAAATACTAAAAGCAGATTTAAAGATGAAAAAAAGTTGTGAAATTTTCATTACAACACTAGATTTTATTTTTTTGCAAGTGTACATATGGTGTTTCAGGTCCTGTCTTCCCATTTGCTCTTGGAGGAATTTATATCTCTTGCAAAATCCCTCTCCTCAATTAAATGTGGGGAATTCAAGGCCCCCAAATGTATCCATCGTGTATCTTCTAGGTAGAATAAATTACTATATTTGTTTTCCTGTCAGTTACATTGCAGTCACTGGATTAAGACCTGTACAGCATCCTTCTCTACAGAAGGTTCAGTGGTAACTGCCACTCTAAGGCACTCACTGCCCCTGACACAAAAACTACACTGTTGCTGTTCTTGGTTTAGTGCTAAAAATCCTTTTCTGTCATGGTTCATGTTGTCTGATTGTCTCCTGGTGTTATACCCAAAATGTCTTGTTCTCTTTTATTTTGTTTCATTACTTGGCAAAAGGGATAGAGATAGGGTGGGGATGCTGAGGATGGATTGCTTTTTATGATAGCTGAATTGTTTGGAACTCAAACTACTATTATAGCATTTATCAAGTGCATTCTTTGCAAGCAAACAAACAGCTGTTTTCTTCCCTTGGTCCACACATGCCACAGTATGGCTGTTTTGGGATAGGGTCTGGATGTTCTTGAAATGACTGCTCCCCTTGTTCTCTGCTGTTCAATCTGACTTGTTACGCTGTTATTAATATATGTTTTGCAAGAGTCTGATATTATTGGACCCTCCAACTTAACAGGCCCATTTTTCTGAATGCGGTGTTTGAACAAGGTTAAAGCATTGACCCAGCCAGGATTCTTCCTATTCCTTCTTAAGTCACTTAGTGCATATTGACGTGAGCGGATCCATTGAGAAAGAAGGACCTTACCCAGGTCCCAACTACTGATATATCATTATCTTCATTTTGTCTGGTTAGAACAACCATCTTTACAAAGAAATATTTAAAAAGGAAAGTCTTTAGGTAGAAAAAAGAGAAAACAAGCTGGATTTAATGGCCTGCATAAGGTCCACCATAATTCCTTTACTCTACTCCGTTTATGTGGTACAGCCAATACTAACTTGTAATTCACTTTCTGTTAAAAATTAATTTGAAGTGACAAGTAATTAAAAATGTTTGTTTTCTTTGTCCTTATGATGATGTTTGTGAAACAGATTTTAATATCAACTCCATATTCTTACTTTATTTTAATGTTTGTCATGTACTTTTTAATATATTTCCCTAGTTACAACAGTAAAACACCTAGCCAAACCTCCCTTAGTCAACAAATCATACATCCTTTTAGTGTGTGAATTCTAGGAAAATTTTAGGAGAAGATTTAACAGGATTAAATTTTCAACAATGTTTAATCTTGTTGAAGTAAAAGTGCCCATTTAAAAAGTAATAATGCACGTAATTAAAATCAGGACAATACTAAATAAGTAAACCGAGTAGAATATTAGCAACTACGGAAAAGTATAAACAGAAAACGTAATAATGTCTACTTGATAGAAGACAGTTTCCCTTGGGATGCTTCCTAATAGTTAAATGCCAGAATTCTGTATAACAAAAGGAAACCAAAATCAGGTGGATTTCATATTAGTGAAAATTACCACCTTTTGTAACCCCCATCTTAAGGATTGTGGATCTGGGTTATTTTCTAGTAATTTCATGGAAAAAGACCAATATTAGATATACACGGCACATTTGTATTTTGGAATGCTAGATATTTTCTTTATTTATTATTTTTATTTTTTCAATAATTTCAAATTTTATTATGAAGAGTGCATGTGCAGGTGTGTTACATGGGTATATTGCTTGATGCTGGGGTTTGGGGTACAAGTGATCACATCATCCAGGTAGTGAGCATAGTAGCCAATAGATTGTCTTTCAGCCCATGCCTCCTTTCATACTTTGCTCCTTTAGTAGTCCCCAGTGTCTGTTTTTCCCATCTTTATGTCTATGTGTATTCAATGTTTAGCTCCTACTTATAAGTGAGAACATGTGGTATTTGGTTTTCTGTTCTTGCATTAATTCACTTAGGATAATGGCCTCCAGCTCCATTCATTTTGTTTCAAAGACTATGATTTCATTCTTCTTTATGGCCACGTAGTATTCCATGATGTACATGTACCACATTTTCTTTAACCAGCCCACCATTGATAGGCACCTAGATTGATTCTATGTCTTTACTATTGTGAATAGTGCTGCAACAAACATGCAAGTGCATGTGTCTTTTCCGTAGAATGATATATTTTATTTTGAATCTAAACTCAGTAATGGGATTGCTGGGTCAAATAGTATGTCTGTTTTAAGTTCTTTGAGAAATCTCCAAACTGCTAACCACAGTGGCTAAACAAGTTTGCCCTCCCACTAACAGGATATAGGCATTCACTTTTCTCCATAGCCTTGCCAGCATCTACTGTTTTTTGGCTTTTTAGTAATAGCCATTCTGAGTGGTGTGCGACGATATCTCATAGCAGTTTTGATTTGCATTTCTCTGATGCAAATCAGAGTGGTGACGTGGAGCATTTTTCATATGTTTGCTGACCGTTTGTATGGCTTCTTTCGATAAGTGTCTGTTCTTATGCTTTGCCCATTTTTAAATTGGATTATTTGATTTTTGCTTGTTGATTTAAGATCCTTGTAGATTCTGGATATTAGACTTACTGCTTACGTAGTTTACATATATTTTCTCCCATTCTGTAGGCTGTCTGTTTACTTTGTTAGTAATTTCTTTTGCTGTACAGAAGCTCTTTGGTTTAATCAGGCACTCATGTCAATTACTATTCTGTTGCGATTGCTTTTGGGGACTTAGCCATAAATTCTCTGCCAAAACCAATGTCGAGAAGGGTATTTCCCACGTTTAGTTTTAGGATTTTTATAATTTAAGGTCTTACACCGAAATCTTCAACCTACCTTGAGTTAATTTGTATGTATGGTAAGAGGTAGTGGTATAGTTTCATTCTTCTGCATGTGGCTAGCCAGTTATCCCAGGACCATTTATTGAATAGATAGTCCTTTCCCTATTGCTTTTTTTGTCTATTTTGTCAAAGATAAAATGGTTGTAAGCGTATGAGTTTATTTCTGAGGTATCTGTTTCGTTCCATTGCTCTATGTGTCTGTTTTTATACCAGTGCCATGCTGTTTTGGTTACTGTCTCCCTGTAGAATAATGTGAAGTATAGTATGATGCCTATGGATTTGTTCTTTTTGCTTAGGATTGCTTTGGCTACTCATACTCTATTTTGGTTCCAAATCAATTTGAGGATAGAATTTTCTAATACTGTGAGATATGACATTGGTATTTTGGTAGGGACATCTTTTAATCTGTAAATTGCTTTGGACACTATGGCCATTTTAACAATATTGATTCTTCCAGTACATGAGCATGAAATACTTTTCCATTCATTTGTGTCATCTCTGATTTCTTTCAGCAGTGTTTTGTAGTTATCCTTGCAGAGATCTTTCACATCATTGGTTAAATAAATTCCTATGTATTACATATATTTTTAGCTATTATAAATGGAATTGTGTTTTCAATTTGGTTCTCAACTACAATGGTATTGGTATATAGAAATGTTGCTAGTTTTTGTACATTGACTTTGTATCCTGAAACTTTACTGAATTTGTCAGTTTCATGAAGCTTTTTGCAGCATTAGTAGGATTTTTTATATATAGGATCATATCCCCAGCAAAGAGAGATATTTTGACTTCTTCTTTTCCTATTTAGAGTCTTTAATTCTTTCTATTGCCTGGTTGCTCTGGGTAGGACTTCCAGTACTATGTCGAATAGGAGTAGTAAGAGTGGGCATTCCTTTCTTGTTCCAGTTCTCAAGAGAAATGCTTCCAACTAGTGCCCATTCAGTATGATATTGGCTGTGGGTTTGTCAGAAGGTGGTTCTTATTATTTTAAGGTATGTTCCTTTGATGCCTATTCTGTTGAGGTTTTACCATGAATGAATATTGGATTTTATCAAAGGCTTTTTCTGCATCTATTGAGAGATCATATGGTCTTTGTTTTTAATTATATTTATGTGGTGAATTACATTTGTTGATTTGCATATGTTGAACCACCCTTGAATCCAGGAATAAAGCATACTTGATCATGATGAATTAACTTTTTGATGTTCTACTTGATTCGATTTTCTAGTACTTTATTGAGGATTTTTGGATTTGTGTTCATCAGGGATATTATCCTGAAGTTTTCTTTTTTGTTGCTGTTGTTGTGTCTGTGTGAGATTTTGGTATCAGGATGATGGTGGCTACATAGAATAAGTTAGAGAGAAACCCTCCTCCTCAATTTTTTTGAATAGTTTCAGTAGAATTGGTATCAGCGCTTTTTTGTATGTCTGGTAGAATTTGGCTGTTCATTCTTCTGGTCCGGGGCTCTTTTTGGTCGGTACATTTTGTATTACTTACTTATTCAATTTCCAAACTTACTGCTCTAGTCAGGTTTTCACTTTCCTTCTTGTTGAATCTTAAAGGGTTATGTGTTTCCAGGAATTTATACATTTCATCTTCATTTTCTAATTCCTGTGCATAGAGGTGTTCATAATAGTCTCTGCAGATCTTTTGCATTTCTGAGGGATCATTTGTAATGTCGTCTCTGTCATTTCTGATTGCACTCACTTGGATCTTCTCTTTTTTTTTCCTTCATTAACCTAGCTAGTGGTCAACCATTTTTATTCTTTTAAAAAACAAACTCTTGCTTTCATTAATCTTTTGTAAGGACTTTTAGTTCTCAATTTTGTTCAGTTCTTCTCTCATTCTAGTTATTTTCTTCTATTAGGTTTGGAATTGGATTGCTTTTTTTTTTTTTCCTAGTTCTAGGTCTGATGTTGGATTGCTAACTTGAGGTCTTTCTAACCTCTGGATGCAGGTATTTACCACTATGAACTTTTCTCTTAACACTGTTTAAGCAGCATCCCAAAGATTTTAAATTGTGTCTCTATTTTCATTAATTTCAAAGATTTTTTTATTTCTGCGTTAATTTTATTGTTCACTCAAGAGTTGTTCAGAAGCAAGTTTTTTAATTTCTCTGTATTTCTGTTGTTTTGAGAGATCTTCTTGGTATTGATTTCTATTTTCTTTGCAATGTGGTTTGAGAGAGTGCTTGATATTATTTTGATTTTTTTGCATTTATTAAGACTTGTGTTATGGCAAAGCATGTGGCCAATCCATGGGCAAAAGAGAAGAATGTATATTCTGTGGTGATTTGGTGGAGTATTCTGTAGCTGTGTATTAGGTCCCATTGGTCAGCTGTCAATTTTAAGTCCATAATTTCTTTTTCAGTTTTCTGCTGCAATAGTCTTTCTAATGTTGTCAGTGGAGTGTTGAAGTCCCCCACTATTATTTTGTGTCTGGAAAGATATTTTCAAAAATGCGAAAAGAACCAATCAAAGACCCATTAGTAATAAATATACTTTTCTTATTTGCACATATTAGGAAATTATTGACTTGTATAAATCTACGAAAAATAATTTCAGAAATTGTTTTCAGTAGTGATAGGATATAATTTTTAAATGAAAAAGCAAATTGTTGTAACAGAAGAGTATAAATTTTGCAAAATGTGGGTTGGAATCACACAACACCTCTCTGATGTGGGAGTACTACATGACCTCTCTGGGCTTTAGTTTTCTTATCTTTAATATGAAATAAATACTAATACATCTTGAGATTTCTGTTTCGATATTACATATAAAGCACTTGTCAGAGCGCAAGACATAAAGTAGCTCTTCCTCTGACTCACATTTGTTTTCTAAAAATAACTTCTTATTGCCAGAAACATTGACAAAAATCTATTTCTCAAAAGCCTAGAAAACCCAATAATTGCTAGAAATCAGAGTTTTATAATAATGCACATAAATATTGATAGCATAGCTATAGGCATATATGAGTATGTAGGGGCATCCATTTTTATGCATTCAAATATTAAATATTATCTCTCTTAACATTTAAAAAATGGACTCCACTGATTGAATATACATTTTATTATTTAGTGTATATATTAAGATACTTTAAATAATTTTCAAAATCTTTTTCTAGAGTTCACTTTTGTCACAATCAAAGAAGCTACACTTTAGTCTCCCTTTACATTGAGTCAATTTATACTTCTATTATATATTTGAGAATTATTCTGTAATGCACTTTTCTTCTGTTTTTGAAAGATGCAGAGAAGCGAGATATTGAATCCCATGTAGACAGCAATAAACATGGGGAAAGATTTGTAACTTTGGGGGTAAGTAACACAACAAAGACTTACTTTGTCTGGATACAGCTTTGGAGTAATCATCCAGCTATTTTCTACATAATAGAGACCTCATAGTAGTATCAATCACATTTTTTCCTACACTACATTTGCCAGAAATATGATACTATTGAGAGAACAATTCATGCAAAGCATCATATGGCTAAGGAGTTTGTGTTTTGCTTCTACCCTAATCTTTGAAGTGGGAAACTTTGATTTACAGTGTCTAACTTTGTCAACAAATATCACTGGAAGTTTTCTCATGTGAGAAATTGAACTACAAAAAAATTGTGCTTCAAAATAATATACTCTACAGTTACATTAGAGATAGGTTTTCATAACTAAGATTTAATAGAGTGATATACAGGGAGGATTTAAATGCAAAGAACAGTAGAAGTGGACCATAGGGGATTGTGTGGTTGCTCACAACAGGGAGTAGGAGAAGATATAAATTATGTGAAGGGATTTAGATAGAGGTAACACATTATTTATTTGAAAACGTCTTGTACATAGCATAAGCACTTGACACATTTTCATTCCCAAGGGAAGTCAATTCCCAGGTAATAAAGATTCATCCTCAATATGAAGTTAAATAAAAAGTGATGTGAACATAAGCTTCTATAGGAAGCTTTTAAGCTACAGGCTGCATTAAGTGCTAAGAACAGATTGACTCACATCTTGCTATGATTTTAGTAAGGAATATGATTAATCCAGCTATTTGAGAGTATCAGAGTATGTCTAAATATATTATAATAGAATTTTATAGTCTAAATATAATACATATACTATAAGGCCAGATACACCATTTTTAAATTATTGTCACAAGCAGTTGGAAATATTACCTTATTACAATAATTCTTACTTTAGAATTAGCTCCAATAAATTAACATTAATTGGCTGTATGTCAAAAAATTAATATTTTGATGGTTCATAATTTATGATAAAATAAAACAATTTGAAGATTTTTTAAAAACACATTTCAAATGGCTAAAGTCTACAAGATTATTTGAATAAATAAAATATAAACATATACTATTTATGTAAGTTAATAATTATTATTAAAATGAAATAAGCATAATTGCTAATACTAAGATTTAGCAATATTGTAAAATCCAGCCATTTGTTTCCAACTATCTTGAAAAAAAAATTGAAAAACATATGAATAGTTATGAGGTATCTTCCTATTTTAGAAGTAGAAGAAAGGGTCTTAAAATAGATTAAAACGTGGTCTTTTTACCTATAAAGATAGTATGAATATGACTATCACAAACTTTAGAAATAGAATAGATTCTGATAACATAAACAAATTAATTAACCTCTTTAGTCTTCATTTACTTTCTATTTCTATAGAATGAGGAAATACTTACCTCAAAAGGCAGGTTGCATAGATTTAATGAGATCACTTATGTAGGATCTTATTAATCTCTACAGAGGCTAGGAAGACAATATAAACAGTTGAATAATATAGTCTATAAAGAGCTATAAATGAAGCCAAATGCAAAAGTCACCAATTAGTAATTATTTCTAGACTCAACCGATATTAGGCGCAGCAGTAATCAGATTAATAATTGCTTTGTTTTTACACTCAGTAACTGTGAGATAGATAGAATAATAACGTACAGCGAAAATTCCTAAAGTGCCGACATCACAGCGGGTAGGATTTTATCCTGATAGTGATGAGCTAAGAGCTAGAGTCAAATAGAACCAAATAAAAACAAATATTTATGGAAAAAATAAAGCAATGAATAAAAAATATTAATTTTCATATATTTTATTAAATATAATTCAATAGAGGATATATACTAATTATAACTTAAAGCAGAAATTAATAATTTGTATTTCTTTTTGAAAAGCCCCAAATTACTTGTTTAATATTTGATATAACATTTATATAGCACTAAAGTTATTATGAAATAAAATGTCTTAAGATGAAGAGTCATGTCGAAGTTAACCATGCTTGATAAGCATTTATTATTTTATAAGCTTTCATTATTTATAATAAATTCCAATATTCATGCTTCTCAATTTGGCCAATGTCATTGTCACACCCTGTGAGGTAACTTGTTCTATAAGTCTTTTCATCTTTTGACCCAGAACATACTGAAAATACCTGTCTTGTGACTTCTATATCTGAAGACTATATTTTTAAAATAATACGCTTCAATATCATTAAATAGATCTGTTTCTAACACGTTGCCACTTTTTGCACAAAAGCAGACCTTTATTATCTAACAAGATACTATGTGATCTGAATGTCACTAAAATTGACAAGTTTTCAGCAACCATAAACTACTGGGCATCTTTATTGTCTACACAACAAAATAAGAAGTAATGCCTTCTTATTTTGATCTATTGCCTAAATTTTCTCTGCAAGGCATTATATACCTTCAATGGACCTCCTATCTCATATTACACAATGCCAATGTGACTAATTTATTTTAGGATAAGTTGACAATGATGATGAAATTTTATTTATATGACTTTAGGCATGTGGACTGAATACACTTACATATAGTGACAGTGCTGAGTATACAATCTCTATTGAACTTAAAAATATGTACATACTAACGTTGTATTGCTTGTGTTTAGGAGAAAATGTTAGGACTCTCTTTGAGGTTTTATAATTCCTAAGGCTTCAAATATAGTTAATCCTTTACCAAATAACTGTGTTCTTAAGTTTAACAAAAGTAGAATTATCATCACTTTATGATTCTCTTAGTGTTCTCTGTTGCAGGAATTCGGTCAGATAATGGCATAAATGTGCAAAGAGTTAACAAAACAAATATATCTTTGAAATGCCCAAACTCTGGGGTAAGGGGCTGAAGTGGGGTGTTTTCTCAAAGTTTTGTGAAGTCTAATTTATGCCATATATTTGTATTAACTGTGTGCCAACAGCCCAGATTATACAACTGTGTTTCCTATTGTCCTCTGTTTACCCAAATACCTGAATTCTGGTAAAGGCTGACTGTCTGAATAAGTCAGATAGAGTAAATCAGACAGTTTGATTATTGTTCTTCCTCCTTTTTTGCTTTATATCCCAACTATATGTGCATTTTATATTTGTTAAACATGAAGTGTTGTTAAATATGAAATTTATTAAAAGATACTTTTCTATCTCATGCAGTAAAATGGTATGCCCATTTGAATATCTTTCCCCTAAATTGATGTACTGTCTGTTTAATACATATGGTCATACTCAACTCTGGTATAAAGAATAATACATCCTTTGGAAACATTCTATAATAGTGTAATTTTAATAGAATCAGATTATTAATGAATAAAATATTTCTACTTTTATCTCAAATATGCCCTAATAAGTCAAAATGTGTTTATAAATATAATTTCTTGCTATAAAGTAAGGATTCTGTGTGTGTATAATATACATAGTTCAGCCATTATCATACAAATTATAATTATGCTAATATTAATGTCAAAATGTAATTTCAGAGTTATGTTTCACAAAGCAGAATAAAACACCAGAGGACCCTGTATGATTAAGATTAAGAAGTTGTAATCCTAAAAATTTGCCTAAAGTTATTGTCAACACAAATAATTGACAGAAACTCATTATCATAAATAAATAAAGTCAACTTCCACAAAACTAGCCTATAGGTTTAAGAAGGCATTTCAAAGACAAGGAAAAAAGAAGTATCACTATGAATTATGTAAAGATGCTAATTCTCATTAATTATAAAGAAAACATACCTTGAAATAGTAGAGAAATACCTAAAATAACAGAGAATGCTATTTCACATCCACTATAATACCAAAAGTTAAAAAGTTGCATATTACCCAGACTTGGTGAGATATGAAAAAATAGGAATTGTCATACATTACCAGCAGTAGTGTTCGTTTTACTGCCCTTTGGAAAGCATTTTGGCATTATCTATTAGAGTTAATTTTTCCTATGCCTTGAGAGCCAGCAATGTCACACATTAGAGTCACATTGAATTCCCATACATCCAGAAACTGTTTAGGAAGAACCTCCCATGGATGGAATATTTTTTTAATTTTTTTGTATTTGAATTGAATGTTTGTATTGAACCAAACTGATTTAATTTCATGCATACACTTTGAAATGGCTATAATTTGACTTCTGTAATTCGAATGTGTGTGAAGCTAAGTTACCGTACAAAGTATGTGAACACCAAAGGAGTATTACCCCTAACTTAACTATTTCTTAATTGTACATTAGAAAAAAGACATTTACATAGTTTAGAAGGTGACAAGAACTTTTATTGTTAGGAGAAGAAAAGTTCTGCAGAGAACAATGGGTTTGTTCATTCATGCTTTCACCTTTTAAGTGTTTCTTGAGGAACAAAGAAACATGTTGCTAGCATGTGGTCAACACTGAATATATCAATTCTCTATTTTTAGAAAGTCTTGAAGTCCTTCTTTCAGAAAGAAAGTTGAGTGCAGGTAGGAATGAAGGGTAACAATAATATATAGGAATAAAATAATTGCTGTTAATATGCACACAAGCGAAGCGTGATGAGACTGCAGACACAGGAACAAGTAGTCTCTATTGAGGTAATGAACATAGAGCTGATCTTTGATGGTTGTAGTGACACTTCCATAGCTGGAGATTTAAGAGAATATCAAATCTAGGAAAGATCCAGGTCTTTTTTTTTTTTTTTGAGACAGAGTCTCGCTCTGTTGCCCAGGCTAGAGTGCAGTGGCACGATCTCAGCTTACTGCAACCTCCCTCTCCCAGGTTCAAGAGGTTGAACCTGCCTCAGCCTGCCTCTACCTGCCTCAGCCTACCGAGTAGCTGGTATTACAGGCATCTGCCACCACCTCCGGCTAATTTTTGTATTTTTAGTAGAGATGGGGTTTCACCATGTTAGCCAGGATGGTCTCGATCTCCTGACCTTGTGATCCGCCCGTCTCGGCCTCCCAAAGTGCTGGGATTACAGGCGTGAGCCACCGCGCCCGGGCCAGGGAATATTAATACATGCTAGGTCTGGTTAACTTTGTGTAATATATCATCATAAAAAATATTTATTATACTAGACAAGAATGTATTGTGACGTAGAATCTGATTAAGAAAGACATTGAAGTGTATGTATGAAAAAAAGACAAATTAGAAAAGACATACAAGCTATATTTCTTCTGTCAATGAAAAGAGTCAAACTCTAAAATATTTGTAGATATTTATTCTAATCTAAATATAAGTGACCATGGCTGTGACACAGCCCTCAGGAGGTCATGAGAAGATGTGCCCTGGGTGGCCAGGATACAGCTTGGTTTTTTACCTTCTAGGGAGGCATGAGACATCAATCAAACACATTCAAGAAATACATTGATTTGGTCCAGAAAAGCAGGACAATTCAAAGTTGTGGTGATGGGGGTGGGCTTCCAGGATATATAGGTAAATTTAAACATTTTCTGGTTGAGTTTGTCTGAAGACTTGGGATAAATAGAAAGGACTGTTTCTGTTCTGAAACTAGCAAGCTTCAGAAATTATAGGACGTAAAATGTTTCTTACCAGATTTAAAGTCTGTGTTGACATTAATGCCAGAGAGGTATAATGAGGCATGTTCCATCCCCACTTCCCATCATGGCCTGAAACAGCCTCTCAGGTTAAACTTTAAGAGTCCTGGCTGAGGAGGAAGTCTATTCAGATGATTGAGGACCTTAGAATTTTATTTTTGGTTTACCCTTCAAAGATAAAAGTTATTTTCTACATATTCATTATTTAGTTTTTATCCTGGAGACACCACAATAATCATTTTATGCTGGATTTTATTTTTTACATATAGTAGGCATTTGAGTATTTTATTTATTACCAAGGTAGGTTTAATTCAAATTCCAATTCCCAGCCAAGTTTATAAGACAAATTGTCTTGTAGTTTACTATTTAATCTTAAGGGGAAATATGTATTGTGGAAATTCATTACACCATGCTGCTGGAACTCAGTTAATATAGGTTTTCAATTATCCTCCTTTATCCATCTATTGAATATTATTTCGCATAATAGAATTTGCTAAAAGATAGTGTTACTTGGCTTATCAGCCTATGTGAACTTCCAGGAATAAAACCAGTGCATTCACAAAATCTTATTTTTCATAGTATATAATGATATCAAAATAAAAACTAAATTATGCCTTAGGCCTCTTATGCCTATTAAATTATAAGCATTAAATTGGAGCAAAACTGACACTGGAAATAACTTATTATAATAGACAGACGACAATCTGCTGTCCATTTTTCATGCCTTTGTGGTTCACAGAACATCATTTCCTTCCTGCCTGTATATACATAAGATTGGTACAGGTTTGGCCAGAAAGACAATTTTGGCTACAGAGCCTAACCTGAAAATACTTTGTGTAGTACTTAAAAGAAGTAGATGTTCTGCTTGTCAATTTACTTATAGAACATTATTATCTTACTATACCCTATTTGATTACTCTCTTATATTTTTTAACACACGCTTGCTTTATTTTGCTTTTGTATATTAAGCTATTATAGAAATTAACTCCATTAGAGACGTTTTTAAAAGTGAAATTTTAGTGGATCCAATGTTCTAAAATACTTGGCAATGTCTAGCACATAATGAGGGCTCCATAAATGTTTCTTCTAGTTATCATTATTGTTATTATTCCAGGTTGATGATTATTAGCTTTAAAATTTTCTCAAGTGTATTAAATAGTGGATAAAAGTTATTCAAATGGGCAAAAATAATAGCACAATATTCTAGATATAGGACTCTTTTATAAAATATAATAAATGAGATATTTTTTATTTATATTTAATGTTAAAATATTTTAAACTTCAAATATTTTAGGAATCACTTATACTTTTATTAGCAGTATGGCAATTGACTATTTGACTCTTTATTCTTGTATCTAGGTGTTATTTTACAATGTCAAATTCACATGAAACATTTCATCCTCCAGTTTGAAAAAGATTCTCCAAGAACATAATATCTATAATTTTATAAAAATCTGATAATTTTTCTTTGCTGACTGTCTTGTAGGGTAAGTGTGGGAAAGATAAATTTTCAGGAAATGTTAGTAAAAAAATTATATATGTATGTAATATATATTTTATTAGTTATATATAAGCAAAATATATTTTTATTAGTAAAATGTATATTTTATTAGTAAATATGTATGTATTTTATCAACATTATATAATATAGGAGGAAAAGCCTTTCTATATCCTATTCTCAAAGTCTTGCTTGACCACATTTTATTTTCAAGAGTGAGCAGTAATTAAAGTTTACATGTGTGTGGAGTCTATGTGATATCAGAAGGTGTCAGCTGGAAATGCTCTCACATTTCAGTGCCTACGTTCATTCTTACCACAGCCACAGTTGGCTACACTGCTGCTACTTGGCCTAATTTTCTTGCTATCTCTGTCACTTCTCTGCTGAGCATCTTTGACCCCATTCTCTTTTTCTCTGTGCCAATAACTGCAGCTGCTATCTGTTGTTTGTTCTGCCCATGTTTCAGTGTTGACAATGGAAGGAAGAACAGCTGGCATCGCTCTGTCTTATTAATATAGTAACCTTCTTGTATGGGGGTGGGGACTGAAACGAAGGGGAGAGAGAGAGAATGTAGGACTAGGGGAGAACAGGCATATTTGTCATATTCCAGCATGTGTTTCTCCATTGTAACAATTTGAGTTAGTGAGACAGCCCCTAGTAGGAGCAATAATGTTTCAAAGAAAGAAGACAAGAAGTGATAAAATAATGTGGGTAGTAACTCCAAATTCATAACCTGTTTTTCTTTTCTTTTTTTTTTTTTGAAATGGAGTCTCGCTCTATCACCCAGGCTGGAGTGCAGTGGCGCGATCTCGGCTCACTGCAACCTCCCCCTTCCGGATTCACGCCATTCTCCTGCCTCAGCCTCCCAAGTAGCTGGGACTACAGGCACCCGCCACCAAGCCTGGCTAATTTTTTTGTATTTTTAGTAGAGACGGAGTTTCACCATGTTAGCCAGGATGGTCTCGATCTCCTGACCTTGTGATCCACCCGCCTCGGCTTCCCAAAGTGCTGGGATTACAGGCGTGAGCCACTGCGCCCGGCCACCTGTTTTTCTTTAACCAGGCTTAGATATTGATGTTACTTTTCTATGCTTTAATTTTTCCTTCTAAACTAAGGAGAAAAATTGTGGTTCTCAAACTGATTTACAGGCACTTAAACATATAAAGAAGACTTAACGCTTCTCACAGAATAGAGATTTAAAATCAGGTAGCATTATGACCAGATGATTTAATGTATTAATATTAATGTAAGATGCATGTGAGTAATTACAGGAAAAAAAAACACTGTGGACGACTTGAGACATTTTTATAATTTCAATATTTTCCTCTCTCTTTAAATATATTGAACTGATTTGTAATATTCAAATCACCATGAGTTTCACTTAATTCATCTAGCAAGATAGGTAAATTATACTAACTAGAAGCCTATCCATCAAATGTTTTAGGAGAACAGATACTGTAAGTGGTAACACTGAAGAGTTGGGATGAAAACATCTAGAGCTTATTATGTCATTTTAAGCAGAAGCTGCCATCCCTCCCTATTAATGCAAGTAAAGCAAGGAGATTAATGTTTTTTGAGTAAGTGCTACATTCAAAATTAAGTCACAGAGAAGGAAAAAATATCCAAGGATAAAAGATTCAGAGACACCCCAGGCTAAAGATGAGTTGGCCAGTGCCAAATATTCCAATTCAACAGGATGACTTAACAAATAAATAAAATAGCAAATTAATTCTACAATTAATCCATCTTCTTGGGACCACCAGGATACATTTTAATTCAAGATCCTAAATTCTGCCATGCTTAAACTTTGTTTATGAAATTATTGTTTTGTAATTCTTCAATTTTTGATATCAAAATTCTTACTGCGTAACTCAGATGTCTGGGTGCTTTATCACAAACCTGTTCAAGAACTAAGATATATTTAAAGTACTTTAAATGATTATAATATATATTAAGTGCCTGGCACATAATCAGTTGTTCAATAGATGTTGGTTTTGCAGCCATGTATATCCTAGGCGGAACTCAAGATGATCATACACATAAAGTTAAATTAATAGAAAAGTATCCAAAATAAAACATTGCAAAAAAAGTATACCTTAACCTTTAGTTAGGGCTGTATGAGAACTCTCCTTATCATTGCAGAGAACAGAATCATTAGAGAAGTAGAAGACTACTTAGATAGTTTTAGAGAAAACTTCAGTTCTAGGGTTAGTTTTTCCTTTGTTCCAACCACATCTAATTAGTTGGTAGGGTAGAGTATAGGATATCTTTGCTCCTATATGTCTTTAAAGATAAGACAATTTAGTTGAATTATAAACTATGTATTTACCCAGAATGCCTATATACAGCAGCATATACGATGTCTTTGATGTTTTTTGTTATAATTTATAATTTCCCTCACAAAATATCTAGCAATTTTTATCCTGATAATAAATATTGTTTTAAAGTAGTCAATTTCCTTCAAATATGGGCTATTTTATTTTATATTATAAATACAATTATATTTATATATTAACCTTATATATATTATAGATTTCAAATACACTTAAATAAATATTAAACAGTGAGGAGCTCAGAATATGTAGTAGGAATACAATTATTAGAAATAATGCCCTTTAAAAAATGTTGTGGTATATTACAGCAACTTTAAAGAAAGCTTTAAAGCTTTACCATCTTAATTTTTTTCTTGAACATATGCTAATTAATATCTAAGTAGTCTTCTACTTCTCTAATGATTCTGTTCTCTGCAATGATAAGGAGCGTTCTCATACAGCCCTAACTAAAGGTTAAGGTATACTTTTTTTGCAATGTTTTATTTTGGATACTTTTCTGTTAACTTTATGTGTATGATCATCTTGAGTTCCACCTAGGATATATATGGCTGCAAAACCAACATCTATTGAACAACTGATTATGTGCCAGGCACTTAATATATATTATAATCATTTTATTTTTAAGTTGTCTTCTCCGTATGGTATATTTCCTAAATGGGGAAGTTAAACCAAAAGAAGAAGTAACTTTGCTTGCCACATACTTAAAATGATACAGTGTGAGTGATCAGAAGGCAATATTTCTTCCCTATTTATCTGTAGCTAATTACTCACAATTATTTTATTATGTCATTGTTTTCATTTATTATGTAAAATTCACACTCATTTGTGTGAAGAATTGTCAAAATCAAGTCACTTTCTGACAGTGGTGGGCTTAGTATGTATATACAATTAGAAGCTTACGTGTTGCCAATCTGGCTAGGAGGATGTTAGCTAGAAAAGTTTTTATGTTTTCTTATTAGAAATTTCAGGTTTTGTTTTTGTTTTTGGTTTTGGTTTTTTTTGAGATGGAGTCTTGCTCTGTCGCCCAGGCTGGAGTGCAGTGGAGAGATCTCGGCTCACTGCAAGCTCCACCTCCTGGGTTCAGGCCATTCTTCTGCCTCAGCCTCCCAAGTAGCTGGGACTATAGGTGCCCACCACCACGCCTGGCTAATTTTTTGTATTTTTAGTAGAGATGGGGTTTCACCAGGTTAGCCAGGATGGTCTCGATCTCCTGACCTCGTGATCTGTTCGCCTCGGCCTCCCAAAGTGCTGGGATTACAAGCGTGAGCCACCACGCCACTCTAAGACTATGGTGTCCAAGATTAACTAGTTACCGTCATCTCCTGCAATACACACCCTTGCAATCTCTTCCCACATTGAAACAGTAAATGTCTCTATCACACATAAAGCAGGGTGGAGGTGAAGGTGAGTGTCATCCAATGCCAGGTCATAAAGGGCATTATGGCCTCTGCCTTGATTTTTTGGATCACACATTCTGGGAGAAACCCATTGACACAATGTGAGGACACTTAGGCAGCCTTGGGCAGAAGCCCAGGGAATAAAAAAACTGAGGCCTCCTGCTAACAAGCAGCACCAAATTGCCAGCCATATAAATGAGCCCCTTAAGAAGTGGATCTTCCAGCACAGGACAAGCCGTCAGATGAATGTAACCTCATGAAATACCCTGAGCAAGAACCCTCCCAGCCAAGCTACATTCGCAAAGACCATAAATGTTTATTGTTTTAAGCCACTAAGTTTGAGACAATTTGTTACACACTATGACATAACCACTGCATACTTTGTTTACTTGGTTTGAAGGAAAGATGGATGTTTTTTTTATTTTTTTTTTATTTTTGCGGTGGCTTTAATCTTTTGACTTAGCAACAATTCTTACCTTGTCGTGAATTCAATGAGACTAATTTGATTGTCAGGAGTAGACTTATATTGTTTGATTAAGTAATAGATTATTTGAAAACTAAGGTGAACTTTAAATTGGCAGTGTGAAGCAGTCAGAGATGCATCCACATTCAGAACCCAGAAATCTGCATTACATAGTTAGACAACTTCTGACTTTTCTTGCCTGTCTCCTGGGTCGCATGGACTCTTCTTCCATGTCATACCTTCTTAAGTCACAAGTTACCATAGTCCTGACTATACCACCCTATCGTGCCTTTTGCTATGCATTCTTAAAGCTCCTGTTCTCTCTGATCTCTGCTTTTCAAGTGTCATTTTTTGATTCCAGTTACCTCCCAAAAGAATCTGATTATCCCATCTCATCACTTTTTCAAAATTAAGGTCACAGTTTTCTGGCTAATTTCTGTATTACATGCCCTAATGTAAGCTGGGCACTGCAGCCTAATCAGCTTATGTTAGACATTAGGTTAAAACCCTGTGTGGTCACAGGAGGAAACAATCTTCAATTAATTTCCAAAGAATGACAGGTTCATTTAAAAGTGGCTTTAAATTTGGCATATGGCCAGCAATGTACTTGACATATCAAATGTTGTTTCTAGCCTAAAAATAGCATAGGTTAAATGTCTTAGTTCATTCTCCATATGTATATTCAAAGAAATTTCAACTACCATAGAACTAACCATACGTTTTTACAGATTACACTTTATCCACATTTTTTATTTTAAGGTTGCCCTTTTTTATTTACCTGCTGAAGTTAAGTCAGTTTCTTAAATCCAAAAAGAAAGCAGTCAATAAGACTTCTAATTTAAATGTCATCATTATATAAATTCACTTTATGAAAAAATGATTTGCAATGGTGAAAACCTGAAACTTTCAGACAAGGAGAAGGACGAGCAAAAAAAATTATTCAATATAAAATTCAGGCAATTTACACATGAATAGCCAAGAAAAGTAGCTCTGCAATAGTACAGAATGATGTTATGTAGGTAACTACCTTATTGCTGTTGCTTATATAACATGATTCAACTCTCCACATACGTTTCTTTATAGAGGTAGCATATTTAATATGAGATCTATCACACTGAAAATAAGTGTAAGATCCTAACATAGGAAATAAGGCAATTTACTAAAAAGCACTAATAAAGGTTTCAGTCACTCCTGTCAGGCATCTATTCCACTGAGCACATTTTCATTATAAGGTGTATATTATCTTCGAAAAAAACTTTACATTTCAGTTATGTAGTGAATACATATTAAATTAAGTGGTTTATAACTTTGAGGGTTTTATTGTTCAATTATGAATAAAAGATATCAAAGCAGATAATTTGTATTGTATATTGAGTACATTAGTTGTTTCACAGGGCTCCACGTGTGAAAGGAAAAGTTATTTAGTCCAAAGTCTTGGCTCCAGACAGACTAACTATAGTTTAAAAACTAAGCTGGGTTGGCCAGGCACGGTGGCTCATGCCTGTAATACCAACATTTTGGGAAGCCGAGGCAGGCAGATTACCTGAGATCAAGAGTTCGAGACCAGTCTGGCCAACACAGTGAAACCCTATCTCTACGAAAAATATAAAAATTAGCCAGGTGTGGTGGCGCACACCTGTAATCCCAGCTACTCAGGAGGCTGAGGCACAAGAATCGCTTGAACTTGGAAGGTGGAGGTTGCATTGAGCAGAGATCACACCACTGCACTCCAGCCTGGGCGACAGAGCGTGGGTCTTACTGGAGAGAAAGCTAGGTGGAGATTTCTGGGAAGGATATCCCTTAAAATAAAGAGATTCAAAAAGTCTTGATGGTTGGAATATGAGTTGAGGATGACAGGGACATATCATGGAAGCCCCTATGTGGTGTACTAAGGACATTGAGGAAAAAAAATTGTGTGTGTGTGTGTGTCTGTGTATGTGTGTGTGTATATATACATATATATGTAAAAACATAATAAATTCGCTATACATATATACTTAGTGTGTATATATATAATTTATTATATAAAATATATAATTTATTATATGAAAAATATGTATAATATATTATATGTAAATATATTTGTATATATGTAAATATATAATAAATTACATATAAATTCACTATACATGTATACTTAGTGTGTGTATATATACACACACATACTAAGGACATTGATAAAAATATGTAAAAAATATATATATTTATTTACATATAATAAATTCACGCACATGTATATATCTCCGTAGTGGCATATTTAAGCCTGAATTTATTATATATAGCTGTTTATATTGCCTGAAGGATAAATTAATGTGGTGAGACAAAGCCATTCCAATATATAAGCAGCTGTTAAAAATGTAAAATATATATATGGCAATACCCTAATAGAAATAACGAGCTGAGGACATAAGCAGAAGGTAAAAGTTTTCTCCAAATATTTCCAAATATATTCAATATCACTGGTAACCAAACTAATATATATATATGAGAATATAATATATAATACATTATGTTTTTAATTTATATATATTATATATATATTCACATTTAGTAAGCTTGTTCACACGGTCATGCACACACACACATGCATACAATAATAGTTCACCTGAAGTGTTTGAAATGAATAATTTCACGGATTGCTGGTGGTGCTGGCAACAATCTTTTGGAAATCAACCTGGCATATATCAAATGTTTTAAAGGCTGTCATACCTCTTGCAGGAACATACACTACTGGAAATAACTACTTTGCGGGATGGTCATCACAATAATCACACACACACACACACACACACACATACACACACCTGTATGACTGATAAAGGTCAATGATATTTTTTGAGCTTATATTACTTATGCTAGCCTCTGATATTGGTACTAGGTTAGAATTAGTAAAGAAGTAAATCATAATATTTTTAAAGGGCAGAAATTCATATGATGAAATTGTATTTGAAACCATGTATAAAGACTGGATTAGGCATGTTATAACAAATGAATAAAAGGAATGCAAAATTATATTTATATATTATATATTTATATATTTTATCAGACACATTTCCATTATGTAAGCATTTATATGAAAATCAGAAAAATAGTGAAAAGACATGAAAAAATGTATTATATGCTTGTAATCCCAGCACTCTGGGAGGCCAAGGTGGGTGGATCACCTGAGGTCAGGAGTTCGAGACCAGCCTGAGCAACATGATGAAACCCCGTCTCTACTAAAAATATAACAACAACAAAAAAATAGCTGGGTGTGGTGGTGGGAGCCTGTAATCCCAGCTCCTCGGGAGGCTGAGGCAGGAGACTCTCTTGAACCCAGTACATGGAGGTTGCAGTGAGCTGAGATCTCACCATTCCACTCCAGCCTGGGCAACAGACAAACAAAACAACCCCCAAACAAACAAAGAAACAAACAAAAAGAGAACGTATTATTATACAAGGGCAATTAAATTTGAGGGTTTTTTTAATTTAATATACATTCTAACTTTGTATATAAAATCGAATATGTTTTAAACAGATAACAATATATGTAATTTTTAAGTTAAGTAATTGTGCAATACATTTTATCTACATAGTATTCATTACCTTCATCTAGGAATAGTTTATATTCCCATCTAGTTTATTTTTAGTGGCAGTTACATTTAATTTGCTACACTTTTCTATATTCTAGTAAACCATCAATATATTATGCTTTGAAGCTATTGCAAACAAAATTTTATTTTGCATCTTATTCTTACAGAAGAAAAATATAGAAATTGGATATTTATCTTGTAGCTTGCTAAATAATTGATCTTATAACTTAATTTGTACTTTTACTTTAATCTTTTGTGACTGATTTTACCTTCAAATTTTGATTGTCTTCTATTTATACTATTTATACAATTTATATTTGTTTCTTAGATTAATGAATTGATAACCTATCAAAAATTAATTTTAAATAGCAATCACAATTCAATATTTTGATTCTCCATTTATTAATTTATCTATTTAAAGAATTCACTTTTATAGATTTAGGGAGTACAAGTGCAGTTTTGTTACATGGATCTATTGCCTAGTGGTGAAGTCTAGGCTTGTAGTGTAACCATCACCTGAATAGTAAACATTGAACCCAATATGTCATTTTTCATTCCTCACCCACTTCCAACCCTCCCACTAATGTCTATTATTTCTTTTTTATGTCCATGTGTACCCATTTTCTAGCTCTCACTTGTAAGTGAGAACATTCAATATTTAAATTTCTGTTTCTGGGTTATTTCATTTAGGATACTGGCCTATGGTTCCGTCCATGTTACTGCAAAAGACAAGATTTCATTTCTTTTTATGGCTGAGTAGTATTCCATGGTGTGTGTGTCTGTGTATGTGTGTGTGTGTGTGTGTGTAATACTTTATTTATCTAATCATCCGTTGATGGTCACTTATTATTCTGGTATATGTTAGTTTTTTATTAATTTAAATAACCCTCTATTCCTAGTTTATTAGTTTACTAAGATAATTTATATTATACCTAGTAATATGCTATGTATTTTATCTGATTGCATTTTTGTTTGGTTAAATTATATTGACGGTCCTTAATTGACAAACTAATATCATGTATTAAATTAATTTCTTTTTGTTAAAATTTTAAGTTCGGGGTACATGTTGAGATTTGTTACACAGGTAAATGTGTGTCATGAGGGTACAGATTACTTCATTATGCAAGTACTAACCTAGTGCCCATTACTTATTTTTCTTGATATTCTCTCTCCTCCTATCCACCACACTCCAACAGGCCTCAGTGTATTCTCTTATGTTTCCATGTGTTCTCACCATTTAGCTCCCACTTATAAGTGAGAACATATGGTGTTTCTTTTTCTGTTCCTGCATTAGTTTGCTGAGGATAATAGCCTCTAGCTCCTTTCAAGTTCCTGCAAAGGACATGATCCCATTCTTTTTTATGGCTGCATAATATTCCATGGTGTATATATTCCACATTTTCTTTACCCAATCTACCATTGATGGGCATTTAGGTTGATTCCTTATCTTTGCTATTGTGAATAGTGCTGCAGTGAATATATGTGTGCATGTGTCTTTATAATGGAATGATTTATATACATTTATATACATTTGGGTATATACCCAGTAATGGGATTGCTGTGTCAAATGGTATTTCTTTTTTTTTAGGTCTTTGAGGAATCACCCTGGTATTAAGCCAAGTACCCATTAGTTATTTTTCCTGATCCTCTCCCTACTCCCCTCCACCCATCAAAAGGTCCTCTTTCTCCTCCTCCTCCTCTTCCTCTCTCTCTCTCTCTCCTCTCCCTCTCTTTCTGTCTTGTTTGGTTCAGTAGTGCTTCAGTTCAGTCCGTGCATTATCTTTTGTCTAAAACTCTTTGAGCCCACATGGTTAATTTTTTTGATACGTTTTATATAAATTGTGGTTATATTTGGTTTATAAAAATATTCAATTTATTGGTGAATTTTGGGGTGTGAAGATTTGTATATTTGCATGTTTACTTGTCTGAAAATGCAGAAACAATCTCTGCTTATTGGAACAGACTTACAGAGTAGAGCGAGGCTTTTTGTTTTGTAGTTTACTTTGTGGCCACCCTTGAAGACCTGTCAATAAAATTGGAAAATGCTTTCTGTTTGTGTAGTAAAACAATCATTATAAACACAGTAATTCAATCTTGATAATTATATTGTTAAAACTTTGTCTTTATTTTTCTTCATTTTTCAAATATTGAGAGTGAGATGTTAAAGAAACAGACCGAGATTGTGGATTTATTTATTTTACATCCAACCTTAATAGTTTCTGTCTCCTATTTTAATACTATGTTTTATCTTATATAATTTTAAATTCAGTATGTAGTGTCTTGAATTTTATCTTATCTGATATTAGTATTACAAAGTCTGTATTTTTTGGTATTTATTCCTAAATGACTGCCAATCTTAAAAATGTCTCTGTCCTTAGTTCTAATGTCCTTACTCCTTTAAAATAATGGTGTTTTGATATGCCACTAGAATTTGTCACGTGCTTTTTTTCTATCTGGAAATTGAATCATACCCTTCACTTCATTTATTCTTACTCATTTCTCAGACTTCACCTTGATCATAGTCAGAGAAGTTCTCCCTGTTTAACAATGTCTAATCCACCCAACAAATGCATTCACATTACTATGTTTTTCTCTTCTATAACACACTAAATTCATAACTTTGAATTTTTTTCTGTCATCATTTGATTACTTTTTGTCTCCCCAATTAGAATGTAGGCTCTATGGGCACAGAGATTGCCTGTTCTAACCTGTGTATGTGAGTGCTGAATACATCTAACACATGCTAGGTACTCAATTGGTACTCACCAAGTGAGTGGGTGGAGATATAAGGAAACAGATGCTTTGTGATTTTTTTATAGGCCAGAGAAAGAATTATAAGTCTAATCATAGTTCAACCTTTCTTAAAACTACAAAATATCCACTTCTTTTGCATTGTGTGTGCAGACTTACTTGATTTTATCATGAATAAGTTCTCCAGCTTTATTTTTTTAAACCAGTCTTACCCGCCGAATATACCAAATTACTTGACACATTCTTTCAGTATGTTCTGATGCTTCCAGTTGGTATACCTTGAACATATTTTCTTTTTTCCTCATGTGTGGAATAACCTCTCTAGCCCCCTACACCACATAGCACTCTTCTAAGTTTTGGTAATATTACATTTCTTGTTCAGCACCGTCTCAATGAAGCTGTCCCTCCAGTACCTAACCTCTTCTCATAGACGATCATTCTGTCTTGTCCACATTTGCTGAATTTGAAATTTGCTTCTTCCTCTCATTTATTACATGTTTGTGTTTAATTTGTTTTCAAGGTTCTCTTTCCTCCTATGTCTATAACCTCTCCTTGAGAATAAGATTTGTCTTTTTATCATTTTATAACATATTTAGTTGACAAATATTGAATATGTTTAAGATGAAAAGATGATGTATATATTATGTAATGATTATCACAATCATTAACACATCCATCACCACCCACATTGTACATTACATGTTCAGAACTTATTCATCTCATAATTGAAAGTTATACTTTTTTTGTATTTGTTCAAAGTGCACTGCAGGCATAAGAACAGCAGCACAAAATGTGCTACAGGAATGCATGTATCATGTATTTATGTTTGAATAAATGTCATTAAGGAATTAAAAAACTAAAAATTGCAAATTTTTACTATTAATAATTAATTTTTTAAAGAAATATAGCAGATGCTGAAAACTGCATGACTTGGGCCTTAAGCCGTACGTGAGAAGTGCTAGACTTCATTCTTGGCTCTAAAACATACACATGTGGGTTCAGTTGAAAAAAAAAAGTCATTAAGTTTTAATATGGTCAAAATGCTGGAAGTAACTGCTGTGTGTGAGATTTTCTATTAGTTACACTTTTATGATTTTGCTTTAAGAACATATAGTGTTATTGTAACTTTGAATTATTAAAGAGGCAGGCATTTCCTTCAGAACTAGTTTCAACTGGATTTTTTTCTTAATTTCTATCTTAATATATTAGCTCTTTACTGATTAACTCGCTATATAATATTTTTAAAACCTGTGGTTCAAGAACAATTCAGTATGTACTAAAAGAAGCAAAGTATACTTAGATCTATTTTCTGTCTGTTTTAAAACAGTAAAAACACATACTCCTTAAAAATAGGCCAATTTGTTGTTCAAGATCTTGGATTTACAAGCACTCTTCTTGTTCAGGAATATTTCATATTATGTAAAAATATTATATATTATGATTATTGCAAAATTTAAGAATATAACTTTTTCTATTAGTAACTTAAACTGTCAACCTAATAGTTTTAACTACTAATGCTTGCTCTAAAAATACATTTCAATTAAAGTAACTTAAACTTCCTATTCTTTTCACTGCAGACTAAAATGTTCTTTGTTTAATAACAAAATCTTTATTCCAAATAAGAATTGGCTATATCAAAAAATGTACAAAGCATTATTAGCTAATTCCAACATGCTATTGTTTTCTTAATTTAAAGTAGCTCACTGAATTGACTTCACTACGTTTATATACACATTCAATCACAGATATTTGACATCTTTAATAATATTTATATTACCATATAGCAAAAGCTCTCTTTACTCACTTTTCTTTTTCTTCTTTTTCTTTCAACATGCTGCAGTAGCTAACATATTATGGAGAGAAGAAGGTACTAAGTTGAATTATTTTTATGTTGTGACAATTTTGCTTGATTATTATTAGATTTGTTGATTATCTTTTGTATTATTAATTACCTTCTTTTTCATTTTGATTCAATATTTTAATTGATGATATTTCAATATTTTTGTGTAAGCCTGCTACCATTACACATATTTATCACTTCGCATCAGCTTGATTAAATATTGATACATAGCCAGAAAATGTCATTGTGATATATTGAAATACTTTAAGAGTATAAAATTACATCAAAGAAATAAAAGCAATCTCAGTTCAACATAATTTACATAATGAACTCTGATTAATGCAGAGTAAGAATATTTATAAAAACTGTGCCTTATCAAGGGGATATAATAAATTATATTAAAATCTGAGTTACATACTTGAATGGCCTGGATTCAAATGTAGTCTTCAAGTTTACAAACAAACAATAGGGCAAGTTACCCTGCACGATCTTATCTCAAAAAGGAGTATAGTAGTTGTTAATACTCAGTAGGGTTGTTTTCAGTTCTTTAGTTATTAACAGCACTCAATAAACAGTATCCATTTTCATATATTATTGCAATTGTTACTGGTTTTCCTCATTTAGTCACAAAGGCTGGGAAGAATGAGTTTGCCCAGGTACTGAAATAGTCCATCAATTGTGATTAAATGAAATTCTTAAGATAAGAATGTCTAAAAGCCATCATTACACTCCTGGTGAGCAATGGCCAAAAATTGTCTTCACAACCCACCTTAGACAAAATTTCTCTTCCCTGATTATAGCTTCCTATAGGAACCCAAGTCACTGTACCCTGTGAAAGCCAGTCTCAAAGTCTCAAGTAATTCTGGAATTTAGCCATCTCAGTTCTGCGCTCAAGGATGAAGCAGTCCACTTATTTTTTTTTTCTCTCTCTCTCTCTTAGATCCCGTTGCTCCTTAAACCTTTTGTATGAGCTCCATTAAAACCTGGGTTTATTAAAGAAGTTCTGGTATAACTATACCCTCTATTTTTATTCCATTTCAAATATTTCACCTTTAAATGTACATAATTGACTCATTAATGAAAGTAGCCTTGACATATCAGGACTTACTTATTTATATATTTGTTTATTTGAGATGGAGTTTCACTTTTGTTGTCGAGGCTGGAGTTCAAAGGCGCGATCTCGGCGCACTGCAACCTCTGCCTCCCCGGTTCAAGCAATTCTCCTGCCTTAGCCTCCCAATTAGCTGCGGTTACAGGAGTGGGCCACCACGCCTGGCTAATTTTTGTATTTTTAGTAGAGACAGGGTTTCGCCATGTTGGCCAGGCTGGTCACGAACTCCTGACCTCAGGTGATCTGCCTGCCTCAGCCTCCCAAAGTAATGGGATTACAAGTGTGATAATGTCTATTAAACAACATTTCGTTATATTGTCTTCTCTCTGGGCAAGATTTCTCTGAGCATTTGAAAAAATTGATTTTATTTTATCATTGTAATGGAAGGGATAACACTTAACGAGTCTGAACCAAGTACTACAGATCTGGCTCCGATGGTTAATTGCTGGGAAAATTTGGATGAGTTATTTTACCTTGCTAAGCCAGATGCTTCCAATACAATATTTGAAATAGAGTTGGCACTCACCTCACAAATCTGTGCTATGTAAATCAACTTAAAGTATGTGGAACAACTCTTTCTTATATATTAACTTTGGTAACCACCATGAACATTATTAGTTTGTAGTAATTTTTAAATACATAATAATAACAACACTCCAGGCTACCCTCAAAAGTATAGAATAGAAGCTTTCAGATTAATTAAAATCATCATGAAATTCATTATATAAAACCAGATTATTTTGTATTTAAAAATGTATTCTGTTAGTTTTTGGAAATTTATACCCTCAGTAATTATTCTCCATCAAGAATAATGTTCTTATGCATCACGATTTCATTTGACACATAAAATGTGCTTGACAAAAATAGATATATGGTACATTTTACAGGTACTTTAAGTCACATAAAACAGGTGTGTGTCTTTGGGTAAATTATTAGAGTCTTTTTTTCTACATACAGTTATCACAAGAGTACTTATTGTTTCTTGTTATAGGAAACATTTAAAAAATAGATTAAAGACAGCACATTTGATTTTGATTCTTAGACATCTGTAAGTTATTTTCATAATGCCACAATTATTGGCAAGGCATTGCAATAAAAATGATTGCATGTACTAATAGTAATAATGGTGACCAGAGAAAATAGACTGGCTTGAGGAATCACTGAACCCCATCATTGGGTATAAGTATTTCATACAAATAATTAAAATTATAGGTAACTAAACTTTCTAAGGAAATTGTCTCTCCATTTTTATAATTTAGAATAAAACAAATATGAGCTACATATTTCTGAGGTACACTTTTATTTTCATTCTAGCAGTGTTTTATATTTATATATTTACCTCTTTACCATAGCCAAGAAAAATCCATCTCAGAGAGAACCAATTATAAAACCTTAGAATGTAGGTCATTTAAGGCCAATAATGGAAAGAGTTGAAATGATAATTTCTCTCATAATGCCATTTAACTCATCTATAAATGTTAAACCTATGTTATTTTTATATTAATAATTATAAAATTATTTTTAAAACATGAGCATCAGAATCTAGTGAAGAGTTTATAACCTAAATAAATTTAACTGAATTTAATATGTATTATCTTACCAATCTCATCAATACATAAACTTGGAATGCAATGTCCTCTACTTCTCTAGGCTCCACTTTCAGCTTTTCTACTCATCTTTATATTTTACAGGAGTATAAAATGACAGTATTAATAGAGGAAAATTTCACTTATTTGTTGGCAAATATTTTAAAGAGCCTATTAAAACACATTGAAAACATTGGAAATTCATAGATGAATAAGATCTAATATCTGCTCTAAAGAAACTTTTAATCTAGAAGGTTCAAGACTGAACCATTCTTACTGAAAAGTAGTTTTGCTATATATTAAATAATAGATATAATACATTTAAATATACATGCATTAATATATTTTTACATACACATTAAAATATTCAGTATGATTGGTTTTCATTTTCAGTATATTTATGATATTTATAATTAAATATAATTTAATAAAGTATTTTCTAATGTTTATTTTGTAGGCAATTAGATTATGTTATGAGGTCAAAGTTTATAATATATGTTTTGGATTATATAGGCAATGAATTGTACTAATTTAAATTGTTTGATTCACTGAAGGATTTATATAAATTTTACATATGCTAGTTTCAATCTCCAAGGAGAGATTTAGGATGAGTCGGTATATAACATGGGATTTTTAAAATTTGTTAGCACATGAATTATTTTGATGAATATCTCCAGGATCAATATTGAGTAGAACATAACATACTTTGGGAAACACCAGCTTCATATGATATTTGAATAATTTAAAAGCAGAAAAAAAGTTTCATATTCAGGAAAATTGCCTTTTTTATTCTTTCTAAATATTTATGTATCTATTCACACAAAAATATGTTATAGAAACATTTAAAATAAATCACTATTTAGTTGGGCTAACTAACACCAAACCAAAAAAAATACAAATAGAAATGTAGTGAAATTATACAACAAAGTTAATATTACATTACACTTCATGATTTCATTATCTGTAATAGAAGGTTTCCAATGTTATCCAGTTGGGGGAAAACAGATTTAAAAACAGCCCAGCTTAGCTTCTTCACCCTAAAATTATTTAAAATTTCATTATCCACAAAGAATGTACACTGCCAGGGAGGTTGGGAAATACAGAAGAATATACAGCTACTAAGTGTGGTTCAAAAACCTCTGGTTATAACTATTTTTTTACAGAAAAGAATAAAAGACTACAAACTGGGTTTACTGTATACTGCTCGGGAGATGGGTTCACGAAAATCTTACAAATCGCCACGAAAGAACTTACTCGTAACCAAATACCACCTGCTCCCAAAAAACCTATGGAAACAAAAAAAAATTAGATTAATTACTACCTTAAAATAATACTGAAATAATATTTAAAATGAAAAAGGTCAGGATGTGGTGGCTGATACCTTTAATCCTAGCAATTTGGGGGTCCGAAGAGGGAGGATTGCTTGAGGCCAGGAGTTTGAGAACAGCCTAGGAAACATAGTAAAAACCTGTCTCTACAAAAAATTTTAAAAAAAACATTGACCAGGCATGATGGCTCATGCCTGTAATCCCAGCTACTCAGAAGACTGAGGTGGGAGGATCGCCTGAGCTCTGGAGCGCAAGGCTGCAGTGATCACTCCACTGCCCTCTATGCCACCCACACCACTGTCCAAACCGAGTGACAGAGCAATATCCTGTCTCAGAAATAACAGGGCCCATAAAAGTAATAATATAAAATAAATAAAAGGAAAAAGACTTTTCACAGAATAAGTCTTCTGAATACATGAGATTTAGTCATAGCATTGGCGGGAGGGGAAGACTATGCTTTCTAATGGCTAGTACATGATGCAATTAAATTAAATCACGATCAATCTGTTGTTATTTCTACTGGCCAGTTCACTAACAGGTCTGCTAAAAACTTATGTCAATCTAAGCTTTTTAAATCATTTTACAATTTTTTAATAAAAAATGTGATCTTGCAAGAGATACCCATTTGTAGTGATATCTATATATGTGCACATGTACATACAAGTATATAATGACATTGGCTTAAATTATATATATGCATGTGTGATACACATGTGTGTGCATAGATATAATTATGTATCATTTCAACCAATGCCATTTATAATGCAAACAAATATTCTACTACATTATAACATTTGCCCTGCTAATTAGTGTGTGAAGTTAATAATGAAGATTTCCATTAGGTGTTTTTCAGTACACCTTTGGAAGTTAAGGAGATTGTATACTTACTCAAAACGACTGGTTTTAGATAATATCACTCTGGCCAATATACATAGTGGTCAGATGGTACCTATTTCCTGGATTAACAGGGCCCAAAAAAGAGCTTGACACACTCACTCCCAAAAAACTTTCTAGCAAGAATGAAAGGACAAGCAAGTCTTGTTCTAGTTGAACGTAATATAAAGACTTTATTGAGGTGCAATGGTATGATTTTGCTCTGTGTACAAAGACAGTTTTATCTCCAAAGTCGGGATATAGTGAATGAGAACATTCATGAACCAAAAATCTATCCGTGCTGAGTTATTCAGTGAGAAATGCAATTCAGACAATCTATTCTTGCCTATATTATTCTTTATCTAAAGATGGGAGATTTCTTCTATATTTCAAAAATATGCATACCTTTAGGGTCACTTGAAAGTAAAAAGGATAATATTAACAAATGAAGGATTTTGTATAACACCATCATTTATTGAAACACCTTTGATTGGCTACCAAATCACTACATCATACACTTATTACTTCTCATGGACTATAATATGAATGCAAAACTAATGACAATTAAGTCAGAGGAAGAAAAACATCACAAAACCTTTTTTATGATGCACATAAACATGCATCCAATAATCAGAAATTAATCAAATTGTATTGCTAGTGTAAATTACATAGTATATATCCACTGTATATAATAAGTAGTATAACTATATTTCACAATACACTACTGTTCTTGAGTGGTTCCCATTCCCAAAGGATTGAGATAAGAATGTGCATTATACCCATTTTTTTCTCAGTCCATTTCATGTATTTAAGGGTACAATATTGATTAGAAAATCCTCTGGGAAGTATTTCTGTCCTGTAAGACTGCAGGAGTAATTCTTGCTTATGTCTTTTCTGTGTATAGAAAGAAAAAGCAGAAAGAAAGCTCTCAAGGAACAAATTACGGATAACTTCTAGAGTCACTACTCTGTTAGATTAACAATCAACCCAAAAAAAGACTAAGCGCTTGTGCCTGCCTTCACCAGAGCTTGAAAAAGGAAAAAAAAAAACAAAACAACAATCTGCACATGTTCCTGATCTTTACCGTGTCTAGAGTAGTGTAGAATCTTTCACTGAAGTCAATAATGTTTGTAATATACTTCACCACAATGCATTCATGAAGAGAGAAGTAATGATCACCACTACTCAAACTTTTTGAGACTCAGGACCCCTTTACAAACTTAAATATTGAGAACTTAAAGAACTTTGTGTTTGGCGGGGGAGAGGGGTATCTCTATCTATTAATATTTAGTATTTGAAATGGAAATCGAAATTTTTAAAATATGCATTTATTAACTTGTTAAAATAGCCCTAATAAACCCATTACATGGAGCCATAAATAGCATATTATCTTTTTAAAGCTATGTTTTCAAACAGATAAAAGGTAAAACATTATTTACATTTTGCAAATCCTTTAACTTTCAGGCTTAATAGAAGATGCTGGATTCTTACATCTGCTTCTGCATTGAATTGTTGTATATCTCACATAACATTCTACATCATGCAGCCTGTTGAAAACTAAACCCTACATTAAAAATAATAATAATAAAAGAAAAAATGTGAATGACATCTTAGTAGTATTAGGAAAACAGTTTGGGCTTGGCCCAAAATCATACCACTGCACCTCAATAAAGTCTTTATATTACGTTCAACTAGAACAAGACTTGCTTATCCTTTCATTCTTGCTAGAAAGCTTTTTGGCAGTGAGTGTGTCAAGCTCTTTTTTAGGCCCTGTTAATCCAGGAAGTGGTTACCATCTGACCACTATGTATATTGGCCAGAGTGATATTATCTAAAACCAGTCCTTTTGAGTAAGTATACAATCTCCTTAACTTCCAAAGGTGTACTGAAAAACACTGAATGGAAATCTTCATTATTAACTTCACACACTAATTAGCAGGGCAAATGTTATAATGTAATAGAATATTTGTTTGCATTATAAATGGCATTGGTTGAAATCATACATAATTATATCTATGCACACACATGTGTATCACACATGCATATATGCCAAATTTAAGAAATGCTTTACTAGAAAATAAAGTTGATCTTTTAGCTGGCTCAAGGATTCTGGGAAAACAGAACTTAATATTTTATATCATAGAAAATTAAAATTTAACACTATATTCCACACCATGGGTTTGAGGAGAAATGAGAATAGTTATCAAATTCTGGTTATACACCATGTCACCATTTGCTTTTTTCAGTAGTGTTATAAGGAATAGAAATCTGCAAAAAAATAAATAAATAAATAAGTTACCATTTCTTTGAAATCTTGCTGTGTGCAAGTTACTCTGCTAAATATTTTACATTCTCTACCTAATTGAAATCTTACAACAGCTGCATGACGTAGTATAATTATTATCTTTAAATTCAATATGGGGAAATTATCACACTGTCTAACATTCTCACAGTGAAAGAGTAAGTGCTATAGCTATTATTTGCCTCTGATCTGTCTGAATGCGGAGAATCAAATTTATCATCCCTCTTTGTCATATTTTCTTATCTCTACACTTGTCAAAAAATATAATATATATAAATTTAGTAGTTAGTAAAAATCTATACAAATATGTTATTTTCTTTTTACACATAAAGCTAATGAATATCCCAAATGAAAATGTGCCTTGTGTCTTCAGTTTCCAACATCTCCCTCATCAGGTCGTTTATATTCCTCTTTGCTGAGGATAATCTTAATAAATTTATATGTGCACAATATCAAAGCAGCAAATTGAAAGAGAAACACATCAGGTCATATGTTCAGATCATAAATTCTGCTGCAAAAATTCTAATTAAAACTTTTGAGGAAGAAAATAATGCCTTGCAAAAATGTAAATGGCAAAATATCTAGTCTTATGAATGAGGGGGACTCACAGACAGCATTAAAGGTAGTGGACAAGTTTTATTTCATAAGCTGAGTTACCAATATATAGGCATTTATTTTATAATTGCTATTTTACTTAATCTAGTTGTATTTAGTAATTTGTTGGCATTACTGTTTCATAAGCACTAAGAAGTTATAGTCTCATTGAAAAGAGTCAAAAAAACTAAATCTTGACTAATAATATCTGTATTTCTTCAGTAACATGCAACCTGGAAAGTAGTTTATGCTTTGTAAAAATGTCCATGTGTAATTCATATTTTAAAAAGCAAGAAAAGGCCAGGCGCGGTGGCTCAGGCCTGTAATCCCAGCACTTTGGGAGGCCGAGGCAGGCGGATCACGAGGTCAGGAGATCGAGACCATCCTGGCTAATGCAGTGAAACCCAGTATCTACCAAAAATACAAAAAATTGGTCGGGCGTGGTGGCAGGCGCCTGTAGTCCCAGCTACTCGGGAGGCTGAGGCAGGAGAATGGCACGAACCCGGGGGACAGAGCTTGCAGTGAGCCGAGATCATGCCACTGCCCTCCAGCCTGGGCAACAGAGCGAGACTCCTTCTCAAAAAAAAAAAAAGAAAGAAAAAGCAAGAAAATAGGCTCTAGAACCTGAAAGAGTGATTTGGATGGATTAAGTGGTATTTAGTGGAAAATATAGCTCACAACTTCCACCAGTGCAACAAATCATAGTGGAATCTCACTGACTCTTTTCTGTGTAGAATAGTATGCATAGTGGTAAGGGAAGGAAATATTTCAAGAAACATGACCAACAATCTGGACTTAAAGTAGTTGTCAGGCCCAAACACATTCAAATTCATAATCGTCGAACAGTATTTTGGCGAAGTTAAAGAAGGGTACTCATATTCACTGAGAAATGTTAAGAGCTTAGTAATAAAAATCAAACATAGTATGTAACAGACACAAATGAAAATCAGACACCACATACGGCTTTGTTATGTTCATAAGTTTCAACAACAGTATTCAGAAACCAATAATGTTAAATTGATAGTTATTGATATGTTAATGTTTACATGGAGGCTTTGCTGATACAAATCAAAAAGCTTTTGCATAAATACGTGCTTTGTTTCGGCTTTCTCTTTTGTGCATGTAATACTTATATTCCTTTAAACACAACTATGATTATAAATAATAGCTGACAACTACTAAATTTTATTTCATAAAAAACGTGACTTGAGTTTAGTTCTTGCCACTTCTGCTACTGTTCAGGAATATTCCATCTTTATATATTGCTCTCTGGAATTATAATGGATAATTAACTATTAAAGATTACATCTATTAAAATAGAAGTACTGAGAATTATTTATAAAATAATAAGATGTATCAAACAACCTGGAGTCATTTAAAGTAGATATGTATTATTATAAATAATTTCATGTGCTAAAAGAAAAATTGTATGCACACTATATATAAACATGAATGAAGTAATAGTTTAGTTTGTGTGCATTTTCATCTAAATCTTAGGAATATATGGATACATAGTTATATGGGAAAAATTGTTGACTTTTTATTCCCTAGAAACGTATAAGATGTAAGATTAAATATGACTTAAGTTCAATAAACACGTATTTTTTGCAAACCAACAAACTGTTTTTGTGATTCTCAATAGATGGAAAGCCCAGGCTAAACCTTGCAGGAGATCACAATTGAAAAAAAAATAATAATGCTTAGAAAATTATTTTTTATTTAAATAAATCATCTTTCTCTTTACAGATGTTTTTAGAATGTAAACATTGTAAGCAACAATGGTTTGATTTTCCAATCAAGATTTCAATATTATTGCTATCTTTTAAAGAGAGAATGTTGTCACTGAATTATGTAAGATATATAATGTAATATAATATAATATAATAATATAATATAATATAATATAATTATATTATATTGAATAAATTTGACTGTGTAAACCAATACAACAGGTCAAAAGAGCTATATAGGCGAGGACCAGAAAAGGAAGGATTACAAGAGCTCAGGGCTGGCCACACTGGAACAGGGGAGAAGCAGAGGAAACAAAGAGAACAGGTGCTCATGAGTATGTGGAAGTTCCAAAGCTCAGGCTTTGGTTAACCTACACAGGTTTCAAACTAGCCTCCTGCACCCATTTACACATGGATTTAGAAAGTGGGGGAGATGAATTTCTGAGATACCACACATCCAGATCTGTGGTGTGAAAAAGAAAAGTATAATTTGAACATTAAATTAAGATTTTTCAAAGACCTTAATTTGTTTTAAGGTATAGAAATAGACCTCCCAAATTGCCAATATTAAAACTAATATGTAAGACCTCTATTTAGAATTATTTTGACAAAAATTAGTTTAAGAAAATTTATATTCTACAAAATCTAGGGCATTTGGTCTTTTTCTTCCTAAAAATCTTTATATAAACCAAACTCCTGCAAAGAAATTAAATTTTTCCTAGTGAACTCTAATAAAAGTAGGAAAATAAATTTGATTCTTCAGAAAGTACTTTTACTCCTTAATCAACATGTACATTAAGTGGGGAAGGTATCCAACATAATCTATGTATCAAGAGTTTATATCCCTATTTATAATTGTTTTAAACTATGAAACATTTATTTAATTATATTAAAGAAACCACTAAATTGCAGCTCAGGAAGAATGAAGTGTAATGTCTGCATAATATCACAAAGTGGTGTGAGTATACAGTAAGGGTCCCATATGGTTCGCTTTATTAACATTACACAACTTCGAAAATTGGTCTCCTGCTAAAGATATGAGAGGCACTGAATTTTGGTTGTAAAGGTTTATGATAATTATATTGTGAACATTTAAATGTGTTTTTATTCCTAAGGTCTGGGAATTGGGAATATGTTCTATGTTTTTTATGAAGATGGAATCAAAGTGATACAACCCATAGAATGTGAATTTCAGAGGCACATTAAGCCTAGTGAAAAGCTCCTTGGATTTCAGGCAAGTATCTAAAAAGTTCCTTTGACGTTTCATGCAGAAATTTTGTTAAGTAGAATTACATTTTGGAAATATAACAAAACCTATACATATATGAGACTCGTGTTGGAAGAAAATTATGAAACCCATGATATTCGGTGTTATTCTTTTTAGGTTTTATATCTGAGGAGGAAAATAATATATTATGTATTCCTAAGAATTTGCTTGTAATTAAAATGAAGGTAAGAAAAGCGAAATACCAGAGATGAACACGACCTGCAATAGCTTTGTCTGCTCTCCAATTTAGAATACCTCCTGTATTTGTAGGTAATATTTAAGAAAAGAAAATAAAATATCCTGTAAATAATCTGGTGGGAAGCTGGTGTATATTAGGTGCTTTATAAATGTAAAACCGTTTTTATTCTTCATCTCATTCTTCATGAGGTCTCATTGGAATGGACAATTCAGATAAATAAGGGAAAATATCACATTTTTTTCAAATCTTGATTTCAGCCTACCAGTAGGCAGTGTTGCTGTCATATACTAATACATGGAGACAATAATTTATACCTTAAATCTATGCCCTAGAATGAAAAGAAGGAAAAACATTATGAGAGGAGATAATATAGGTCAGTTTCCTCCTGGATATTACGTAGGACAAAGAAATATAATGTCCTTTTATTTAAAAATATTTCAGCCATAGGCTAAATTATTAAGTAAAATTCTTACCATTTTGGTTAAGTTATAACTTAGTTATACATGCAAAAAATCTTAAATTGCACATGGAATTTTATTTTATTTTATTTTATTTTATTTTATTTTAAGACAGAGTCTTGCTCTGTCACCCAGACTGGAGTGCAATGGCGCAATCTCGGCTCACTGCAACCTCCGCCTCCTGGGTTCAAGCAGTTCTCCTGCCTCAGCCTCCCAAGTAGCTGGGACTACAGGCATGTGCCTCCAAGCCCGGCTAATTTCTGTATTTTTCGTAGAGACGTGGTTTCACCATATTGGCCAGGCTGATCTCGAACTCCTGACCTCGTGATCCACCCTCCTCGGCCTCCCAAAGTTCTGGGATTAGAGGCAAGAGCCACTTCACCCCGCCCTATATTCTTTTATAATCTTACATTATCATCATTAAGTGAGTCTTTGAATAACTTGTGTTTATGTGCATATATGTGTGTAATACAGAAGCACATGAATAAAAACAAATTATTGCTGATAAAAGAAATAATTTAGGCCACACTCATATTTTTACAAAAATATTCTGAATAAGAAATATGGACGAATATGCAGATATAGGTAGTGTGGTGTTCAATATAAATATTATTATTTAAATAAGAGCAAAATAATTTTGTAAGAGAGTTTCTCTCTGATTTTTACAGGACTAGCAGTTTTGCAGCTAATGACACACATTTCTTGGCTATATCACAGAATTTGAAACTTCAATTACTAATACTAATAAGATAGGCTGTGAAATCCATACTGTTCATCACAAAACTATCACTTCAGGAATTTGATTTGCAAATTTAGAGACAAAGAATGTTCTTCCTGCACCACATGTGTGCTATTTCAGGGTATCAGTAAATGCTTCATTACTATGTGACTCAAGTCTTAAAGAGCATGCTTTCCCAGAACATTTCTTGACAGCTCTGGGTGAGTTAATTTAATCACTTGGAATCTCAAGTTAAAAAACAAGCGAAAATTTGATGTGACAGTTTTGCAACATGTCAGGGCAACAAGGATATGAGCATTATTTACCTGCATTTCTCTCTCTTTAAAGCTTTATAATACTCAGATGTCCTCCTAAAACAACTAAAGAAAAACAATGTAGAATTGTGTATATTTATTTCTCTATGTATACACATATTATTTCTCTATGTATCCAATTAAATATGTATATTTATCTAGGTATACATATATATGTGTATGTATATATACATACATAGAGACAGAGATGTAGGACAAAGCAATGTGATGTATACAGCTCTATATGTATACATATATGTTTATGTATGCATACATAGAGAAATAAATATACATAATATATTAATAGAGAAAAATTATATCTACAAACTGTGTATGATTTTCTGATAAGAAATTAAATATTAAAGAGGAAATAGAAACCAAATATCAGTGATGACAACTTTAACTTATTTTCTTCAAACAATGAACCCTTATCCACAAACATACACCAACAGTGACAAAGCAGAGATAACTAGTTACTAATAACTAATCTGCTATATCAGATTTTTAAATCACAGCCCCTGGAAATCTACAGTCATATTGCATGTGAGATAAATGTTATAGAATATGAAGTTATTCTAGAAACATATACTTCAACATAAAAATACATGCAAGGATAGAAAGTTTGCATTCCTATACTACATTAAAAAGTTTATAAAGGTTTCTGTACTCTTAGGGAAGAGTAATGAAAGGATTAAAAAGAAAAGCATGTTTGCATTTTTAAGAAAGGAGAAAACTATCAAATAGTATTTTGGTTTTGAAAACATTTATGACATTTTTACTGCATTGGATGTTGAAATTAAAATACAGCTCAAAATTTAAGGCGACCAACATTTTGTAAAGAACCAAGAATAATATTTAAAAAGGGAATTGTTATAACTAATTTCTGCTTATGATTTTTAAATACAGAACATATGGAGAAACATTCATGACATAAAAGAAAGATATTTCTTATGTAATTATTATATGCCACATATATGAAAAAAGGCTAGAGTAAATTAAACTCATTTTATATTACTCTGTCATTTTTCATTCCTTAATGTAAAATAAGCTTAAATAATTGGAATATATATACACAAATACTGTCATGTACATACAAGTATACAGCAATAGAATGAGAAGTGCATTGATCATGTTATGCTTTGAGAATAAGTGTTGAACTAAATAATTTTTACATGAAGGTAATATTTTCTACATTTAAAAACAAAATAGATGGCAATTCAGGGGTGGAAGCTATTTGGTGCTACATTCTCTTAAGAATATATTTCTAATTACAAAGTAATTTCATGAGAAATTTGTTGAATATTATGCAATCAGAAAATATTTATCCAGAAAAACGGAATCAATAAGCTCTCCATTTCTATCTCTATCTGTCTGTACCTCTACTGCTACCACTACCTCTATCGCTACGTTTCCCTCTATTTCTTTCTTTTGATCTATCTCTATCTCTATCTTTTTCTCTATCTATCTCCTATATAGAGAGTTTTATTTTAAGTATTTGGCTCACACAACTGCAAGTGGGATATGTCAAGTCCAAAATGGGTAGGGTTTGCCAGACAGCAGGAAATTCAAGTAAGAGTTGATGTTGCAGTCTTAAGTCCAAAATCTACTGGTGAGGCCATCAGTCTGGAAACTTACACAGGAGTTGAAGTCGTAGTCTTGAATCTTAAATTCATAGAGCAGGCTGGAAACTCAAGCAGGATTTCTATGTTGAAGTCTTAAGGTAGAATTCCTTCTTTTTGAAAAAACCTTAGTCTTTGCTCTTAATTCCTTCAGCTGATTAGAGGAGGCCCATAAACATTATGGAGGGTAATCTATTTACTTAAAGTCAACTAATTACAAATGCTAATCACCTTACAAGCATCTTCACAGCAAAATATAGATGAGTGTTTGACCAAACAACTGGGCACCATAGGCTAGCCATGCTGACATATAAATCAACCATCACATCTTCCTATCTCTTGTAGTCAAGGGTTAAGTTTGATTAGTGTTTGTATTCTCAACATGCTCGGTACAACGTCTTACATATGACAGGCCAAGAAACATTTGTTAAATGAATTTAACAAAAATTCCATTGCTTTGAGCCTTAGCTATTCATTGTTTTATGCATTCTCTAAGTTTAAAAATGTATACATCTGCTTCTCTCTCCACCTTAACATTTCTCCTTAATTTACAATTGCCATGAAACAATATTCTTCTTTGAATGTTTGTGAAAAATGTTTCATAGAGTACTTTATCATTGAATTGTTTCAGAGTAACTCTAACCTCATGGATCTATTAATTCAGGATCACACAGTGAAAAGTTCCTGTGTAAATGCACTGTATATGAGTTTTTAGTACAGAAAAAACGCTAATGTGTTTCATTTTAGAAGGCAGATTTCTTGAGTACCAGTGGTGGAAATGAGTCTTTTGGAATCATTTTTCCCATGAAAAGGGATTAAATATGAATATAATATTTTTCAAATTCATGGTTGACATTAAGAGAGAGTAGCAGTGTACTTCCCAATATAACTTATTGATCAATAAAGTTTAGATAAGACCTGATATATTTAGAGTATAGAATCAAATCTCTCAGAAAATGATATTTGCTTGCTGTAAATAAAAACTCAATTTTGGTGCAATGTCAGATTACATTAAGTTTCAGCTTTTGACAGTGAGTTGGTGAGGATATATACAACAAACTTTTAGCTATTTTTCATCTTTTATTCCATCTTGTTATGTAGCTTTACTAGATACGATTATTTCTATATTTATCCTAGTTGTACACATGGTTTCATCTTGTGTATGAACTTCAAGCAAATAGAATTCTATTTCAGACTTATGGATTCAGAAGTCAAACTGAAAAGGAGTTTGGAAAAATGTTTAAAATTACAGGCTCAAAAACAAGCTTTCCCAAGATTACCAACTTTGTTACTCTTCTGGTTTTCTACTACTGTTCCATCCTTATCTATCACTCTTTTATTCTTTTTGATACTTTTGATACTGTTTCATTCAGTCACCTTCTTTGCTTGTTACAGATCTAGCTGCTGCTCTTCACATATGCCATAGTATTACTTATTATTTAATGGGTCCTAAAATAACTTTAAAGAAAACCACGTGTCTTATTATGCATATGTCTTATATTGTGGAACCTGAAAGATCTGTTACTGATCTGTTGTTGTTGTTGTTGTTGTTGTTTTGTTTTCTTGAAACAGGATCTCACTCTTTCGCCCAGGTTGGAGTGCAGTGATGCATTCATAGCTCACTGCAGTCTCGAGTTCCTGGGCTCAAGTGATCCTTCTACCTTAGCCTTGTGGGTAGCTGAAATTACAAGTGCATGCCACTGAATCTGATTGATTTTTTTCAATTATTTGTAGAGACGTGGCCTCGCAAGGTTGCCCAGGCTTGTCTCTAATTCCTGGGCTCAAGAGATTCTCCTGACTTAACCTCTGAAGCTCTAGGATTATAGCCATGAGACACCTCAGCCAGCCAGCCTATTCCTGGTTTTAATGCTAACTTAAATGATACTGAACTGTATAACTGAACTCATTATACTTTATACAGGGAGTCTGATGTAAGTCTCCTCTAAAATGTCTGTTATCCAGGTTTGGCGTTTCCACAAACCAAAATTATTTTACCTTTATAAACTACTGTTACCAGTCTGTTAGAAAAGAATTCTTGCTTAGGAACAGGTTGTTTGTAATGTCCAGAATACTTACGTTTCAAGAAATTGAAGCTGAGATTAGAAATTGGGAAACTCAATGGTCCACATTTCTTTCTCTGCTGTTGTTGCCCTTTATCTCAAACAAAGCAGCCTTCAGGGTGTTCATCAGTTCCCTTGTTCTGGTTCTAGTCCAGTTGTACTTCTGCAAACCTGGTCCTCAAAAATAGTCATTTGAAATACCAGCCTCTTTACATGATGCAAACAATTCATTTCCCCGTGAAGCCAGTGAGTAACCTTTTGAATACAACACCACTGTCTTTCAGAAAGGGAATCAAAATGTTTCCCCACTTATTTTTTTTTTTCCTCAGGGTGTCTCTTTTCAAACATGGCTTAACTTACAGAGAGTTATACAGTGATAAAAATGTGAGCTTTAGTCCCTTTGTGGTTACAATGACATCCTGCAAAGAGCTTCCTGAAGAGAGGAATGTAAACTACTTCTAACTATTCCTTAGAAGGTTATTTTGTAGATTTAAAAAGAAATGAATTTAAGAAATCGGTGCTTGACATCGTAGATGTAAAGAAGTCTTATAAAGCTTCCTTAGTAATCACACTGTTTTATAATTCTCACTTTGTGTTTCTGTTAAGCTTTAATATGTAAGCCTAAAATTGGGGGTAACAACAGTGGAAAGCTTATAAATGTAATGGAGTTTTATAGCATTATTAAGTGGGCCAAGCAGCATATGAAGTCCTTTCAAGAGATTATCGATAACAAGTAGCCAAGGTATTTGGATGAATGCGATCAGAATGTTGTGTGTCTCAGACAATCCATCGACAACATTTTTATATGACTAATAAGGACTCACTTATACACATGTAAAAGTGCATTCCGCACACTTTACAAATAAACGTGTTTAAGATTATTTAGATTTTTCAATAGAAATTTCTTAAAGGTAAAATTGAAGATTTTGATGGAAAAAATATTGAAACAAATATATTTAAACATCAAAACCTTTTACTTGAGATTTACAAAACCACACAAATCTATCATATTAGATGTGTCTTAAAGAATACTTAGTCTTTTCATCTAAGATTTATTTTAACACAGAAAAGTACCTATTTTTTCAAGATAATATATTTTCATGGCAAATATAAAACAAAAGATTTTATTATAAAATATAGATTATTCCTTCATGTCCCCCTATGTCTAGTTCCAGCTCATACAATTAATTGCTACATTTAATCACTAAAAAAGGGTAGTGATATTTCTTGAATTATCAATATTAAATATCTGTTGGTGTTCTTCTATGAGAGAATAATTTTGCTTATACAATTCTAATAACTTTTTCTTTCTAAATATATTGAAATATATATAATTATTTTGCATACTCATGGATTAGATTTACAATTTTAATGATTAAATCTTTATCTTTTATTTTTCTCAACATTTCTAAAACTTTTCATTTAACTGTAAGTTTCTGAACACTGGCTTCATTTCTCATTGTTTACTTTTGATATTTCAAGAACAGTTGTCACAATTTCAATTTAACAGTGAAGACATCCATTTCTTTAAATTTTTTTTTTCATATTTTTAAAAAGTCACAAATACCAGTTTAGAGGTGGTGAGGGAAGGAGAACATACTACAGGAAATTGTGTTTCAATTTTATTTTACTAAATGTTTGTATTGGTAAATATTAAAAATTAACTCTTCAGTATTTAAAAATATATTTACGTTTCTCCATGTACTATATAATTATTTTATATACCATGTTGTCTACATGGAAATTAAGAAAGAATTATATAATAAGAATTACAATGAAAATAGCTTAAACTTCAAAATTATCATTCATATTTTAAGTACTTAAGCTGCCAACTTATTGCCCATATAACTCGTTTTTTCTACGTTAGTCATTTATTTTCAAAATGTTGTTGATCCAATTTTAGAGGACATATGATGGATTGTTTGGCAAATTAATGGCAGAGTCAATATTTCATCTAGAACTTGCCAAACAACAACATAGTTGTACCATGAGCTATGCTATCTATTTTTTAATTTTAGAAAACAACAGAATTAAAGCAGCTGCTATTTTCGTGTAAATACATATTACATATATATGCATATATACATGTTAACAGAAAGTTATACTAGAAGTTAATAATAGATATACATAACATTTATATTTCTGGCTATATTTTAAAATAAACATTTCATAGTACCTCTACAGTACTTTACAGATGAGATCTAAATTTGACCCATTTAATATTGACTTCCAAATTATCACTCATGCACTGAGGTTTGTTTACTTGTTTATCCATATTTGGAATTTGCTTTGTGTGAAGCATTGTGATAGGCAGGGGAGAGAAAATAATAACATAACAGATACATAAATTTTAAGCACACTCAAGTGTAATGGTTGCTCTTACAGACAGATGTACACTGAGGACAAAAAAAAAGGAAATAATACTCCTGAATTTCTCCTAATTTAAATATTTTTCAAAAGATCAGGAAACTAGGCTGTCTTAAAGATATAGAAGGGTAAAAGCGAGATGAAATTGGCATGTGGCTGCATATTGTATAATCCTATTATAAATCTCATTTGTACAGCTTTAAAGAAAATGTAACATAAAACACATTTGAAGGGTGCAACTACTGGCAGCATAACTATATTGCCTGAAAACTCTACCAAAGTGTTTCTGCCGGAATGGGGAATGGGATCTATTTGTTGGCTCTCTCTCTCTTTTTTTTTTCTTTTTATTTTGAGACAGAGTCTCGCTCTGTTTTCCAGGCTGGAGTGCAGTGGCATGTTCTCGACTCACTGCAACCTCTGCCTCCCAGGTTCAAGCCAGTCTCCTGCCTCAGCCTCCACAGTAGCTGTAATTACAGTGCATTGTAATTACAAGTGCATCCCACCATGCCCAGTTAATTTTTGTATTTTTAGTAGAGACGGGGTTTCACCATGTTGACCAGGCGGATCTTGAACTCCTGACCTCAGGTGATTTGCCCACCTCAGTTTCCCAAAGTGCTGGGATTACAGGCATGAGCCACCATGCCCAGCCTGTTGGCTCGCTCCTAAGTTTTACTGCTTCCATCCTGAAAAAGAACCGATCAGTTCTATCCCATCTCTATTTTAAAGTGAAAAATTAACTCCTTATGATAGGAGCAAAGGAGAATGAGATTACATGTTTAAAAATCTGTATATCTAGTATCATTTACATTCAAAACTTAACTCTGTAATCTGTGATTTTTCACTAAACAGTAGCTAATATAATTTCACAAAAGATATCTAATAGCCTTTTGAACTTACTTGAAAAATTAAAAGATAGAATTAAATAATAACATACTGATTATATAATCTGTATATATTTCTAAGGATTGACCTTGAACTAAATCACCAGCTCAGGTTTTGTGAATTCTCAATATTGTTTTCAAGTTCTTACTCTGAAAAATTTTCCTAAAATGGATAATGTGGCCTGGAACCCTATTTAAATTTTCAGTAAAAAAAAGAGCCCAGATAAAATGTAATATTTTATAAAATATGATAATAAATATATAATTATAAATGTAATGGACAAAGATAACATGGCTTTTATTTCTGTTTTCATATAAAATGAAGGTAGGTACAGAGCCAAAGTCTTTAAGTAACAGTTATTTCTAAAGATTTAAAAAGATGCTTTTTAAAAAACAAATCTTTTTTATGCTTTTCCTTTAATTGATAAAACATAGCAATAGTATACATGTATAACAATTCTTTGTCCAATATTATTTTACCACATAACTGTAAGAAATCAAATACAAAGCTCTTTGTAGTCATTCTTATGTAGAACAAATTTATGTGTGAATTACAGTAATGCTTAAAATTTAAACACATATAATTATCTCTGTAAAACATTTATAGTTTTTAAAGATAAATTGATTGCATTTCAGAGTAATTTTTTCAGTCAATAGTAGTCTTGCAAACCTATTAACCCTTTGTTCCATATAAGGCACTTCTGTGCTAGACAGTATGGAAAGATGGAAGAACTAAACACCATCTGTATTGTGAGATAATGTGTCAGAGGAAAAAAAAAGTTTAATTCCTAAGTGATATACTGTACTGAATCAAATGTGGATAATCCAGCAGTCGCAAAATCCACCTGATTTATCCTTCCATGTCAACATTTTTTAGTTAGTAGACAGAGTGAGATAATCACAAGGAAAACCTAAATATGCATATCTAGAAAAGTAATTAATAAAACCTGTCTCACTCTTCAACTAAGGTTCCCAAAAATAGAAATTGTACAATATGTGTCATCAGAACTCATGTGTCATTACTAAGAAAGAAACATTTAAGGGGGAGAAAGGAGAACTTGTATTATATCGGATGTTCCATCTTCAAACTGTACGATGCTTTTCCTTAAAAGTTTGTTTTCGATTTTTTTATGGATTTGTAATGACAAGAAATAATGAAATTTATTCCACAATAATATTAGAAATTCAGAGAATCGGAGTGAATTAAATCCAACTAGAATTCATATAAAATATCTTTTAAAAACTAGAATTTTTATTTCAACAGAATTCATGTCTCTGTTTTCTACTTATATGAATAAACCAAATATAATGCAGATTTTGAAATAAAAAATACCCACTAAATGAAAAATCAGGCTGCGAAAATGAATTCTACAAGATAGGACACTGGAGTACAAAAAAATATTCTGCATTTTAATTCCTGTGGCCATGTTTTAAAAGCTGCATTAACAAAGTATCCCAAACTCCCTCTTTTCAAAGTTTAATAAAAAGGCTGAATATCTATTATCAGAAAAATTGTACAGAAAGATATGTACTTTTGGCATTTAAAACAAATATTTTATTGATTTTTCAATGATAAGAATTTATTAATCAACAGTTGGAGGTCAGTTAACTTCATGTGTTATGTGGTAATTATTTTCTTTAGTTTTAATTTTTTTCCCTCACTAACCAACCTACTAATTGTGCTGTGTGCCACAAGTTAAAGAAAGAATATCACTGCTCCTATACAACTCTAATATTCATCATATTGAGGAAAGTTTAAACACATCTAATTCTTTGATTCCAACTTATCCATACTGGGTTTAAATTAGTTTCATCCATAAACCCTCATTGTTCATACAGTTTGCAATTACTGATATCCATCTAGTAGTTGTCCTATTTCTTTAATGCTTTAATATTGGCTTTCAATTCCAACACCTTTTTGTCAAGCTCTATTTTCTATTTTTTGGACCTAACTCTAGACCTTTTCTTGATATTTAATTTGCTTTCCCTACTATTCAAATGTATGCCTTTCCCAACAGACATTAAGTTGGGTGTCTCTCCTGTTCTCAGTGTCTAATGGCCCCTGGACCTTCCCCCTAGCTAGGATTTCAGCTCCTTTACAGTAACTATAAAAGCCAGAAAAGCAATCGTCTAGTCCTGCATTCAAGAAGCATCTAGAATTTGGTTTTTATATTCGGTAAGCGTTTGAAATTTAACACCCTACAGTTGTGTCTTTTTAAACCAGCTTTTCTTATCTAATTCAATATTTTTATGAACCACTATAACATTTTACATTTAAGCAGAGTTGAAATAATTCAAATAATTTTTTTTGTGAAAAAAATTGAGAAACTTCTGATTTAATCCTCTCGATTTTCAGGTAAAGAAATGAGAAAGATCAAGTGATTTGCTCAGTCACGGAACTGCCAAACGCCAGATAGAGAGAATAAAATTCTCCTTGCCCTATATGCAATAATCATGCCACATTTAAAGTAGCTCTCTGAATCTCTTGAACATGCACAGCAAACTTCCTTCCAAAACGTTTGGTAGAATTTTAAAAAAAGTTTGCATCAAAAACATGTAGACTGTTACAGTTTTTGTTAAATGTAGCACATCGATAATTTCCTAGATGAAAATAAGTGGTAACTTTTATTGATCACTTGACCTTTTCAAATATGATTTTATTTACTTCTCACAATAACTCCATGTGATAGGTAATATTATTATACCCAATTTACCAATGAGTTAACAAGCCTCAACAGGTCTACTTGCACAGATAGTATAAGTGCACCCTTGGACACTACATTGAGTTCTCTTTGTCCTCAAAGCCTGTTTTTTTAACCTCTCTAATACACTATCTATGAAGAGAAAACAATGCTCAGCTTTTGATAGCATAGTGTCATCAGCTTTGTTTTTATTGTATTGCTGAAAGACATAATGTATTAAAAGAAAGAATAAAAATTTCTGTAATGTAGCCTTTGGACCTTTGATATCCTAAAGCAAAATCATGCTACATAACACTGTGTCAATGTAGCACAAATTAGGCAAATAGAGCCCCCAAGTTACCATGACTACCTATGTTCTGACTAATATGAGAGACTATTTATGATATTTATAAATGAAATCGGAAATTGAATGGGATAAATTTAATATATCTCATTTTAGAAAAAAAGTATTGCTTTGGTTATAAGCAGTAATCTCAATTAAAAATTATGAAAGTATTTTATCCTCAGTGCTTTAAAAAATGGTCAAATTAGGAGGCTATTCAATGCTAACAAATCGTTTAATGTATTTTTGTAAGATTTTTTCCAATATTGCAAAGCAATATTGAAAGGAACTTTTTATCTAGCGTATTCACAAATAGTTCAACCTTGATCATGTGTGTATAGAGATAAATATTTCTACATGACTGTAAATATATCTTAGGAATCTAAACCTGAATATTCTAATTCAGTACAGAAGTAACTGTGTTGTATTTGCCTTGATTTATGACAAACTGAATAAATCCTCATTCAGAATAATTATTTATATTCCTTGCATTTGATAAACTCAACATTATTTCTCCAAGTATTTTATTATTCACTTTTAAAATTTACAGCAATAGACTCAGATTGTGACAGCTTCAGTTAAAAATATATACTTAAATACTGAAAGAGAGAGAGCGCTAGAATAAAAAAGCATGAAATCAGTGCTTCTTAAACTCTGTGGGAGAAAAAAAAATCACTGATTTTTGCTCATTCCGTTTTTCTCTTGTAAAACCAGTGGGTAGTTTTCACTACATGAAATCCTCCAGGCAAATTTGACAATACCCAAACTGGTTTAAACACTGTTAAAGTAGATAGGTCTACTGATCACATACAGGGATATTATGGCAATGTCAAATTGCTATAAAAGGTTCTAAATGGTTATTTTCAATTTCTATGCAATCCTCAGCTTGGTAGCAAATTGTATGCCAACTGGCAGCAGTTTACAGACCACATTTTGATTAGTACTACTCTAGAATTCAGTTTCTCAATGATTCTGCATGACATTGCATAGTGTTTAACATCGTGATTGAGTAACATACACCACTTCTTGACTATTTTTTCTTTTTGGCTATTATAAGTGATATTTAAACACGTATTTACTAAGCAAATATTGTACCTTCAGCATTATGTTTGGGAAATGTAGAAATACAGGAATAGCAAAGGCTAACATTTTAATTGGAAATATATGATTCATTGCCAAATTATATGTCACAAAATAAAAGTTCTGTGAAAATTCAGACAAGAAAAAAATCAGTGAAACACCTCAAAATTAGGAATGAATTATGTAGGTGTTGGAAATCTGGCTGCCAAATATAGATTGAAAATAATTTGACAAAGTATTTTAGGGTGCTTTTCAATAGCTGTGGAAAATCTTTGCTTTTCATGAAATATTAAGTAGAGTGCTCTAGCTAATGGACAGGACATTTGTTGATGAACAATGGATATAAAAGTTATACATTTGTAATTAATTAATTAAAATTCATACCAAAATGTATTAATTATTTTTTTTACAAAAGAGGGGGCACTAGGAAAGAGTAATTAAAAGAAACTCTGTAGAAAACAGAAGATTGTGTTGACGGCTCTTTCTATTTCCTATGATGCAATCTTATACATTGTTTGTGGCAGGAAGGAGCAGAGAGAGTGGTTAATTTACACACATTGGCAACCCAGAGAACATCCCAATTCAATTTTCAGTTACAACAAGTGGGTAGGGACTCTCTGCCTGTATTAGGAACGTGATTGGTAGAGAAGCATAAAAGTAAAACAATGCAAAACTACTAAAATATGTTTATTTTTCATAACTACTAACTAGATCAGTGAGAGACCCAGGCCTGCGGTGTTTCCACAAGTTTTCAGACTTAAATGCCTTTATTTAATGACATATTAAGACACCAAACCCTCTCTCCCCTCCTTTGTCTCAACATCTGTTTTCTTTCAGTACTTGTCTAGCAGTGTCTACATAACAAACATGGGTGGATCTCCAAGGCTCCCTAATTTGGAACCCAAGTTGGATGTATACATGTTAGGCCACCTTATTTATCATATTTGTATTTCTGCGTTCTTCATAATACCAGCGACAGTTTGTTTTTATTCACATAAATTACAGAATGCATTGGTAATCCAAATTATGCAGAGAATCAGATATTTATTTATTTATTTATTTTTTGAGATGGAGTCTTATTCTGTCGCCGAGGCTGGAGTGCGGTGCTGTGATCTCGGCTCACTGCAACCTCTGACTCCTGGGTTCAAGCCATTCTCCTGCCTCAGCCTCCTGAGTGCCTGGGATTACAGGCGTGCACCACCATGCCCGGCTAATTTTTGTACTTCCATTTTTGGTAGAGATGGGGTTTCACCATGTTGGCTAGGCTGGTCTTGAACTCCTGAACTCAAGTGATCCGCCTGCCTTGGCCTCCCAAAGTGCTGTGATTACAGGCGTGAGCTGCTGCTGCCGGCCTCATTAGCATTTAATTAATGGCTCTTTCAGTGCTTTAGTTTCGCATCTTCCAAAGTCCATACTTTTAATCTTTTTTTTCTAAAAGACAAGATATTTGACATATAAACTATACGTATGTTCAATATGTTTGGAATATTTTTATTGTGAATTTTACTTTGTTATGTTACTATTCAATAGTCTCCTATTGTATAGAACTACTCAGTTTTTTAAAACTTTTGTAATACAAATCACTTTCTTCGTGTTCACGTATGCAAGTATTTCATTCTTTCTTTGGTTTATTTATTTCATTAAGTTTTGGATCAACTTTAATGCTTCCTTTAAGATAGTATACTTTTTTGTTCTATATTATCTCTCTCTTTGAAACTGCCTGTTCAACAATTTTCCTAGGAGGTGACAGCGGAGGAAAGCCTGGTGAATGACAAAGCCATAGATTAGTGTCTGGTTGTTACCTGACCGTGATAGTAATTAGGCAATCAGAATGGATGAGTTTTCAGAGGAATTTAATGTAAAGGAATTACAGCAGAAAACTAAAGTCTGAGCCTTGGCTTTTCTGAAGCCACATCTAGGGAACTGAAGGTAAAGGAGCTGCCACAGGCAGAAAGAATTTAAATAATAGGATAAAAATGATAACTAAGGTCAGAATGTATACTAAAATGGGATCAGCAACTTTTTTTTTTCTGCAAATGGCCAGATAGTAAGTAAATACCTTAGACTTTTCAGGACATATGTCTGTCATTATAACATGAAAGCTGCCATAATATTTAAATGAATAGGTGTAGTTGAGTTACAATACACCGTCATTTCTGTAAATTTGAATCTCATATAATGTTTACTTGTCATGAAATTGTACTCTTTTTTCTTATGTTTTTTCAACCATTAAAAGATAAAACATTCCTAGTTTCTGGATCATATCAAATTAGGCAGTGGGCCAAATTTGGCCTGGGGGACCATTATTTGCCAATCTCTGCCTTGCAAGAATGAAAGAACCTTTTATGACAAATCAAGTGTCTGAAACAGCTAAATGCGGCAGAAATTACAGGCAACTTGAAAGCGAGCATTCTCTCCTATTCACGTTTTTAATTTTCAAATAGCTTTGCACAATATTCTTCACATAGTAAGCTCTCAATAAATGCTTTCCAGTGAGGAATAAAGGATAATAATTGGAAATTCTGAGGCCACTGGTGACTTTGAAAATATATCTTTTAAAAGGGATAATGTCATGAAAGCCAGTGTGAAGCATGGTTAGTTTAGAGCGAAAGGTTGGAAAATGGAAGTAATGTTCCAGAAAGCTTGCTCAAAAGTCTAAAGATAATTAGATGGATGATTGAAATGGAAATATTAATTCAACTGAAGCTGTTTTATGAAGTATTTCTTAAATTTATGGGGCAATGTGAATATTTGAATACTTGAATAGTTAAAATTATAAGAGAAATTGAGGGCAGATCTTTCTGAAAGTAAGGAGTAATGGACACATCTTTTAAGATTAGATAGAAGGATGAGAGGAGGTAGTTCTGACAGCAACTTATTGAGGTGAAAGCAAGGAAAATAGACGCGTTTGTGAGAAATATTTGTCTTTAGGAATGATGCAGGATGACCTGAGAAGGAGAATAGGAAGAAGAAGGAAGGAAAGATTGGAATTTAAAGATTTTAGGGCAAAGTATTTTTAATAGGTAATTAGTCTAATAAATAAAAATGTTAACATCCTAGTAGAAGACAAGTGTATATATGATTTTGTTTGATTTACTTTGGCTTAGCAAATCAGATATTGGTAATATATTTAAATTGCTAACTAAAATTTATGCCATCAGTAGTGATAGAACTTGTACTCCTTAACATTTTGGGAAAGTATAATACATATGTAGGAAATATGTGATTAAATATGGAAAAAATCCAAAAGAAATAAATTCTAATTATAAATTAGAATGGTCTTTTCCCGGACTCTCATCTCCATTAGTTTAATATCTTATTAATTCTATTCACTCTAAATGTTAGTATACACTTCTGTAAAAGTGATTTAATAATACTCTTTGATATAATCCCTGGCAGCTTTCCTCATCAGTGTGTATTATCTTAATCTTATTTTTCATCTCTGGATTCTGTGTCTCCTTTTTGTCCCATTAAATATCTAATTCATGTTTAAAAACATTTCTCTACTATTTTTCTTCCATAGAAATAAGTATTAATCTGAGAAAATAAAAGAGTACTATTGTAAAGTGAGAAGTAATATAATATAATCAGAAATAATAGCATAAAGCAAAGCAAAGAAAATCCAGGATGACTGTCAGTAAACTTTTAATGGCTTTGTAAAAATGATTGTAAGTCTGGTCAAGGATGTCTTATAGGGACAGCATCCAAATAGAAAATAATTCCCAGCAGAGCAGTTTATTTTACTGTTGAATAGTTCTGTAGCAAACAAAGGGATGGAAATCTTTCGTGTTTCAGCAGTTGTTTGGCTGACAGTTATGTGTCAGGTCACTCACACTTTTCATTACTTTGGCAGGTTTTACACAATGGCGAAGAATTTGTAAACAATTTCCCTGTATTCAGAGCCTTTCACCAACCTTAGTTCCCACTTTTTTCCCACTTCTTCATGCCTCTCAAGTAACATATTTTATCTAGTGTTTGTTTCTCGCAAAATAGATTCTTGTCCTTGACATTCAGTATATTTCTGAAGAAAAGGTTGACTTAGAAAACAGTGTGTCGGTAGGAATTGGTGAATGAAAGTGTAATACTGCATTCTAATGCAGTGAAGACAGACTTCTGCCTTTGGGCTACCTCCTTAAGAGTGCCAAGGACTTTACTCAGGTTGACCTCCCGAGCAGTCACCTGTAATGGCCATGGTACATAGAATTAACTTCATAATTCCAGGACTACCTGAAACACCATACGCGTGCTTTATTTTCAGTCTTTCCGCTTATGCCTTAGAAGCTTAGAACAATCTGTGCTGTTTAGGAGAGAACACTATTGTTTTATGTTTCTAAACCATGCAATACTGAACCAGATCTTAAAAATTAATGGACACTCCAGAGCCTTTCTGAATTAGATCTGACATTTGGAGAACATAAACAGCAGGCCACACACTGGATGTCTCATTGCAAAGTGCTTTGGTATTTACATTAATTTCCAAATTTTATGCAAAAAGGAAAACCACCTATAATGGTTATGCAGCCTGAGAAAGGTTACATTTTTAGTTGTTCAGTGTGGTTACTCAATGTCAAATGTGGTATATCTGCCATCAGTATTATCTTTAAAAATAAACGCTTAGTGATACTGATAATGAAAGTGTGGTTGATTTTTGTCTTATGATTATTAAATACATATGAATGGTATCTCTGCTGAAAAACTAATGGTTTTATATAAATTAGAAAAAATAATGTTCTTCTAAATTAGCTTAGAGATAACAACTGGAGTATACAAATAAATGGAATTAGACGTTGTTAATTGTCAGACAAAAAATCAAATGAAATACTGGAATAATTGTTTATCATTACATTATTATTATGTAAATAACTCTTTTTTACTGCACATTTTTTTTTTTTTTTTTTTGAGATGGAGTCTTGCTCTTCACCCAGGCTGGAGTGCAGTGGTGCGATCTTGGCTCACTGCAAGATCTGCCTCCTGGGTTCACGCCATTCTCCTGCCTCAGCCTCCCAAGTTACTGAGACTACAGGCGCCCACCACCACACCCAACTAATTTTTTTGTATTTTTAGTAGAGATGGGGTTTCACCGTGTTAGCCAGGATCGATATCCTGACCTCGTGATCCGCCCGCCTCAGCCTCCCAAAGTGCTGGGATTACAGGTGTGAGCCACCATGCCCCGCCTGCACATACAGTTTATGTACATTTTAACCAGTCTCTCTTATTAGTGGTTTTTCTAACTGTAATAGAACAGTGAATAAAAGAAAACCTGAAAACATTTCATATGCTTCTACTTATGCTGTGACTCCCAGGATAAATCACAAGGGCTTGTGTATCTCCTCCACAATCATTTTTTGACAATATGAAGGAAAAGAGGAAATAGAGGGGCTTTTTTGGCCTCATTTATGGTCATCTAACACAAAGTATGCAATCTTCAACCAGAAGGCAGTTCTAGGGTAAGGAAGCAGAATAAGAAGCTTTGGGAATATTGAAAGATTTTATACAATTTGACCTTGATTGAAAAATAAAATAACTACTGTGAATAACTACCTTATTATTATTTATCTAAGCTTCCGATTTACTACAAATTAAAGAACGCTGCAATCTTTTCCAGAAGATTATATGACTCTTAACAAAACTATGAATTTGCCATGAGGACAGCCACCAATGTTGTGTAAAACTCGGAATATACTTTAGTGTGACATTAATTCTGTTTTTTTTTGTTTTTTTTTTCTCTTGCCCCCGTACATTTTATTTTATTTTTTATTTATTTATTTTTTTTATTATACTTTAGGTTTTAGGGTACATGTGCACAATGTGCAGGTTTGTTACATATGTATCCATGTGCCATGTTGATTTCCTGCACCCATTAGCTCGTCATTTAGCATTAGGAGATATACCTAATGCTAAATGACCGGCTACCCCCACCCCCCACCCCACAACAGTACCCGGAATGTGATGTTCCCCTTCCTGTGTTCATGAGTTCTCATTGTTCAATTCCCACCTATGAGTGAGAACATGCGGTGTTTGGTTTTTTGTCCTTGCGTCCTTGCAATAGTTTACTGAGAATGATGTTTTCCAGTTTCATCCATGTCCCTACAAAGGACACGAACTCATCATTTTTTATGGCTGCATAGTATTCCATGGTGTATATGTGCCACATTTTCTTAATCCAGTCTATTGTTGTTGGACATTTGGGTTGGTTCCAAGTCTTTGCTATTGTGAATAGTGCCGCAATAAACATACGTGTGCATGTGTCTTTATAGCAGCATGATTTATACTCCTTTGGGTATATATCCAGTAATGGGATGGCTGGGTCAAATGGTATTTCTAGTTCTAGATCCCTGAGGAATCGCCACACTGACTTCCACAATGGTTGAACTAGTTTACAGTCCCACCAACAGTGTAAAAGTGTTCCTATTTCTCCACATCCTCTCCAGCACCTGTTGTTTCCTGATTTTTTAATGATGGCCATTCTAACTGGTGTGAGATGGTATCTGTTTTAAAGAAACTTGAGACTGGGAAAATTTGGGGAAAGATGTTGGACTTCTTGAAGTTGCTGAGTTATAACCAAGTAGCAAAAAAAATGAAAGAACTGCATTTTACTAGAAAAATAAGTAACTAAGAACATAAAATTTATTTTAAAGGAATCTCATTTACATTGCTTTCTATATATATTTAATGAACTGAAATATGGTCTATTAATTAAACTTTATATATATATTTAACATTTGATGCTGAAAGTAGTAAAGTATGAAACATTAATTTTACCCACGATATTGTCAGGCATGTGTTATAATTTAAGATATAAATTTTGTTTTCTCTTTCCTAAATTACAGGATGAAGTCTGTCCCAAGGCTGAGGGAGATGAAGTTCAGAGGTGTGTGTGGGCATCAGCTGTTAATGTCAAAGACAAGTTCATTTATGTTGCACAGCCAACTTTGGACAGAGTCCTTATTGTTGATGTGCAGTCCCAAAAAGTTGTTCAGGTATGAATAATTACTACTTTTGAAAAAGTAAATCTTTAAAAAATATTTATAGCATTGTAGTAATCTTTACCAGGTAACTTGTCACTGATAATGTGTTTCCTTACCTGGATAACTAGAAAATTTATGTATTTTCTGCAAACTCTTCTCTCATTCTGTTCCTTAAGCCTAATGAATTCAGGAGATAATTTATTTTTTTTGTTTTCAAAAATTAGATCCATGAACACTTCGTAATATTAACCTGCCTAGCTCCACACAAATCTCCCTCCCAGCTGCTTATTCTGTCTAGAGCAAGGAAGGCACAGTCAGAGCAGGCAGAGGCCAATTAAGACATTCCTGCTTATCATTACAGAACCAGAATTGAGGCCTCCTTATTCTATTCTTAACAAAGACGAAGACAATTGTAGGCTTCATTAGATGATAGTAACCTAGTAGAATTTGCTAGGTAGTAGTACAATAAATAATATGTAAGTAGGTTAGAGAAAGAGAAAGCAATCTCTAATAAACATTGTCATGGTCATACTTTCACAATTCTCTGAATTCATACTCAAGTTTGAGCCACTGACTGTTGCAGCCCATGCTGTACCTGAAATCAGTTGCACAACCACCAAGGTGAAGTGCAGGGTTGGTGTCCAGTCAGTCTGACTTTAGTCTAGTCCCTTAATTATTTTCATGTTTTCCTTCTCAGCTCAGAGGAAATTAAGTTAACTAACTTTATGAGATATGTCTAATCTGTCAAATGGGAATAATAAATATATGTATCTTACAAAGTTATTTTAAGAATTAGATGAATAATGCATGTAAAGCATTTATAGTAGACCTTGGCATGTGGAAGTGCTATATGCCTGTTTCCAATCAAAACTTCTAGGGAAACTGGACCCAAAACATTCTTTTCATTTACAGAGAATGTTTTCAGTCAATATTGGTTTGAAATTAACCCTCTAATTTTGATTTCTGTCTAGCACTACAAAAAGTGTTAACATGTTCAAAGTAGGACTACACATTCTAAAAGTCATTAACAACTTCACATGAATCCATTCATCCATCCATGCATCCAACCATCCATCCATCCATCCATCGATCCATTGATCCATTCACTCGCCCATGTAGCATTTCATCCATATATTCTGTATTTATTTAACAAATGCTTATTTTGTGTTTCTTATTTCACAAATACAAACATGAAAAATATTTCTTCAATGAAGAGCTGGCACTTCCAGGTTTATAAACTGACAGTGAAAAACTGGCCTAATGGCTCAATTTCTAATATGAGAATGAGCAGAACAACCATGAGTAAAAGGATGAATAGTTATTCTAACAGAAAACCCTAAGGCCCTGAGGTTACACATTTATTGTGAATATACAATCTAATGGTCTGATATTTATTGTGAGAAAAAATTTTGCTGTATATTTCACTTCTTTTGTTTCTGGTTTTTGAGACTGTTGGATTTTGACTAGATTGGCTTTTTATTTCAACTTCAACATAGGCCAACACAAATTACAAGCATTCAGTTTGCAATTATCAAAACTCCTTGCTGGTGGATTAAAATTGGAAATATATTTTAGAAATAACCAGGCTGATTTTTAAATTGAGTTTTCAAACTAGAGAACTATACTCACTGAATATAAATTATCTAAGTGATGTTCAAAAGTGGAAAGAGCTAATATCACTTATTATTCATATAATTTCACCTTCAAATAATGGTGAAACATTTAAAATTAATAGAAAATATTAATAATAAAATGTTCAAGTGATATGGTAATAATAATTACATAAACTATTATTTTTCAAAATGCCTATTATTACTATGAAATACTAAGGGAACTTAAAAGATTTCACAAAATGCTAAAGCAGATAATAATATGATACAATCATGACTGTGGAGATTTTTCAACTTAGTATCTAAACACATTTTTATAGGTTGATAAATTGGGGCACAGTCCAAATGTGTTCTCCTTATGACCATGTTATTATAATAATAATTATTTATATTACTCCTTCTAGATACTACCTATTTGAAGGAAATTATTATGTAGATTTCTATTACCGCATGTAACTATTGGCTGATTTTGAGCATAAATGGATATATATGATATTCACGATCTGAATCTGGCTATTTGTGCTTTACATTATGATTGCAAGATCATTTTGTTTGTAGCTGTTGCTAGGGTAATTCTTTCTTTTATTGCTGTGGAGAAACTGATTACAGTTGATTCTCATTGTGGATTCTGTATTTATAGTTACCTACTTGCTTAAATTTATTTATAATTGTGGCATTTTATGGTCATTTGTGGGCATACCTAGATGTGAAAACTTTTTTATTACTAAATATACACATGCCTCTCTGTATTTGAACAAGAAGATATTCTGCCTTCTTGTTTTAACTTTCATACTATAAATGAATATTCTTTCCATGCTCAATTTAACACCTTTAAAAAAAATTGGTGCTTTTGACAATTTTGCTGTTTAAAATGGCCTCCACACATAGTGTTGAAGTGCTGTCTAGAGTTCCCAAGTACAAGAAGGTTGTGATTCACCTAACAGTAAGTTTTGTTAAGGCATGAGTTGTAATGCTGTTGGCCATGAGTTCCATCTTCATCAGTTAACAATGTATATTAAATAAGGTGTCTTTAAACATATACATACATAAAGCAAGGTGATGTATTGATTGGTTGATTAAAATAATATGAACAAAAGCTCAACAGATCATAACTTTTCACTTCCTTCATGAAATCAGTATTCAGTACTTTGGTGTTAGTGATGATTTATAGAGGAACTATCATAAATAATTATAATTTTACTATATTTGAGTATCAGAATTGTATTTATACATTCTACTGCTAACAGACATTTAAGGTGTATTTAAATTTGTACTATGGTGAATAATACTACTTGCTACAATTTTGTACACTTTATTTTTGTGTGCAAAATATGCAATTCTTTTGGTATATACATATATGAGTTGAAATGTGAGACCAAATATTACATGTGAGTTTATGTGTGTGTATGCATATGAAGCTATCCAAGGTGCATCATTTTCCAAATGATTATATTATATTTAACTTCCAAAAACAGCATATGTGACTATCAGTAGTGAATTTCTATACATTCCTGCTAAGTTTTTAACTAATATTACATTTAATCTACTGATGAAATTAGAGAGAGGCAAAATGTTTACACTATTGAGACTTTTTCTGTATTTTACATTGATGATCATTTTGTTATTATTTTACTTTCAAGTTTTATACTAACCCTGTATTTCTTTAATAAATTCCTAAAATTGAAAAAGCCAAAATATATCTTCTAAAAATTAAAAGTGAATTATTAAAATTAAAATTGATACATATATGTTAAATAATAGTTTAAAAGAGGAGGATGATTAAATAAGTTCAGAGATGGACCTGAATTACAAATAATGCAGTCAATCAAATAATGCAGTGTATTTAGGAAAAGAGAAGGAAAATATAAATCAGAAATTAAGATATAAAGTCAGGACTAACATATGTGCAATAATATTTCCTAAAGTAGATAATGGAAAGAAAAGGGAGAAGTTAATATTTTGGTCAAAATGAATAATAATTGCATAAAGTGTAATAAATTATAATAATTAATAATTTATATAATATAAAACAATATAGAATCACTTATGTAAAACCTCAGATTTAGGACAACAATGAAACTCAAATGGAAAAAAAAATATACTTTAAAAAGGCAGTAATTTATCTGCCTTTTTAAGATCTTCCTTTTGCCTTTTGGTTGTGTCACTTCAAAGAGGAAGATCTTAAAAAGGCAGATAAATTACTATGAGATGGTAGCAAATTTCTCAGTAGAAATGATTAATACCAAAATAAAGTAAAATATTACAAAAAGACTAAGTGGAAATTTAAAAAATAATTATAAAACTAGGGCACGATTTGTTTATTGTGTCAGACACACAAAACATATACTTTATCACCAATGTAAATGGAAACAACATGGAAACAAATTGTTTACTTCAGGAATCAGGAAAATTAGCTGTAAATTTGATGTGATAGTGAGCAAGGGAATTGATAAACATATGACCTATTAAAATATTAACTGTCAAAAACAACAAAAACAGGAGAAGCTTGCATGCAGAATGCAGGGGCCAGGGTAAGCAAAAAGGTGCTGTCCTTTACATTTGGGGTATCTGTTCTTTGATTGTTGATTGACACTTCTGATTTCAGAGCTACAGACAGAGGTGGGTGAACATTGCTGTCACACCTTCCCCATTGTTGCAAGCTCCTCTTCCTTTGGCGAAAGTGACTTCTAGGACATCTAAAGGCCTAGTGTCTGTTTATACTCCTCTTTCATTTTTCTCTAGTTCTTCATTTTAGAACCAGATATCAAATACTAGTTTATTCAAAAACAAGTGAATATAGGAGAAAAATTAGAAACTGACCAGTTGGTGCCCAGAGAAAGGCTCAGAAAAATACCTTAGAAGACTTTAAGTTTGCATTAGGCTGAACCTTGGAACAGAGATAGCCTACAATAATAAACAAAAGCAAAAATTGCAATTAAAAAAACAGCAGTGGCTGGGCATGTATATATGGCTCATGCCTGTAATCCTAACACTTTGGGAGGCCAAGGTGGGTGGGTCACCTGAGGTCGGGAGTTCGAGACCAACCTAACCAACATGGAGAAACCCTGTCTCTACTAAAAATACAAAATTAGCCAGGTGTGGTGTGCATGCCTGTAATCCCGGCTACTCGGGAGGCTGAGGCAGGAGAATCACTTGAACTCGGGAGGCGGAGGCTGCAGTGAGCCAATATCGCACCATTGCACTCCAGCATGGGCAACAAGAACAAAACTCTGTCTCAAAAAAAAAAAAACAAACAAAAAAAAACACAGCAAACATGAGGAAGGGGAAGAATCTGATCTCTAGAATTATCACAATTATTAGATTTGAATCCTTAGTCTTCAAAAAAAAAAGTCACAAAGTGTACAAAGAAACAGGAAAGTATGGTCATTAAAAGAAAACAGAATTGCCTGTAATCTCAGCACTTTGGGAGGCCGAGGCGGGCGGATCACAAGGTCAGGAGATCGAGACCATCCTGGCTAACATGGTGGAACCCCGTCTCTACTAAAAATACAAAAAATAAAATAAAATTAGCTGGGCGTGGTGGCAGGCAACTGTAGCCCTATCTACTTGGGAAGCTGAGGTAGGAGAATGGCGTGAACCCAGGAGGCGGAGCTTGCCATGAACAGAGACTGCGCCACTGCACTCCAGCCTGGGCAACAGAGCGAGACTCCCTCTCAAAAAAAAAAAAAAGAAAAAGAAAACAGAATCAACAGAATGTATTCCTGAACAAGACCTGAGGCAAATTTACTAGATAAAAACATTAAAACAACTATCTTAAAGGTGCTCAAAGTACTAAAGATGAAAAAGAGTTGAGGAAATAATGTAAAAACAAAATGGAAATATTAGAAAAGAATAAAAAATATTTAAAAATTTGAAGGATGAAAAGTACAATAATTGAAATGAAAAATGTACTAGAGGTATTCCAAAGCAGATTTCAGCAGACAGAAAAATAACTAACTTGAAGATAGGACAACTGAATTATTGAGTCTGAGGACTAGAAAGAAAAGCAACTGAAGAGGAGTGAACCAAGTCTAACGGACCTGTGAGACTCAGTCAAGTGTACCAACATATGCACTGTGGCACTCCCAGAAGGAGAAGAGAGAGAGAAATGGCCAACAGAATATTTGGAGAAATAATGGCTAAAAACTTTCCAAATTTGAAGAAAAACATGAATATAAACATCCATGAAGATCAACAAAGTCCAAGTAAGATAAATAAAAGTGACCAACATCAAGACACATTGGAATTATACTTTCAAAAGCCAAAGCCAAAGAAAGAATTATGAAAGCAGCAAGAGGGAAACAACTCTACACATATTGTGTATCCTCAATAAGATTGCTGTCAGATTTATCACTAGAAACTATGGAGGCCAGAAGGCAGTGGATCCATACATTCGGAGTACTACAAGACAAAAAAAAAAAAAGTCAATCAAGGATCCTATATCCCACAAAAATTTTCCTTCAAAAGTGAAGTAGAAATTAAGACATTCCCAGATACACAATAGTTGAGTTTGCTTGTCATAATTAGACTTGTCCTGTAAAAAATGTTCAAGGTAGCCCAGCAAAGTAAATGAAACAAACATATGAATAAACCAAAACACTACACAGGCCGGGCATGGTGACTCATGCCTGTAATCCTAGCACTTTGGGAGGCTGAGGTGGGTGGATCATGAGGTCAGGAGATTGAGGCCATCCTGGCCAACATGGTGAAACCCCATCTCTACCAAAAATACAATTAGCCAGGCGTGGTTGTGGGCACCTGTAGTCCCAGCTACTTAGGTGGCTGAGGCAGGAGAATCACTTGAACCTGGGAGGCAGAGGTTGCAGTGAGCCAAGATCGTGCCACTGCACTCTAGCCTGAGTGAGAGAGCGAGTCTCCGTCCATCTCAAAAAAAAAAAAAAAAAAAACCACTACACAATAATTTGAAGTCATATGAAGAAATAAAGATCTTTATAAAAGCAAATACATGGACAATCACAAAATCTAATACGATTATAATAAAATTTGGTAACTTCACTTTTTGTTTCTTACCTGATATGAGAGTAATGCATAAATATTATTAGTCTAAAAGTTATTATTATTGTAACTTTGATTTGCAAAAACCCTTTTTGTTTTCTATGTAATTTAAGAAAATAATGCATTTGAAAGAATTATTTGTTTATTTTTTTGGCACATGGTGTACAAAAATGTAATTTGTGACATAAACCACTGAAAGAGATCAGAATGGAGCTGTTAAAGGAGCAGAGTTTTGTATGTTATTGAAGTTTAGCTATTATAGAACTGCTATAACTTTAGGATATTAAGTGTAATCCCCATGCTAACCACAAAGAAAATAGCTGCAGAATATAGACAAAAGAAAATGAGAAATTTAAACATTTCATTACAAAAAAATAACTAAACATGAATGAAGACAATAATGCAGGGAATGAGAGGGGAAATCTTTAAGGCATATAGAAGACATATAGCAAAATAACAAAAGGAAGTGCCTTCTTATCACTAAGTACTTTAAATATAAATGGCTTACATTATTCAATCAAAAGACAGAGATTGAAAGAATGGATTAAAAACAGGATCAAACTATATGCTGTCTACAAGAGGCTCACTTTAGGTATAATCACACTAAAAGTTTGAAAGATCAGAGATTGAAAAAGATAGTCCATGCACTGAGTAACCAAAAGGGAGAGGTAACTATACTAATATATGTCTCCATAGACTTAAAAAGTCACAAGGGCCTGGTGTGGTGGCTCACACTTCTAATACCAGCACTTTGAGAGGCCAGGACAGGGGCAGTGTGTGGCCCCAGGAGTTCAAGACCTACCTGGACAGCATAGTGAGATGGTGTCTCTCTATATACATATTTTTTAATTTGCTGAGTGTGGTGGCACACACCTGTAGTCCCACATACTTGGGAAGCTGAGTGATGCGGGAGCATCACTTGAGCCTGGAAGTCAAAGCAGCACTGAGCTTTGGTTGTGCCACTGCACTCCAGCCTGGGAGACAGAATAGGACTCTGTCCCAGAAAAAAAAAAATTACAAGAGACAAAGAGGGAGATAATTTATTAATAAAAAAAAATACAGCAATACAGCAAGCAGATTTAAAAATTATAAACATGCACATAGTTAATACTAAATCATCAAAACATATGAAGCAGAAGCTGACAGAATTGAGAAATAGAGAGTTCTACAATGATAATTGAAAGCATCAATTCCTCACTGTCAGTAATTGATAGAAATACCAGACAGAAGATAATAAAGGGAGTAGAGGACTTATCACAATAAACCAACAGATTTAACAGACAAATACAGAATACCCTATCCAATGACAATAGCATATATATTTTTTTCTTTCAAGAGCTCATGGAACATTTTCCAGGATAAATGATATGTTAGGCCAGAAATTAAGTCTCAATAGATTTTAAAAGTTAGACACGGCCAGGCACGGTGGCTCATGGCTATAATCCCAGCACTTTGGGAGGCCAAGGCAGGTGGATCACTAGATCAAGAGATCGAGAGGATCCTGGCCAATATGGTGAAACCCTGTCTCTACTAAAAATACAAAAATTAGCCAGGCATGGTGGTACACTCCTGTAATCCCAGCTACTCGGGAGGCTGAGGCAGGAGAGTTGCTTGAACCCAGGAGGCGGAGGTTGCAGTGAGCCGAGATCATGCCACTGCACTCCAGCCTGGCGAGAGTGAGACTCCATCTCAAAAAAAAAAATAAATTAAATATAATAAAAATTATCTAAGCATAATGGTGTGGAAGTAGAAATCCATAATAGAAGTAAAATTGGATTTTTTTTAATTGTGGAAACTAAAACAACCTTAAACAATCAATCAAAAAAATCATGAGGAAAATTAGAAAATACTTAGAGGCAAATGAAAATAAAAGTACAACAGAACAAAACTTACGGGACATAGCAAAACCAGTGCTGAAGGATGGGGGGGAGTGGAATTTAGAATGATAAATACTTACATTTAAAAAAATCAAGAAATATCTCAAATCAACAACCTATCTTTACAACTTAAAAAACTGAAAGAAAAAGAAAAGAACAAAAGTCAGAGCTAGCAGAAAGAAGGAACTGATAAAAATTAGAAAAAAGATAAAATAGAGAATAGAGAATACTATTGAAACCAAAAGTTAGTTCTTTAAAAATATCAAGAAAATGGCCAGGTGTGGTGGCTCACACCTGTAATCCCAGCACTTTGGGAGGCCAACACGGGCAGATCGCAAGGTCAGGAGATAGAGACCATCCTGACTAACACGGTGAAACCCTGTCTCTATTAAAAATACAAAAAAATTAGCCTGGCGTGGTGGCAGGCACCTGTAGTCCCAGCTACTCGGGAGGCTGAGGCAGGGGAATGGCATGAACCCGGGAGGCAGAGCTGGCAGTGAGCTGAGATCGCACCACTGCACTCCAGCCTGGGCAACAGAGCGAGACTCCGTCTCAAAAAAAAAAAAAAAAAAGATCAAGAAAATTGACAAGCTATTAGCTAGATGGGATAAGAAAAAGAGATTTTAATTAATAAAATCAAAAATGAATGTGGGGCCATTACTATTATACCAATGCTATAGATAATGCAAAGGATTATAAGAGAGTACCATGAACAATTAAATTGTATGTTGTCAAATTAGATAACCTACATAAAATGGACAAATTTATGGAAACACAAAATGCAGCAAGACTAAATTATAATAAAATAGAAAAAATAAATATACTTACAAATTTTAAGAAAATTGAATCAGTAATCAAAAATAGCTCAACGAATAACACTAAACCTGATGATGTCACTGCCGAATTTTACCAAACATTCAAACAGAAATAACACCAATATTTCTCAAACCTTATGAAAAATATTGAAGAGAAGTAAATTCTGCCTAACCCATTCTATGAAGCAAGCATTGCCGTGATACTAAAGCCAGACAAAAACACTACAAGAAAACACATCCACAGCTCAAGATGCCTTATGAACACTGATGTAAAAATACACAACTAAATATTAGCGAACCAAGTTCAGCAGCACATAACTACATCATACCCCTGACCAAGTAGGATTTATTCCTGGAATGCAACGATGATTCAACATATAAAAATAGATCATTGTAATAAACAACCTTAACAAAATGAAAGAGAAAAATTAAATGACATTCTTAATTGATGCAAAAAAGCATGTGATAAAATTTAACACTCTTTCTTAATAAAAATACTCAAAAAATGAGGAATGGGAAGAAACTATTGCAACATATAAAACCCATGTGGGAAAAACTCAATGATGAAAGACTGAGTTTCTCCTCTAAGTTCAGGAAAAAGACAAGGATGCCCACTTTTGCCACTGCTACTTAACATTGTATTGGGCCTCTAGCCAGAACAATTAGGCTAGAAAGATGAATAAAAGCCTTCCAAGTTAAAAAGGAATAAGCAAAATTATTTGCAGATGGCATGATGTTACATGTAGAAAACCCTAAAAATTACACAAAAACACTATTAGAACTAATGAATGAATTGAATAAAGTATCAGGATAGAAAGGAACATGCATAAATCTGTTGCATTTCTTTACACTAATAATAAACAAATTGCAAATAGAATTGTAGAAACAGTTCAACTTGTCATAGTGAGAGGTGACAGCATGCTGGCAGCCCTCATGGCCCTCGCTCGCTCTCGGCACCTCCTCGGCCTTGGCGCCCACTCTGGCCGTGCTTGAGGAGCCCTTCAGCCCGCTGCTGCACTGTGGAAGCCAAGGCCGGAGCCGGCTCCCTCAGCTTGCGGGGAGGTGTGGAGAGAGAGGCGCGGGCGGGAACCGGGGATGTGCGCGGAGTTTGCGGGCCAGCGCGAGTTCCAGGTGGGTGTGGGCTCGGCAGGCCCCACACTCAGAGCGGCCAGCCGGCTCCGCCAGCCCCGGGCAATGAGGGGCTTAGCACCTGGGCCAGCAGCTGCTGTGCTCGACTTCTCGCCGGGCCTTAGCTGCCACCCTTGCGGGACCTGCAGCCCGCCATGCCTGAGCGTCCGCTGCCCGCCGTGGGCTCCTGTACAGCCCAAGCCTCCCCGACGAGCACTGCCCCCTGCTCCACGGTGCTCAGTCCCATGACCACCCAAGGGTTGAGAAGTGCGAGTGCACGGCACGGGACTGGCAGGCAGCTCCACCAGCAGCCCCGGTGCAGGATCCACTGAGTGAAGCCAGCTGGGCTTCTGAGTCTGGTGGGGACCTGGAGAACCTTTATGTCTAGCTAAGGGATTGTAAATACACCAATCGGCACTCTGTATCTAGGTCAAGGTTTGTAAACCCACCAATCAGCACCCTGTGTCTCGCTCAGGGTTTGTGAATTCACCAATTGACACTGTATCTAGCTACTCTGGTCGGGACTTGGAGAACCTTTGTGTCCAGCTAAGGGTCCGCGGCTTCATTCTTGAAGTCAGTGAGACCAAGAACCCACCAATTCCAGACACAATAGCATAATAAATAATAAAATACATAGAGATTAATAAAAAAGGTGAAAGGCATACAAGGGAAATTACAAAATATTGCTGAAAGAAATTAAAGGAGGTATATAAATGGGAAAACATCACATGTTCATGAATTGAAAGACTCAATATTGTTAAGATGTCAGTACTACTCAAAGCAATCTAGAGATTCAGTGAAATTCTTATCAAAATCCTAAGACTTTTTTTTTTTCTGGAAATAGAGAAGCCCATCCTAAAATTCATATGGAATCTTAAGGGACCCTAAATAGCAAACATAATCTTGAAAAAGAAGAACAAAGCTGGAGTACTCTCACTTTCTTATGTCAAAACTTAATGCAAAGGCTACAATAATCAGAATTGTGTAGTACTAGCATAAAGACAGGCATACAGAATAATGGAATGGAATAGAAAGTTCATAAATAAACATATATAGTCAAATGTTTTTTTATAAGAGTGCCAAGACCATTCAGTGGGGCAATGGCAGTCTTTCTACAAGTGATGCTGGGAAAACTGGATGTCCACATGAAAAAGAATGAAGTTGGAACCTTACATAACACCATAAATAAAAACGAACACGAAATTAATGAAAGACCTAAATTTTGGGTGCAAAATTTAAACTGTTAGAAGAGAGAGCAAAAGCTTTATGATATTGGATTTGGCAAGGATGTCTAAGATGTGACAACAAAGGCACAAGCAACCAAAGAAAAATTGCATAAATTGGACTTACTAAAGTTTTTTAAAAATTATTCATTCAAAGATAATATCAACAGAGTGAAAAGTAAAAGGACAACCCACAGAATAGCAGAAGATATATGCAAATCATATATCTGTTAAGGAATTACTATCCAATGTATATAGAGAACTCCTAAAACTCAACCACAAAAATAACTAAAACTGGATTCAAAAGTGGGCAAATGTAATCCCAGCACTTTGGGAGGCTGAGGCGGGTGGATCACAGAGTCAGGAGATGGAGACCATCCTGGCTAACACGGTGAACCTCTGTCTCTGCTAAAAATAAACAAAAAAAGTAGCCGGGCATGGTGGTAGGCGCCTGTAGTCACAGCCACTCAGGAGGCTGAGGCTGGAGAATGGCATGAACCCGGGAGGCGGAGCTTCCAGTGAGCCGGGATCGCACCACTGCACTCCAGCCTGGGCGACTGAGCGAGACTCTGCTTCAAAAAAAAAAAAAAGTGGGCAAAGAACTTCAATAGACATTTTTCAAAGACGTTATACATATAGCCAATATGCATATAAAAAGATGACCAATATCAGTAATCATTAGGGAAATGTAAGTCAAAACTGCAATGAGATGTCACCTCATACCCATTAGGATGGCTACTATCAAACAAAAAATAAGTTTTGGCAAGGGATTGGAGAGACTGAAACCCTTGTGCATTATTCTTGGGAATATAAAATGGTGGAGCTGCTTTGAAAGACAATTTAGTGGTTATTTAAAAAGTTAAAAATAGAATTATCATGTGGAAGTAACTCAAGTGTCTGTTGACAGATGAATAGATAAAATGTGCTTTATACATGCAATGGAATATTATACAGCCTTACAAGAGAAAGAAATTCTGAAATATGCTACAACATGAGTGTAATCTGAGGACATTACGCTAAGTGAAATAAGTCAGTCATAATAAGACAAAAACTGTGTGATTCCATTTACATGAGGTAATTAGAGTAGTGAAAATAATGGACACTGAAAGTAGAGTAGTAGTTTCCAGGGCTAGGAAGAGGCAGAATTGAGGAATTATTGTTTAATGACTATAATGTTTCCATTTTACAAGGTAAAAAGAATTATGGAGATTCATAGGGATGATGATTACACAGAATTATGAACATATTTCAGTACACTTAAAATGGTTAAGATGGTAAACTTCATGTTAAATTTATCTACCAAAGTTTTTAAAAATGAAAAAAATACTAATGAAATAGATAAATCTGGGAATTTTGGCAAAGAACAAGAACAAAAGTCATAATTAATACTATCAGAATTGAATGAAAGAAGAGTTATACACACACTCTTACAGATAATAAAAGCAACTAAGAAAATATTAAGTTAAAATCATGCTAGTAAAATTTAAAAAGAGTATGAGAGGCCAAATTAAAGAGAAAATATGAGTTAATGACATGAAACACAAGAAGAAATCAAGAAAAAATGATTTTATGACTGACCAAATGAACTGACTTAGGAATACTGAAAGAAAAAACAATTATCTTGTTAATCTAAAAATGTATCTTCATTAACTAAGCAGTTGATTTCCCATTTTTTCTCTCCACATGCTCTAGGAATAACAGTACATTCTCAACTATCCTGAGGAATATGCTTGCTGGCAGCAATCTAAAAAGCCAGTGTAGACCTGCTGCTATAATTCAGGTTTTTCTAATAGTCACTGTATGTTCTCAGATATTCTGCTATCAAAGAAAAATCCTAATCTTCTCTTGAGACATTCTGTTCCATGCCATCCTTTATCAGCCTTATTGCCTCACTTTATATAGCTGCCCTCCATCAGGAGAACAGAACCAAAAGCAGCATATCAAATATGTTCCTATTGTAAAAAAAAAAAAAAATGTAGGCACTTAATCCTTGGAGCAAAATACAGAGGCAGTAGTATGTAGTGGGGGTCACTCACTCAGCTCTGGAGAGGTATATGATGGGGTTGATTAGTACCTGTCAATTATAAAAAAGTGTTTTCAATTATGAGAGCTATTAAATACCTTGCTAGAAAGAAGGAGAGTGAAATAACAACTGCAATTATGTGGGCCATTCTGGACAAACTATTCTATAGAAATTTAGTGATCACCTGAGTATATGGAATGAAAATTTCCATACTGGGTACATCTATGTAGTATTCTTTCTGAGAGGGAAACTACTTTTTGAGGCATGTTGTTGACTGTAGATACCTACCTCAAGTTTTATATATATGCTACCAAAATACATACATTTATCTTTTAAAAAATGTAAATTTTGCTATTTTTGAATTTACCTAAGCTCTCTTTTTTGCAGCCATGTACAATTTCAGTCTGTGCGCCTCTGTAGATAATGAGTTCCATAACTCTCCTACCTGCTGGGTGAAATAACGCATCCTTATATTTGTCTTAACATTACCTTAGGAGTATGTGAATTTTAGTCCTCAGAGTACATACTTAAAGTTGAATTATGAATATGCTAATGACTCCATTTTTATACTTGAAAATAATTCATCTTTTAGAATTTTAAATTCTCTTGAGGTTTTTTCTAATTTGAAACAACATGTAAAATGGTCAGTTTTACCGACAAAGATATTGACTTCTGTTTTATAAATTAATCATCCTAGTAACCTAAGTGTATAAAGACATCACACATTTACATTTATAGTGAACTGAAAAATACAAAGTTAATTTTGTAAAAAGTAAAGCATTGATTCAAAATTTGACCACTTTTATCAACTGAGCCCAGATTCACAGTTAGACTTTTTTGTATCCAAATGATGTTTTACTTCCTTACTGTATGATGTGCTTTTATTTACCTATTTTTTTCTAATCTGAGTATATTATACAGAGGCAACTAAGAATACTAATTGTAATCAAAATTTAGTTAATTATTTCCCAAACATTATAAAAAATGGTACACATTATACATAGTATGGATATAGAAGTGAAGCAGTGAAGTCCAAAAATCAAAATGCCTTCTTGAAAAAGATAACGGTAAAGAAAATAATGTTACGCTTATTGAAATTGAAACTTTGAAGTTTTCTTTTTCAGTCCAGTCCAACTGATCCCCTAGTATTTCATGCTATCCTCATCCATGAAATGATATTTCTGATTTTTGCATGTATTTGATTGTGTGGACTGGTATTAAATGTGTATTTTGGACCTAAACATTCTTTAAAATTTAAACCGAATATTGCATATTATTATTAAAATGAGAAATATTTTATGACAATATAAGATTTTTAAAACTATAATAAATTATTAGCATTAGGAGATCATTGGTGTATTTGTTTTCAGCGAATACATCAATATCATTTTTATCTGCAGCTAAAAAGTAAACGTCACTTTTTTTAATGGAATCTATAAACTTGATGTTGCTTTAAATGTCAAATTGTTTCAATTATTGCTTTTCTCACCACCAAAGTTTTTGTAAGAATGTCATACAGGTGATGTTGTGTAGTATAAAAGATTAGCTAGTAAACAACTGACCTCAATTTGTGGTCTATGGAGTACCATCAAGTTCTGCTTGGATGCAGAAGGGGTTTATTGTAACACCTCGGGAGTATTCTTAAGTATCATCAGCAGTCTCCTCCAGCCATTAGCGTATTATCTTGAGAACTGCATCATTATTTTAAATTAGGTTCACTTAATTAGCCAGCTGGTACTTTCCTTGTCAGACTGATAAACAAGCTGTGCTTCACTGTTCCTTCATGTCAAGAACAAAACGCAAGTTCTGTGTATCTTTGCTGCTATTATCAGTATTTCATATTTAGAAGTTGATACAACTGGTCCATGACTAGGGTATCATATGTTTTAACTTTGTTGTATATGCACCCCCTCAACAAACACTGATGAATTTTTTAATACTATGTATGTTGGGATTGTGAGGGAATTAAATTTAGATAGCAACAAAAGAAATAAAAAATCTCATAATGTAAGTAAATTGAGAATCTTTCAACAATATTTTTAAAATGATAAACAAAAATTGCTTTTATCAATATGTGTATAAAGCTACAACAAACAACTTTTTTATTATTTCACTATATATTTTATGTTAACATACAAAGCAATAAGGTAAAAAGTTCATTCATCATGACAATATAACACTGAAAACAGTACTTGTATGAGAAACTAAGAAATGTAGATTCTAGAACTTCAATATATAAATCACTACTATTTATTGAGTAAAATTTTAAAAATTATTATTGGAAACATTTTTTTGAAAGTGTTTAGTAATTCAATAAAACTGCAGAAGAGGGATTGTAAATTAGTAATCTCAATATCACCAGGCTAAGCAAAGGCTACTGTGTGAACAACATTTCTTTTAGTGATTATTATGTAGGAGAGAAATTTCCAATATATAATTGGAACCTATCGCTTAAAATCTTACAGAATCATTCAATAGATGCAAACTGATCCTCTTTGTTCTATTATGATGGGGGTTCGAATTGCCAGCTACAAGTAAGTCTCATTCCCATAGGCTTCTCAAGACAGTTTGAAAACAACTTTTCTAGCAAAATAAATTTGAGTAGTCAAGTGTAAATTATACTGCCGGTTGTGGTGGCACTTGTCTGTAGCTACTTGGGAAACTGAGGTGGGAGGATTGCTTGTGACCAGAAGTTGGAGGCCAGCCTGGGCAACTAGGAAGATCCCATCTTTATTTTTTTAATGTAAATTACAGTAAGCAATAAATGGGCATTATGGTTAATTTTGAAATAAAATATGAGCACATAACTAATGCTTTTTTGTAATTGCATATTCCTGAATAATGCATTTACTTCATGTCATTCTTCCTAAATTAAATGAATGGTGACTGCATAAACAAAAAATGTGCACACCAATGGTCTCCAAAGTGGAGCATGTGAAACCCAGAGAACTTACAGGTGACTAGTTACAGGAAGAAAATCCTATGACATCTGTTCACAATTTTTTAATCTTAAAAAATATATTATTTTATTTAATAAAAAGCTACTATAAGGACCAATATTGAAGGCCTGAATTTATCTGTATGTTGGATGGTCAGGTAACATAGAGTGAACTCTAGTGTCTTGAGAAGAAAGTGGGAATTTTACAATATGAAGGGATCAACAATGGTACTCTTAGTCTTCTGTTTATTTTTATCCGTATAAAAGGAATAACAATAGTGCATACTTCAACAAAAAGATTGTTATGAAAGTTAAGTTTTTAAAATTTGTGTCTCGTACAAATAAGGTATCTGTAAAACACCTCATTAAAAGAGCCAGGTTGTATAAGCCGAGTGCAGGAGTACAATTATTTTTGTTAAATAAAATAATAATCTCAATTTCAACATCAGAGGAGAAATTTTTTAAGAAAATAATAATAATGATCATGATCTTAATAATAATAGTTGCCATGCTACAAAATTTTGCAACTTACTTTTTACAATTAAGTAGACTTAGAAGTTTATTAATTTTAAATTGAGAATACTATTTCACTAAGTATTATTCTAAGGGCATGGTTTATATCATTGACCTAAACAAACACAAAAAGCTTAACTTTTGGGAGCATAGAATCTATTAGATGGAGGCAGACAATAAGAAATAAACACACTAAAATACAAATTATGCCCTATGTAAGGTGGTAAGTGCTTTTGGAAAATGTAAAACTGCGGAGCAAGGACAGGAGGGCTTGGGAAAGCTGAGGAGAAGAGGTATGCACACAGGGAAGGAGGGTTTGATTATTAAATAGGGTGATCAAGCTGGCCGTGCTGAGAAAGTGAATTATGAGCAAAGATGTTGAGGAAGCAGGCATTGGGATTCTAAGGAAGAACTTTTCAAGGAAAGACCCTCCAAAAGGCAGAAGCATGGCTGACATGTTGGATGAACAGCAAAGGAGGCCAGGAGATTCTGTATCAGAGACATCAAGGAAAGTGTAGTCGGTGACAAGGCTAGAGAAGACTGGGGAGGCGTCAGTTCAGGTAAGGCCAGCTGGTCATTATAATGACTTTCAGCTGTCACTCTAAAAGAAATTAGAAGGGCCTGTAAATTTCAGGAGTATCCTAGCAGGTATTTTGTAAAATCCAACACACAATTTGTCTCTTCCAAAAACTGATAGTTTGGAGCTGATTACTGTCATGACCTGTCTGATGCTTAAAGAATGAAAAAAAAAAATCACTCAGACAAATTTATGAGAAAGACTGATGAGTATAAGGTAAGAAGTCAGCACCATGTGATAATGATAATGGTGACTGTGTTCATGGGGATAGTAGAGATATTTCAAAGAGATCATCATTTAGAAGGTAGATTCAATTGCATTTCCTGAGGATGTGAAGTATGGGAGGAAGACAGCAGTCAAGGATGACAGAATCTTTGCAATCCTTTGCATAACATGTGGAGAACTATTTCAACTCTTGTGACAAAGAAGTTCAGAAGTTGTCTTGTGGCAAAAACAAAATTTTGTAAGTGTCAAAAATATTGCCCTTCTGTTCTATAAAAACCATCTGGTCTAAATTTACTGATTCTTTAAAGTCAATTTCAAGAGCATACGAGCAGGTATTTTGTAAAATCCAGCGCATTATTTATTCCCTTGCCAAAGCTGATGGTATTAATAGTAACATACCTGCTTTTCTGACTGAAAATTGGGTCATGGAAGTATTATCCTGAAGATAGTCATTTGGAAATATTTTTATCATTAATATATGATTCTGTTGATGAAAATCATATAAATGTTTCCTATATAAAATGTGTTATTTTATACTTGAAAACTTATAAATAAATTTTCTTAAAAATTACAATTTTTCCAAATAAAGTATGTTATATTACTTTTTTATTTTGATCTGCATATCGTTTTCAGTTCTGGTGAACTTTTATAACCAGACAGAAAAATAACTGAATTTAGTGCAAAACTTTTGAAATACTGAAACAAAATGTTCAAAACTTTTGGAAATCATTGAGCAGACATTTTTCAAAGTCCAAAGTTATTTTGAAAATTGGCTAATATTTTTTTCCTCCAAATACGTATATCCTAATTTATTTGAAGGCAGTTCATGATGAACTGCCTTCTGACACTTCCTGTAAAATATTTCCGTAAGTTAACTTTTAAAAATATTATCTTCCCATTCATGAAAATATTCATTCTTTAAGGCCCAATGAAAGCCTTACCTCTTTTCCTTATATTTTATCCTGCATTGTACTTCTTCCTCTGAGCTTTTGTAGTGCGTGATCCTTATTTTTTTATTTTTATTTATTTTTTTTTTGTGACACACATCAAGTTATTTTAAGTGCTCTTTTCACTCTCTAGTCTGTAAATTCTTCAAGGACAGAAACGGGTTTATTTTCTCTTCTAGGTCTCAGTTCTTTCACTTACTAAATAAAGATATTGCACATCTAACCTTGAAACATTATGATGCTAACAGTCACTAAAACATCTAGCTCAATTACTGTTTCTAATGGTAGTAGTAGTAGTATGAGTGGTATTTCCATGGTACTTAATATTCACCAGGCACACCGTAAGTACTTTACTATCTCACCTAATACTCACAATAACCCTTTGAAGTAGGTATTATTACAGTCTCCATTTTATTGTAGAAAAATCCTGAGCCACAGAAAAATTTAGTAACTTCCCAAGGTACTATTATTATTGTTGTTGTCATTATTATTTTAATGTAAGTGAAAGAGTTAAAGTTTGAAATTGGCTTCAGAATAAATGCTCATAAACATGATCTATACTGACTTTCAGTGATTCTCCATTAGGATTGTATTACTTGCAGAGATGATGGCACGTATTTGAGCCCCTGGGGTTTCTTGTTAACCTCCAATAGAGGAAAAAGACCCAAAGCAATGTTTTTTATACATGAGGCATAAATAAGACAGCAACATATGCACACATTCCCAGGAATAAACAATCAACTAAGAGGGAGTGTCTTTCATATGCAGAGAGGTTCCCATATTGGAAAGGAACACAGACTATCAGATCCCAGCTGTCCTTGTTATTGGCTGGACGACCACCAACAAGACTGATTCTCAGTTTCCTTATCCCATTAAATGTGGGTGTTAGCCTAACCTATGGTTTGTAGAATGTCTTAAGATAATACTTATGAAAGGCCTGGTGAAAAGAAAAGCAATTTGTGAGAGCTGGCAAACTGGAAATTTTCATTCAAATTGTTCCCAGATCCTTGCAGTTACTTACAGACCTTTGATATAGTCTTACAATTAAATAACAATGAGATTTCTTTTTACTGTTGCTTTTGTCATTTGTGTTGAGCTATCTTATCTTTAACATTGTAAAGATCTAAAGATTATTCCGTTTAAAGCTGCATGCAGAATAGGCTATTACATTCACACACAGATTAAGTTTAACGTAGAAAGGGAAAAATATGAAAAATCAAAGGAATCTTATGGCTTTGTCATTAGTGTATTGATTAATGATGACTTTTTAGGGCTATATATGCACTGAAATTATTGATTAGTACATGAAGAAATTTAAATGAAACATCTGACATTCTAACACAATTAACAGAATCCAGATTAACTGTTCCTTAAGCAATAAAGCTATTTAATTACCTAAATAACATCAAGTCTGGGAATAGCTGTTCTATGTTTGTGTAGCAACTCAAGGTTATAAAGAATTCAGTTTCCTTTTATTTTTCTCCTCTGCACCCTCAAAGTATTGGGTTTTCCTCTTTTTTTTTTTTTTTTTTTTTTTTTTTTTTGAGACGGAGTCTTGCTCTGTCGCCCAGGCTGGAGTGCAATGGCGTGATCTCGGCTCACTGCAAGCTCCGCCTCCCAGGTTCACGCCATTCTCCTGCCTCAGCTCCCGAGTAGCTGGGACTACAGGCGCCCGCCACAGCTCCTGACTAATTTTTTTTTTTTTTTTTTTTTGTATTTTTAGTAGAGACGGGGTTTCACCGTGGTCTCGATCTCCTGACCTCCTGATCTGCCCTCCTCAGCCTCTTGAAGTGCTGGGATTACAGGCGTGAGCCACCGCGCCCGGCCTTTTCCTCTTAACCTAATAGTTTCATGGCCTCAAAATGACTTTTGTAAAAGTAACCTCTAGAAACTAGAGGCTTAATATCCTCACAGGACAGCATTGAAAGTGGGAAATAAGAGAACGTGTGGTGGAAGGAAGCCTTCTGTTATCTCTGTTGATGGAACGGAGTATTATTCTCAGAAATCATGCATCATATTAATCTTTACAATACAGAAACTAGAATATGCAATGCAATGTGACCACTCTTAGCCTCTGAAGAGGCTGGGAAACTCAATATCAGTCAAAAGGAAATAGAATCAGTCATTTCCTTGGATCTGTGGTGCTTGCCAAGTGAGCTACCTTCCCTGAGGATATTGCTGCCCATCTGATCCCAAAACAGTATACTGACTCTCTCAGACAGGAAAAAAGGGGTAAAGACACTAATATAAAAAATGTTTGAGTTTCCTCCGAAATCCAATAATTATTCCAGTAACCCAAGAATACTGAGAATTTTAAACAGGCAAAATGAAGGGCATTATTTTAGAAAAGAGATGCCTTAGTGAGACTTAATTGTTAACATTTAATTTAAAATACGCATTTCCACATTTCCAGCCACAACTATAGTTTGCCTGTTACTAATGCGCTGAGAAGAATATTGCATTATGGATAAGTACTTAGAAAATTCTCTAAGGATGATGGTTTCTAGCTTCATCCCTCACTCATGGGTGGGAATTGAACAATGAGAACACTTGGACACAGGGTGGGGAATATTACACACCTGAGCCTGTCGTGAGGTGGGGGAAGCGGGGAGGGATAGCGTTAGGAGATATACCTAATGTAAATGATGAGTTAATGGGTGCAGCACACCAACATGGCGCATATATACATATGTAACAAACCCGCACATTGTGCACATGTACCCTAGAACTTAAAGTATAATAATAATAATAATAGCAATAAAAAGAAAAAATTTAAAAAATGAAAATTCTCTAAGGATATTTAATAGAGCTTTGGGAAGAAATGCTTTCACTATTGGATAAAGTTTGCTTTACTGGATACAATTTGTTTTATGTTACATAGTTAGAAAATATATAAGTACCTACTTCTGGAAATTAATTTTAAATGGTGTTAGCTTGTAATATGAATAGCATAAAATTAAGGTGAGTGAAATAACTTCGTGGCATCAATTTGTTTTCTGAGAATGTTGTTTTAAATAAATGCTAAATATTATAAATATTAGCAGAAAAACACATTTTCATACCAAGCATGGTGCATAAAAAAAAAGAATTCTTTTCTTTTTTCTCCTGTGGTTTTGAATTTCTCATTAAGGAAACTTAATTAGCTGATCATTCGTTAGAATTACAGCCATATATCAGATTGTTGGAATTTTAACATTACAGATAGTAAAATCTCGTAACCAGAATTAGGATAAAATAGATCTAATAGTATAAACATAGTTCTCACCTGTATTCAACACTTAATTAAAATGAGTATATTAATCTTTTATGTCTTGAGTTTCTAAATAGCTTCTCCCCACCTCACAATTTGCATAGGTAATGAACTAACTGAAAGTTGTGTACAGTTGTTCAAATGATAAATAAAATGTTTATCATGTATATGATAATTGTGATCGTAATTGTATGTGATAAAAAATTAGAAAGATAACACTTTATTAATGTATATGAATGTATATAAATAAGGTATGATATTTTCAAATATCAAATAAGGGCTTAGGAAATTATATATTTGGAAAATTAAATTTTTAATCTGACATCTAAATTAGAATCTTCATAGTTTCTGGCCTAGCTTTAAACTAATAGTTTAGTCTAAAATATTTTTTTCAATTCTTCTTTATTGTAGGCAGTGAGCACAGACCCTGTCCCAGTTAAATTACACTATGACAAATCACATGATCAGGTCTGGGTGCTAAGCTGGGGTACCTTGGAGAAGACATCACCAACACTACAGGTAAGTACATCTCAGTATATTAGAGAAAATAACAATCTTTAAAGCTTTCAACATTTTATTGGATATTTGTGATCATTTAACAATGATACTTTTCCATCTGAGGACTACAGCTTTAATCATAACTAGATAGGCACAGAAAAGGGCAAAAAAAGTTGGCACTCATGTACTTTTGGACTGGGAAAAATCGTAGGTAATATGTATTAAAGGTTATATTTATATGCGAAAAGAATAACCTATAGTGACAAAGCTGATGCCATTAGGAGCCATAATTTACTTTTCAACAATTTTGGTAAGGCATGTACAATAAATAGAGACAAAGAGAATTCGACAGCAAAAGCTTCAAGGCCATCTCCATTTTTCTCTAATCAGATAATATTCTGTTATCTGAGGAGAGGCTTATTTCTAAAGGAAGAATGGTGTTATTCTTATGGCTTTTGTCTCTGCCTTGAAGTTGTTTATGTGAGAACTTCACAGATACAGAAAAAAAAATCTGCATTTTGGTCATGACCCTTTGGAGCAGTCCTTCGACTTTTATAATTATAAGTTTAAGCAGAAACAGAAAGGGAATGGGAAGGAGTTTTTGGCCCTGGAAATGTGCTTTATATTACGGTATTTTTCAAAATGCTTTGCGATTTTGCTACTGCCTTGAATATCCCTCACATAACAAGACCCCAAATTATTAACTTTTGGACACTTTAAAATAAATTCTTTTATTTTATTTTATTATTATTTTTTTTTTTTTAGAGACGGTGTCTTGCTCTGTCACCCAGGCTGGAGTGCAGTGAAGCAATCTCGGCTCACTGCAAGCTCCGCCTCCCGGGTTCACGCCATTCTCCTGACTCAGCCTCCTGAGTAGCTGGGACTACAGGCGCCCGCCACCACGCCCGGCTAATTTTTGTATTTTTAGTAGAGACGGGGTTTCACCGTGTTAGCCAGGATGGTCTCAATCTCCTGACCTCGTGATCTGCCTGCCTCGGCCTCCCAAAGTGCTGGGATTATAGGCGTGAGCCACCGCGCCCAGCCAATACATTCTTTTAAATGAAATAATTTTATTTTAATCAGTTGTCACTACCAAGACTTTTAATGTTTCTGAGTTATTTTCAGTATTGCAATATTTAACTTACAAATGACAGTTTTATGTAAATAGAATATTTTAATAGAGCCAGCATAATGATGGATCATTTTATATTCACTAGAAATATGTGTCATTTGAAACATCAAAAAAAATTATAGTATTTTAGTTATTTATTTTGCAAATCAATCTACTCACAGAATGTGAGGTCTTAAAATTAAAGGATGACTCACAATTCTGTGAGTTGGCTACCTGGGCAGCTCTGCTGATGTGATCTGGGAGCACTCATGGGCTCCAGTTACCTGATAACTTGGCTAGAGGTGGAAGGTTCAGAATGGCCTCACCCTCATGTCTATCGCATGGTGGTAGTGCTTAGCTGGGTGCCTTGTGTCCCCTGCATGTGACGCTCACACTGCATCTTCACAGCATAATGGTTTTAGGTTACAAAAGTGGAAGCTACAAGACCAGCTGAGGTATGGGCTTCAAAATGCATATAAAGCCAATTTTGCTACATCATATTCATCAAAGCAAGTCACATTGCCTGCCCACATTCAAGAGGATGGAGTGATAGAGCCAATCTCTTGATTGAAAAAGCACAATCTTCACAGTGGGCAACTTTTAGAATCATCTATCACAATATGGTAATAGGTGCTTGTTAATTGAGATTTTGTATTTAAGTATACTCTTTGCAAGACAAATAAAACAGGTCAATATATATGATTTTTTAGAAAATATTCTTATAAATTATTTTAATACACTATTAGCTTTAAGATTAGTATAACATAAAAGTTTAATTCTTTCATGTCTTTCTTTTAAGAAACTAAAGCTGCATATATTTTTATTATACAGTTTTCTTCAGAATTGATCCCTTCCTCTCTCCTTTGATTCATGCTACTTGGATAGATTAACAACTTTCCCAGTGTTGCAATTCTGCCACAAAATAGTTTAGACAAATTCTTTTGACATTGTACACAGAAAAAAGCCTTCTGGAAGTATTGTTCCCACACATTATTCAACCATCTAAAAATGGGTTCTTTATTTTTCTCTGGATCCCTAATAAAACATATTTTGTGCTGATAGAACATGGTAAATTATAAAAATATTTGCCAGGTGGGAGTGGAAGGTAAATGTCACAACTGAAAATATAAAATAAAGTGTAGGAATTGAGAAGTATCCTTTAAAAAGGTATACACAAGAAGATTTATTTACATAAGGTTTATATGTGTGCATGTTATATGAATATAGATAAAAGCTTGATTAGATAGATAGGTAGATTGATTGATTCATTGATTGGCAAACAATATGATAGGAAACAAGATTTCTAGATCAGAGAATAAGCCATTTCTCACTCATGGATCATGTTAGTGTTTATGCCCCAGCCCTAATCAACTTTGGGTCACGTGGAGAGCCTAATGCTACCCTGAATGTTCAGCACAGTTGCACGAAAGAAGTGGGACCCTAGAATTATAAGTCTCTACGTTTTTTTAGGCTGCTAGCATATCAGCCTATCCTCTGTCTGGAGAGATAATCATCATTACTCCAGAATGTATGAAAATCTTCCCCTGGAAGAAGAAGAGTAGGTCCATTCCCTTGAATGTCAGTAAATGGTTCAAAGGAGATAATTCTCTAAATCTCTCATGAGCAAGACACTATTACTAGTCTCCAAGGCATTTTTGCTATGCCATTAGACTTAAACCAAGTTTGCCAATGCTCTTTGCTATGAAAGACCTGACTCTGCAAAAATGTCAACATATTCATGGATAATTGTCTCCCAAAAGATTATCAGGAAACATTCACAAAGGAAGTGGAAGTTAAGATATGCTTCCTTTGGAGAAACTGAATTCACAAAACCCAAAACATGGGCAAGCCCTCATTGTGGCTGTAGTGTTTCCCATGCCATCATGTTAAAAGATTAGGCTGGAAGAGAAATCGATGCTGAAGCGTGTTCTCAAGGATCAGAAAATTCTACTTATCTTTTTCTTTGTGTTTTAATTTTTATTATAATTTTATCCATACATCTTTGTCAAATACGAAAGCAAAATATGTATTTTCTGAGATATTTATAATTAATAGAGACTTGGTGTCATAATTTTAGATATATGACAATATTTTCCAATTAGTGTCCTCAGGTGGATTCTCAAAGATTTATCATAATTTATTTATTTTACTTTTAAAAGTCATATGTGTCTTACAAAAATGTCAAAATACCGCTTTAAAAATTATAATGAGTCTGTAATCCACAAATTTCACAATTGGAATATAATTAATGTCTTATCAAATGCACAATAATTAGAGAAGAAAATATTCCCAGGAAATAACTTGAAATAGAGGCCTTCCATTTTGCTATAGTTCAGGAAGTGGACCCCAGCCAGGAGGGATTCCGATGGAACTCAATGAAAGTATATTCATTTAAATGAAGAAAAATTACCCTTTAGGAAAAACAAACTAACTCTAAAAGTAAAATTGATAAAATAAAATCTTGTCATAAAAACCAAAGGAGAAGTTTTAGTCTTGAGGGAGAATCACTTTAACTTAGTCAGTAGTAATAATATATTAATTTTGAGGATGGCATAAAGTCTATGCGAACAACTACCAGAAACATTTATTTCATCTCTAAATAAAATTAAAGCTTATACTATGAAGTGACTGCATTGTTGAGGTCTAACCAAGATGTGTTCTCTTTAGGTAATTACCCTGGCCAGTGGGAATGTGCCTCACCACACGATCCACACCCAACCAGTGGGAAAGCAATTTGACAGAGTGGATGATTTTTTCATTCCCACCACAACACTCATTATCACCCATATGAGGTAAGTGCTAAGTTGAGTGATCAACTTTTTAAAGATTTCTCTCCTGTTATAATAGAAAGCCATATGAAATCATAAAGAAACTTCGATATAAAACAAATACACATGTACAATTGCACTTGCTTTAGCTTTGTCATATCGGCTTACTGAAACTTTATCAACATTAGTGATGAATTTCCCATAAAATGTTTCTCTTTATGCCTAACAGAGGTGTGAATTTGTGAAAATACAGTTTTATTTTTAAAAATCACTTTAACGATGTTTTTGCAAATTGTCATTAAGATTTTTCTTACTGGGCTCTTACAAAATGCTGGCATTTCCCCCAAAGATAAATAATTTAAAAGATAAAATCACTTCTCAAATGGAGAGAATGTTAACTGGAACTTGGTATGGAGAAGCAGCCACAGTCATAGAAATATATTCAATATAAATATTTTGTTTACTCTCATCATTTTTTGATCATATTGTAATTAATATAAAATTGTATTAGGAAATACAAGAAGTTGAAATGAAATGTTTGAGGTCTGCACTTTGAGAAAAGATATTAGTGTGTTTTATCTGTTGATGTATTTACAAGAGGCGAAAAAGTAGCATTAACTTCTAGTTATAAAACTGCAAAGCTTTATAGAAGAGGTTTAAATGCTAAAATGAGGAGAAGGTTGGCATATCATGATATTTAGTATTATGTATCTTTAAAATCCATTGAAACAATTTAAAAATATTTGCTTAGCAATGTTAAAAATGAATCTGAAACAAACATTTTGTCCTTTTACTCAAGTGAATTCTGAGGTGTGGGAACTGCTCCAGCTATGTTATATGAGCCATTATTGGATTATTGTGCATATTTGTTTCCTTATTTAAGTTAAAAATTGTATCATCTAAAAATTGCAGTTGTGAGAATTACGAAAGACTGCATAATTCAACTTTGCAAAAATAAAAAGGGGGATTAATAAATCAGAATTATAACTTATAGTCAAAGATAGAATAAACTATTCCTTGCAAAGCCAAGTATATTTTCAAAGTTTGATGTATTTGTCAATCAGCCATTATTTTCAGAATGCCTATTATGTGCTCAGCAAAAAAGTGATTAAATAACATAAGGTGCAGGCCGGGCATGGTGGCTCTCCCCTGTAATCCCAGCATTGTGGAAGGCTAAGGCGGGGGTGTAGCTTGAGTACAGGAGTTTGAAACCAGCCTGGGCAACATGGCAAAGCCCTGTCTCTATTAAAATTACAAAAATTAGCCGACATGGTGGCGCATGTCTGTAGCCCCAGCTGTTCGTGAGGGTGAGGCTGGAGGATTGCTCGATCCTGAGAGGTGGAGGTTGCAGTGAGCTGAGGTCACACTTTGTGCTCCAACCTCGGCAACAGAGCCAGACCGTGTCAAAAAATAATAATAGTAATTATTATTATTACGCATTTTTATGGAAAACAAATTATTGAAACTACAGAATATCTGATAAAATTAACAGTTTTTTAGGTTCTGATTGTAATAGCTCAGGGACTTAAAAATCAGAGTTGAACTGAAATGGTACCACTTAAGATGCTATCTGAAAAATATATGAAGTTTTTATACATATTTGATGAGGATAAAATTTAATTTAATTGGCATTGGGTGTTATGACTAATAAATATTCTTTTGTAGTTTTCAAGTTATTGACAAAGTATTAATAACCAATAATTAGATATGTAACCTTTGTTTTTATCTCACTTGCCTATCCCCTTACTGTATTTAATATGCTATTATCAACCTTGCTTATTTTTAAAAAATGTACTATTAATACAATTTCTTTGAGAAAAATTTTAGTGTGTATGACACTACTCGGTATAATTGTGTATAGTTGGGAGTGTCTTCACCCTATAATATGTAAAGTTATCATTATGTTAAAATACCTACCAGGGTCAAGAGTATAGACTTTGGTGGCATGCAATAAGTGCTATTTGTAATTCTGTGTTTGTAGATATAATTTATATGTTGTCAGACCATAGCATCTCTTTGGGTTCTAAATGATTACCTCAGAGCTGGAGTTGGAGCTAATATTAATTCGAAAAACATCTAAATATTGGGAAGAACTATAAGGCACACATTTATTTTAGTTCTATATATTATGAAAAAGAGTGAAAAGTATAATTGAGGATATTTTTAAGCATCTTTATATTCCTTTGAGGAATATGCAGTGAAATGCATGGGTATTTTGTCACTACTTTATTTATATGTATTTAATTTATTAAGAGTAATTTAGTAAGAATAAAAATTAAATTATAGCAATTCTACCTGCATGTAGAATCCCATTTTAATGAACATGAATGATCATCAAATTTCTTGGTGCAGTTCGAAGTAATTACTCATTTTACTACAGTGAATGCGAGAAGTAAAAATTAACATGTGCTTCCAAAAATAAACTGTTAACTACGTAAGGTAGTTTTAACATAATGAGGATTTATTCCACATCAGGAACACCTGAGCGATGAATATGGTCTTTTCTCCTATCAATTTCATATAGTATATTTCTTTTTCTTTCTTTTTTTTTTTTTTTTTGAGACAGAGTCTCCCTCTGTCACCCAGGCTGGAGTGCATTGGCACAATCTCAGCTCACAGCAATCCCCGCCTCCCAGGTTCAAGCAATTCTCCTGTCTCAGCCTCCATAGTAGCTGGGATTACAGGCGCCCTCCACCATATCCAGCTAATTTTTATATTTTTAGTAGAGATGGGGTTTCACCATCTTGGTCAGGCTGGTCTTGAACTCCTGACCTCAGGTGATCCACCCACCTTGGCCTCCCAAAGTGCTGGGATGACAGGTGTGAGCCACCGTACCCGGCCCATATAGTATATTTCTAAGCAAATTCAGCATGTAGTTAAATATGTGCTGCTGAGATTGAATCGTTATGAATTGTGTTTTTCAGAATTTGACACTGCTTTCTAACTGTTGGGCTCAGTAGATGTTTCCATGCCAGGCAGAGGGTCTGAAACATGTGTTGAATTAATATTAGTTTTCTTTCTCTGACTCTGCATCACGTTAATCTGCTTTTCTCTCATGCTGGTACACTTATTTCAAATTTATATCTTCAGTGTCTGAAAAGCTTCTTGATAAGTGTCAGGCTTTTATATTCTTAGTGCCTAAAAACCATGGACACTTAATTTATGTTTCTCATAGGAATGGAAGTAAAGAAGGAAGAAAGTGCTACACTATTTCCTAAACCAGACTATCTGGTACTGAGGGAAGAACTGTGTTTCCTATATATGGATTTCTCAGCCTCCAACACATTATCACCATTAAGCAAATGCTGTGTTCAGAGTACACAAATTTGTGGAAACAGTAACTACAGTAATAAGAATTTACATCTGCTGTCAGACAGATCTAAGCCTGAATATCCCAGCAGCACCATTCACCATTGACTCTGGTGACCTTAACCAACTTACTTCATTTCATTCTAAGGACCGGAATAAAATAATGTTTGAGTATTCAGTTGCTCACTAGTTGTTGTCCAGACTTCGTAATCTCCACTGGGAGACTGGCTCCCCGTTCATTATTTACAATTTTCCTAAAAGTCTGTACTTTTGCCTGCCTGGCCTCGTCTCATTTTTCCTCCAGTTTTTTTGTTTCTGTCCCTGTAATTTTCCGGCTTCTTTAGTCTTTAAGCATATCAGATAAGCATGCAATGTCATAAAGTAAATCATGACTGAAGAATTTAAGAATACCATTTAAGACACATTCTCAGACTTGAAGTTAGTAAAAATTTTTCTTTAAAAAATTTAAACTTAAGCAAGAAATTAATAAATTATGGAAACCATAGTTTAAAAGTTGAAGAGATTATGTAGTGCAAAAGGAGTATATTTTGGAATGACATAAGAAATATAAATTTGTTATAGGATGAATTTCAATTTAGATTTTTATTTTTATAAATAAAAATATACAGATAGGTAAAATTAAAAGTGATTGTTAAAAATGAAGATGAATGGGCCGGGCGCAGTGGCTCATGCCTGTAATCCCAGCACTTTGGGAGGCCGAGGCGGGCAGATCACGAGGTCAGGAGATCGAGACCATCCTGGCTAACACAGTGAAACCTCGTATCTACTGAAAATACAAAAAAATTAGCCGGGCGTGGTGGCGGGCGCCTGTAGGTAGTCCCGGCTACTCAGGAGGCAGAGGCAGGAGAATGCCATGAACCCAGGAGGGTGGAGCTTGCAGTAAGCCAAGATCCTGCCACTGCACTCTAGCCTGGGCAACAGAGTGAGACTCCGTCTCAAAAAAAAAAAAAAAAAAATGAAGGTGAATGTAATTCTCATAATAGTCAATTATGTCTAATAAAATTTGAAATGATAATACATTACCTTCTAAAATCAATTATAAACAAATATAAAGCAACATTTCATTATTCTACATGTCATTTGTATCCAAAAAAATAAGTTATACAACTCAGTTGTCATATTAAATTGAAATTACAATATCATTACATGTAAATAGATACACTTGAATATTTGAATAATATTGTAATTCTACTATTGTTAACTTTTTAAAATTTACATGGCTAATGCATAGGAGATTTAGTGAAACAGTTTTCAAAATGCTTGTGTTAAACTTCAAAACAAGTAATTCTCATAAAGCATGAGGATTTACATAATCAATCGTTTTATTTTTGCTGCCATTGTGAAGAGAGAAAAATTTAAATATCAGTTTCTTATGTATGAACATTGTAGCTTGCTGTGCAGGTGCCACTAGAATTTGCATAATAAATTAAGATCAATAGGTCTGGCAGTTACATGTTATATTTTCTTTTATATGTAAAGATTCTAGAAAGGTAAGGAGAATTGAGAAAAGAAGAGGAGAAGCTAAGAAGATAGCAGACATTAGGCAATGAGTAATTTCCGTGGAATTTTTCCATGAAACCTCCCTCAAAAAATCTTCATTAATCCTTCCTGAGAATTATTTGTTTGGGGCAGAAGGGGGATGAAAAGTGAGAACTACATGGAGACCAACGTGGTGCAGAGCAGGGAAATGTGAGAAATCTGAGTGCAGGATACCAGGAAGGCCAGAAAGTGTAATCTACCACAAATGCAAGAATTAGCAGAAGTCTTTCCTAGAGCTTTTGACGTCGCACAAATAAGATGTGTTGGCAAGAGAATAACTAACAGCAAGATATCTTCACTTAGATTGCAAGGGAACAGCTAACATTTGGGTTATTTGGTGTTATAAGTAGAAATCCTTTAAAGTTCTCACTGACTAAAATAATACCTTTGATACAATTTAAAACAAGTGCCATTTGATGAAAAAAAAAAAGATGTATTATAACCTGCACTTTGTAGCACCTGCAAATCATTCCTTTCCCATTTCTTCTCCTATCTCTCCCAGTTAGAGTTCAAGTACAAACAGATTTAATCCAATCTAGCTGAAACATGCTGATGTCAATTGGCACACAGGGCACTTAGAGTAAATTCAAGGAGATGACTTATGATTTATATATCCACTCCAGGACTAGTCCTGTGAGTAATAAGAGAAGGCATAAACTTGGGTGATGTTATTTGAGATGTCTTGAAAGGCTTACCTACTCTTGAAACTATCCCCCCCCAACCCAAACTACCATTTGATTATATTCTTTGGAATTTCAAACCACTTTTCTCATTTTTGGGGTTACATTTTTATAGAAATCAATCTTAAAATTGCTCTAATTTCTTGAGAGGAAAATGCAGCAGTTAGGAAATTGATATACTTGTTATTGCCATTTTTGTCTAGGGGTTGATTGGTTGATTATGTAGTGTCTTAAAATGAATGTTTGTACTTGGAAGGGTGTGTGTGTATGTGTGCATGCAGGTGTATTTATTTCAGTCAGTGATTACATGATAAGCAATAAGATGAATAGAGATATTTGTAAATAACACTGACAGGGAGACTTTAAGCAACAGGCATTTATATAAAATCCTGAAAATGCCAGTTCCCACAACTTTTTCCTCCTCTGTTAGCTTGCTTCGTTTGGCACGACCTGACCTGCTAAATGAAACAAGTAAACAAACAACTAGTGTTCAAAAAGTTTCTTTATAACATGCCTCCCCTCCCCAGCACCACACCCCAAGATGATATTGGTTTGGACTTGAATATCATAGGGTAAATCAGGAATTCAATGATGTGAACCTCCGTGTTACTCTTCAATTTGAATGGACTGGAAAGGACAAGGGTAGCTGGAAGGCACTCCTTTAGGATCCTCAACAGTGAAATAAGTGCTAAGAGTGTAAGAGTACTTGGAGCCAAATGGGGGTAGTAAGGGGCTAAGGATTTATCTTCTTTCTGATCAGTAGTAATCCCTGCACAGCTAATGGCTATGGCTCTGCTACACGGATGAAGTAAGATGAGAGAATAAGTATCGGACACCGCTCCGACAGTCTGGAGAGTGGTCTATAGCACTCATTTTGGCATGAATTACAGCAAGGAAATGATTAAGAAGGGATTGAGTTTGATATATGTTTCCTTAAAGCTCCTCCAAGGGAAAAATAAACATTCTGTGAAAGTGAAAGTTAAAGTATATCATTCTCCCCCATATTTTATCAAATCCGTTAAAGCAAAAATTATATATATGGCTAACCATATATCATGACAACTCATCTTATGACTTGATTCATGGACAGGCCAGGTGTATGGAGACACAATTTTAGCACTAAAATGCTGTGGTTACATTGAAATCCTAGCACAGCAGAAATTGAAAATACCTGTTGTTCCATGGCATTTAGAGAAAAGTAAAATCTTGGGATGATGAACTGCAATTAAAATTGTTTCAAAAAATGTTTTGTAGATGAAAATCTCACAGAAGTCACAATTCAGTGAGGTGCATTTTAACTCCTTTCATCCTCACATGCTAATTCCTCCCACAAAGAGAAATAAACTAACAAAGAATTCCAAATATCCCAGGAGCCAACTCTGTCTACACTCTTTCAAAAAGTGAATATTGAAATATGCATAAGTTCTGAAACTGTGACCTTCCCTTTCCACGGTTTCTCTTACCTTTTTTACTCCCCCTCTCCACTCCAAACAAACACAAACTCTATATTTTCAGAACCTATTATCTCATGGGATCCTTAGATCCCCAGAGCTACTTCACTATCTGAAAACAGAAGATATTCATAAATTGTTTGTCAAACAAAGTATATGCATATACTTTTATATATACCTGTGTGTATACATGTGCAAACCATTTTTAGCAAACCAGCCAGCATTCTTACATGGATGCAAAGCTTCATCTCCATAAACACTGGATAATTTTCTTAATCTTATTTCTAATGAAGTAAACACATTATACCTGTCAAGCTTTAATCTATAATGCCACTCTTTTTTTTCATTGTGGTTGCCTGATTGGCTTTTATTTTAAGCAATACTTTCAATCCTCTTTAGCATATTAATACAGGACACACATTGAGTGTAAAATGCTTAGATAGAAAAAACAGTGCTATTCAGTGTGTTACCTTTATGTTCTTGAGTTAGAGAACCCTGTCTGCTCCCTTCTTGGTCTTTGTTCTGTGTTAACTATGCTCTGCTCTGACACTTGTTAAGAAAGGAGTCTTGTGTCCAAAGTGGATGAACAAAATAGACCTGCACCTCTTTTCACAGAATGTTTTATTAGTCATGTTGCTAGCCCACATTTGCTATGTGATGTTTTTGATATATGGGTGAATGAGATTGGATTTAAAGAACAAGTTATTTTTAATATGTGTATATGTAATTATTTTAAAAAGGAAGAGTTTTTACAGGTATTATTGGTAGACTCTAAGCTCTAGAATTTAATAAAGACCCTAAACAGACTTATTCTACGACAAATTTTTACTGAAGAAATCAATGGAGCACTAATAACACATAATTTAGAAACACTCCACATTGCAGATTTGACTCTTGAGTTTTATTATGCAAAGTAAAATAGCTCTTGCTTCTTCTCTCAGAGGTCCTTATGCTAACTCATCAAAGTGTTCAGTAAAACAGGATTGTCCATCTCACAGGATCCAGTATTCTCTTAAGAGACAGCTATGGTATACAAATATAAGCGAATATATATGCATATATAGGTACTTTTTTTTCTTTCTTACATATGATTTTCGGCTTGCTGATAATGGTAAGTCACACTTACTTTACCCTAAACAAGTCAATTATGTGGTTGCAGAGATTACTCTGTTTGCTCATTAGTAAAAACACTTCCAAATATGAATCAAAATGCATAAAGAAATATGTCAGAAGTTAAGATACGACGTAATGAACACACCACAAGAGAGGGGCAGAGCTCATTGTGAGAATTTAAGCATTTTCTTCCATGAATTGAAAGTGTGCATTGCATGGCCTATTAATACATATATTTAATGCAGTAGACTGCAATATTTTGAATCAATCACATATAGCATTAGCTGGTTCTCATAAAATTTTGGTGAAGAAAAAGATAATGTACATTGATGTTTTTAATTCTTTGTATCATTAAGTGGATATATTATTTTTCTGTCAAAAGAAAGGCATATTATATATTTTATTATAGCATTTTATGAATTTATGAAATTTTTCTTGATGCAACTGTTATTAAAATGATAAAACTTCAAATACAGGAGTATATAACTTAACAGAAACTCTTAAAGCATTCTACTGTGGCTTAACAAAGCAATACCATTAAATAAATAACTTTGTCTTTGAGAATATATCCATCAAATAATGGTAAAACATTTTGGAAATTTTCTGAGAATGTGGCTAAATGCTTATTTTATATACACATCACTTTTTTATTTTGTTTGACCATCAAAGCAAGATTAATTTAAATGTAAAATTAGTGGTGGTGGCTGTGCAGGCAGTTTTGGGTGGGCATCAGTGGTGGCACTGATATGCTCTATCTTCACAATGATCAGAGGCTGTAAAAAATATTCATTGTGAATCCAACTGAGTTAATATTTTGTATCATTTTAGTTGAGTTGTAAATCTGCTGATATATCTTTACTGTAGCTATCCATGTACAATAAAGAAATTACCGGTTATTTTGAGTCAAACAGATAACATTCAGACCATCACATTCCTCTTTTCATTTAAATTAAATTAAATTTTTATTTTATTTAATTTATTTAATAAATAAAATTTAATTTTATTTAACTCTTTCACATTTACTTTTTCTGGTACAATGTTTTATTTCTTGCTTTTCCTTTTGAACAAGAAATAATGCAGTAAAATGTCAGGTTTTAGAGTTCTTTAAGATATGGTTCAAACAAAAATGAAGTACATGAAAAGGATGATATTGAGCCTTTAAAATGAACTATAACCGGGAAATCCAGCAAATTAGTAGATATGTAGAGAAACTATATTATATCTAAATTGTCATCTGTCATGGATGAAAATGATGTGTTGATAATCCTTTTGATGTTTCTACCACTAACAGATCAATTTTAACAGATAAATGTGAAATTATCTGTTTTAACATATTTTAATATTTTAAAATACTTGAAAACAGTTTTTGGACTATCATAATATTTGGTTTATAGAAGAAGAATAAACAATATTTGTTCTTATTAATAAATTCATTGTTAAAATTTCAAATTCATTGGGGAAACGTTTTCTAACTATATGCAAGTAAAAGATTAAAAATTCATTTTTTATTTTAAGTCTATAATGTCATTCAAAGAGATTCACTTTTTTATTATGGTAAACAGTGATTTTATAAGTCAAGAATATGAATTGTAGTAAGAAATAAATGAATGACAATTTTAAAGAAAAGTGAACTAGAAATATGAGAAACTGACTAAAAGTAGAGGTACTATACAACCATTTATTCGTATGGTAGTTTCAGTAATAATCTCTAACTTTCCTTTTGCCCTGTGCACAATAATCATTTAAAGTGTTTCTCTCTAATTTCCTTACTTTAATATAAATTTTAAAGTCTGAATTTAAAAGTCAAGTTCAAGTTTACCATACCACTTCCATGCGTTCAGGTTGTATTGCTCAATTGTAGATTTTGTACTTATTGCTAAGGTTATTATATATGTTAATAGTGATTAACAAACACTGAGTACTTACTCTACACCAGATACTCAGCTAAGCAATTTTTATGCTCTGTCTCATTTAAAACTAGCAGCAACATAAATTTTTATTCCTATTCTACAAATGGTGAATCATTTCGTATGTATTGGAACCAGCTATAAACTCAGTTCAGTCCAAATTTAGACTTACCACTCAATACATTTTAGAATTCAAGTTATTTCCTCATTGTTGGGGTAAAACCTAATGACTGATGTACTCTACAAGTTATCCCAAGCCAACCTTTGCAACACTCCCTTTTCTCCCATTTACGTGCTATTACTACAACAAAACTCAACTCCTCATAACAGATCTACACCACATTTTTGTGCCTATCTGTATTAACTTGCAGAAAACTTTGTTTCTTTATCCTCTCCCCAATATTAATAAATCCTTCAAAGTCTACCTTAAAGACACTGTTCATAAAATTTGCTGAAATTTCCCTAATTGAGGTTCTCTTGGCATTTTGAATTTTCGTTATTTTTCATTTGTATGAGATGCAAGCAGAAGTGAGAATTTGAGACCACACAGACCTAGGCTGGAAACTAGATTTCCACCTCCTTTGAGACCTTCAACGCAGTATTTAACATCTCTTAGATCAGTTTGATTTTCCCCTTCCAAAGATAAATGATTTCAGAAGGGAGAGCGAAAAAAATATAGTGTTGTGTCAGTAGTCCCTGCAGACCCTGCAGTAATTTTTGCTGTCTGCTCATGTCTAACTTCATAAAGTCTGTTCATTAATCTGTTCCTCCCCAGTCTCACAGACACAGCCCTAAGCTGAGGCCCCTTGCCTCTCAACTTCTAAACACAATTTACTCTTTCCTGTTTTCCATATTTATCATTTTCTCCATACAGTTCTCTACTCTGTTCACCAAACAGAGGACCACTAGATTCCTTTTTCTATGTTATATCTAGAATGATATAATACTCCAAAGGAAAGAAAAAAAAAAACTCAGATTTTTGTCTTATTTTCCTACAGTGCTATATAAATGATATTATAGCTTTTTGAAAGTTTAAAAATAAAAGATTTTTTTCTTGTTGCTTATAGATCACGTCCAAACTACATTGAAGCTCCCTCCTCCAGCAGCCTTATATCCTAATGTTGATATGCACACATCATATGGTCCAGCCAAGAAGAACCTGAGTAGCCCCTATACTTTCCTGCTTTCACATAATTACTCATTTTGTCTACAGTGCCCTTTCCAATTCTGATTTAGATCCTCTTAACTGTTATCAATCTCTAGCCAAACTCAGTATCACTCTTAATTCATGCAACTTTTCCTGCTCCTCTAGTCATTTAAGACAGCACTGCCCTCAGAATTTACTTTGTGTTGAAGGCATTCAACCTTATGTCAGTTGTAAATACACTTCATTATTCAATAAGATTGCATTAAATACCAACTTTTCAAATACCAGACACAATTCCAGGCTCCAATGGGAAATGACATACAGATTTTGTCTAATTTTGCTACAGTGCTATATAAATATTATTACAGTTTAATAAAAGTTTAAAAATAAAAGATTTTTCTTAAACTCATACTTTGGAGTAATAAGGATATAGATCCAAATTCATGTTCTGCCACTTACTACAGTGTGATTCCAAGTAAATTAAACTGTGGAATAAGCTTTAAAAAAATCAGTATGCTGAGGATTCACCCTCCCTCTTTGCAGGTCTGTGTCTTTTGCACAAGTTTTTTCACTTATCAAATGAAGAAGGAGAGCGCTTGACATAATCCTAGGCAAATTTGCCCTTGAGTTCTCTCTGGACAAAATGTATAGTTCAGCCATGGGCACGTACTCCATTCAGAGACCGTATGTTGCAGTGAGACTTTTACTGGGACTTTTGGAAAGAGACTTGCTTTTTGTGTTTACTGCCCTAAATCTTCAAAAGATGGCAATCTAGAGCTGAATAGCTATTTTCACAGCACATGAAGCCTGACTTTGAAGCTAACATTGAAAATGCAGGAGCCATTATTTTTTCCTCCAGATTAAGAAAAAAATAAGTTATGATTACATTACTGTAGACCAAAATTCAGCTATGATTTAGCTAGTCCTAACTCCAGAATGTCCACCGGTGAGCCCCAAATTCCATCTGGCTTTAAGAAGTTTGGAATGGATTTCCTATTATTTACAAGAGAAAGAGTCTAAGATTAGTTTTTCATATTTCTAAAGCATGCATATTATCCACGTTACACTTGTTTGGTTTGATTGCATCCTCTTGTACAGTTCCTGGCACACAATGAGTGATTACAAATGCTATTTTCCTCTTCCCTTGGGATGATGAATTGTCGTCATAGTATTTTTCCTATAGTGGTTATAATAATTAGCCCTCAGTGAATTTTCATTGAAAAATAATGCACTTAGGAAAGTTTCTCTGAATATCTGGCTAGTATGGTAATTCTTCATAAAAGAAAAACTTACACTGAGCCAAGTCCCAATTTTTATCTTACTGAAAACTTCGCCATGACCTTAGGTGTTGTGGACACAGAGAATTGCCAGTTATCAGCCACCTGAATAACATCACATGATGGTAGTTCATTTTGAAGATATTTGTGGCACTTGAATTACCTCAAAAGTAACAAACTAAGATTGCAGTTTTAGAAGTTTTTTCAGTGTCTTTTAAATTATAACAGTTATTGATGGGGCCACTGGTTTACTTAATCTGGGCATCCATCTCTATGGCACATACAAATTCACATTTTCTATAAATGCTTTTAAAAGGTAAACTAAGGCACAATGAAATCTTTAAAGAGTGTATTTGAGCAAACGATGAATTAGGAGGCACCAAACTGAAGGTGGTTTTTGGCCTCTGCTGAGGGAATCAAAAACAAAAAAACCTTTTGTAGAGTGAACTGGAAGCAAAGCAAAGCAAATACTTGATTGGTTACAATTATTTAGTTACCTTTTTGGTCTATTCCATTGAAAGTCCCTAGTTATATAACAATAAATTAGTTAGTAACTATAAATTAGTTGGTTAAGCTGAAGTTTCACTTTTCTTTAATGTAAGAAAGCATTTGCAAGAACTAGCTCAAGTTAAGTTTCACTTATGTTAGCCAATAGCCCTCATTAAGTTGTGCTGATGTTTGCAAAAGGTCAAGGTTGCCTCCATGGCTTAACTGGCCGTAGTCGGCTCAGGGGATTCACCGTTTTATTGTAACAGTGCTACCAAGAAGAGAAAGTTTACTAGGACTTTCCTCAAAGGGAAACATTTTATTTCACTTAGGATTTGATGGAAACTTATGATTCAAAAAACCTTGAACCCTGGGAGTAATAAAATTCTTCTAGGGTTTAGAGAATCTATTTTTACCTCAAGTAGATTCTATTTTAATTCTCCTAAATTGCTTGTTCAAAATTTGTCTTTCACACAATTCTGAAGATGCCCTAGAGACTTAACTCAGTGAAATTTTCCCCGGTTGAAAGCCATGTATATTGAAGGAAATGTTTCATTAGTCTTCTCAGTTTTTATTTAGCTTTAACCTGTTTACAGAAATATTTGTTAATTGGTGAAGTTTGTAAGTTGGAATCTCAACCACCTCATAGCTGATATTTCTGCACAAATTATAATGCTTTTTTGTAAACTGAATTTTATTAAATTGTAACAATGAAGGGCAATATCATCTCCAGTTGACATTAAATATACTTATTAAGTAATTTATAAAGCTCAGGAAGTCTTGTCCATTCAGTTTAATTTGGAGTTTTAATATTGGTGTTGTAGAGAAAGCAAATCACAGTCTTCAGCAAACAAAACGTGGAAGAGATTCAAAATGTAGGATAGTTTTTGTTTGTTTGTCGATCATGAGCACTGATGATTCACACTACTCCTGGGATGTGCCTTAGTGCCACTGAGTGCCTTATATCTTACCAGAAATATTTAGAGAAAAAACATCCTGTAACAAAGATGCTATGGAAGGTTTCTAAATAAAATGACTATTAAATGGAATGCTGGAGGATTTTTTCTGAATGTCAGTAACCAAATAATAAACTTGTATGCTTATTACCTTATAAGTATCAGGTAGGTAAATGTTTAGACACTCAAAATTTATTAGGCAATTTAATAGGAATATCAATATGCATGCAAAATAAATTAGTAATGGACTTCACAATGATTTCTATCATGCTCAATGGGTGCCACTGGTCTAAAATGTAAACATCAATCCTATAATGTAATTTATCTCAGCACTTTGAGGAAAAACAGCATCGGGGGTTGAAATCATAGCTGTGATGGAGACCTTTATTTCGTCAAGGCCAAAAGGAAAATGTAGTAAAAACAAGAATATCTAAAATAAGAAGTCATTGAGATGTGTGATTATCTAGCAAATCCAGAAGCAGGTCAGTATTACCAACAGAACGACCAAATCAGAATCATAGTAGGTGTTCATTAGGAAAGTCAGGAAAGCATGAGGAGAGTAAGACAGAACCACATTCTTCTGGAAAATGGAGTTGTCAGAGACGTTCTGTAGGTGTCTAACCCTTTGAATGCGGGACTTTTTTGCTTATCTGTTTTGGTAGATATCACAAAAATTATGCACAGACCTTTTTTTTTTTTTCTTTTTTGGCTCATCAGCTGTCATTAGCGTTAGTGTATTTTATGTGTGCCCCCGGACAAAGCTTCTTCTTCCATTGTGGCCTAGGGAAGCCAAAAGTTTGGACACAGTGGCGTAGGAGGAAAAAATACTCCCTCAAGTCCAGATATGTGATATTGGTCTCATTATGTTCTGTACAAAAATTAAGGAAACTAAGCCCTGTATGTTGGTGAATCTCTTACATGTTTAATGATGATATGTTCACTTTTAGTGCCTTTTGTAGAAGATTAAGGTTATTCTTTTTTCTGCTCAAAAGGGAAAAATAAATAGTCACATTTCATTGTGAGGTGACCTGTAAAGTCACCTTATTCTTCTCTATGACTCTAGTAATATTATCAGATGTTGTATTGTTTGGCATTATCTGCTTCTGTCAGACCCTGCAACTTCTAGATATGGCAATACTCTATTCTCAATTACTTATAGAAAATGTGCCTGACCAGGGGATGAGAAAATGCTTAACTCAGACCCCACTCACTTTGGCCATTCACTTGGGGAACTACCTGAAATAATTCTTAGATGCACAAAAACGTACCTCTGTAACTTGATGTCTATATAACTTAATTTTGCATAAAAAAATCTGAAAGTATCAGTTGATTTCAAATCACTCTGTATATACATATATTTGTAGAAAGGCACACGTGTGCGTGTGGGGTGTGTGTGTGTGTGTATATTAAATAGTCAGGGCTCATCTTAAGCAAATGTATACCAAATTGTCAAAGATTCTAATTCTTGATGCTTGTTACCTATCAATGGTCAGATACTTTTAATATCACTTCACAAATAACTAGTCATAATTAAGTGTTTTATCTGTGTTTGTAATGATGATGATGCTTATTCTTTGCATATTTTAGCCCGTTTTTAATCATAACAACCATATTAATCATAGCAGTCTATTTTATGAATTAGAAAACACACTCAGATAAATTAAAATGGTTCACACAAGAATACATGGTTATTGAATTGCGGAGCTGAGAAACAAACCGTAGTCTGGTTGGAGTGCTACATGTAAGTCTTTTAAGGCACTTTGCTCTGCTGTGGGTACTACATGCCTCCAACTCACTCATCCACAAACACCAAACATACACACTCACCACCACTTAAAATTTGCCTTCCCTTCGTTTACATAGCCACCATTTGTTTGTTTGTTCTGTGGAGGCATGTTGAAACTACTATTTGGTAAGATATATTTCTGAAATAATGGACAGGCTTTTGAGATCTGTCTGTTATTAATGTGCAACTAACATTACGTCATTTTACAAGACACCAACTGAATAAAATTAGATTGATTATGTGTTTCATAATAATTCAGTAGTTACTATGTTCTGATATTTTCAATGCTTATATTATTTCCAGGAGAAAATAAGCACGCTCATTCATTATTTTCAGTATCATCTAAGAATGTCCCTTACAGTTGTCAATGTGTTAAAAAAAAAAAAGCTATAATCATCAATATTTGTACTCACTTTCATATAATACCAGCATAGACTTTAGAAGGGATATAACCTATACTTACATTTTTACTATAAGGGAAAATAATAACTATAAAATATATTTTCATTTCTAATCTATTATATCAGATTATATTGCTTATCTCTTTCAAAATGTTACTTCATATATAGTAGTTTGTAAAAAAATTAATCATTTGCAATGTCATAGTTACTTCATTACATTTGATTCATCAATTTAATTTTAATTTTGAATCCTTGTACAGTATTGATATACTTTAGTTCAATTCAATTATATTTTGTTCATTTAGTTTTATGAGTTGTAGAACTGAAAATAATTTCAGGTGTTCTTTAGAATTTTATAAATACCTTTATCATGAGAAATTGTAAAAACAGAATTCTGTAGCTGTATGAGAAGCTAATTGGGCAGCTTTTTAAATCATCAGCAAGAGATAAAAGGGAAAATTAAAAGGCAACAGATTTTAGATAAAATACTTTTGTTGAGTGGGATATTCGTTTTCACTATGAGTGCATCTAGTACAATGAGCTGCTCACTTATTTCTAAGTAGCAGTTTTTATTTTCTCTCTAGTACATGAAGCACATAAAAGAAAAAAATAGTAAGAATAGGCTTTGGCCCACTTACAGATAAATAGGAAAACCTCAAATGGCCAGATGGGCTCATAGGCAGAGAATCACTTCAGATGGCTCAACATTATCTCACTTTTATAGACAGCTATTTAAATTTCTTTACAACCATAGCCTTTTCCCAGTATATTTCTTCACCCTTCCTGCCTTTAATGAAATTCATTCTTCTTATCGAAGGCTTCTTTTTGCACATATGCTTGGTAGTCTTTTCTAAACAGCTTTGACTTGTGCGGGAATGAGGGGAGGAATTGTTTGCCTTGCCCATCTTTGCCTACACTGTCATTTATAGACCATTAATCCTCCACCAATATGAGAAAAAGACAAAAGCATCCTCTTCAAAGGAGTAAGTCTTCCGTCTCAATTGTATCACTCCCGAGTCTTCTTACTTCTTGTTATCTCACAGCATCCAAGCCACCCCTTTTAAGGAAATCCTCTTGACGACTTCAGGAACTTCCTTTTTCTCTATGCCAAGCCCTACCAAAGTGACTTCTGCTTCCATGTGGAAAACTCATCCACCATCTCACTTCTCACATTCAGAAAATTCCCAAATGCTGACAATTCTATCACCAACACCAACATGTACATTTTAATTTGTTGAATTGCCTTATTGCTCATATTGCATTTGTTAAGTCATTGCTTCAAATATGATAAAGTGTCCATTCTCTTTAAAAGAAATAACAAGATACTTTCATGGGATTAAGACCTTTCCTGACTTCGTGGTTTTTTTTTTTTTTTTTTTTTTTTGACAGAGTCTCGTTCTGTCACCAGGCTGGAGTGCAGTGGCACCATCTCTGCTCACTGCAAGCTCTGCCTGCCAGTTTCACGCCATTCTCCTGCCTCAGCCTCCCGAGTAGCTGGGACTACAGGTGCCCACCACCACGCCCGGCTAATTTTTTGTACTTTTCAGTAGAGACGGGGTTTCACCGCGTTAGCCAGGATGGTCTCGATCTCCTGACCTCGTGATTCGCCGGCCTCGGCCTCCCAAAGTGCTGGAATTACAGGTGTGAGCCACCACGCCCTGCCCGTTGTTTTATTTTCCTTCTTTTTTTCCCACCCTCGCTAGCTGTTACCTCCTACTGTCAAACTCGCAGTGATCTCTCCTTCCACCAAACTGCTCACAGTGCCTCTACCATGCCAGGCTCTCTTAATGCTTCAATGTCTCTTCTCCTAGCCTTGCCTCCTCTGTTGAACCTATTCCAATGCCTCCAATTTCTATTTTAATGTCATTATATGCAAGTTCTTATAATAGCAGAACTCATTTTTTTCAAACACTTGTTGACATATTTGTCTTCATTATGAGAATAAATCCCTTAATAACAAAATTACAATCATTGTATTGTTATTCCCAATACATAGTTTATTGCCTGGTATATGGTTCAAATTCAGAATGTTAAGTGAAGGAATTATTGAATATACTCGGTAGAAGTTACTTGCTAACTTCTTTGAAAACTTTCCCCTGCAATCTTAAAACTACCAAAAATTTTCTTTTGTTTTCTCTATTGCAAGCAAGAGCTGATAATCATAATTATTCTGAATGATATAGATGTTCCAAAGTTGTGACAGGCTCAATCTGACCATCTGCAGGCATAGATGGGACATAGGCATAGATGAAGGGTTTTGATACAGATATTACAAATACCTACATTTTAATGAATACTGTCCCTCACTATTAAAATGGCTTAATACATAAACAGAGTTTGATACCTTATGTTGTGTTATAATACATGTGTCAATGAGACACTTCATACTGAAGTGAAGGTGAACCTATTCTGGTGAAGTCAGAAGAAGTGCAGCCGAAGCAATGATGCACAAAATGCATGTTGGAGAAGTGGAAGAAAGTAAAACTTGGCACATGAAAATGTCAAGGGATGGTTTGCCAAGAAAATTGAACATTAATTCACCAATAAATACTCGGGAATGATTACGGTTTTCACACATTGTGCAGGCAAGCAAGCAACAGCCAAAACCTCCCTAAAAGTTAGAAGAAACTAGGAGAGTATGTAAATCTCCTGAGAAGGGGAGGAAGAAAAATGTGTTTAGATTTTTATCCTATTTAAAGGCTACCATGAGTAGTTGGGTGCTTTTACGGGGACTTGAGGGCTAGTAAAATCACCCCTCCAACTGGAAGTATTCTGCTGTGTCCCCTGCCTGAATTGGTGACCACACAGCAATCTCTTAAATATTTGGCCTCCGTTAAAAGAATAAGTATCTTTTGCTTGGTTCTCTTGGAAAATTTTTACTCTATGACAACCACAAAAATTTGCACAGTAATAGATTGTCAGCAAATCAAGGCAACAAATGTGAGGAAACTTACAGGTAGAGAAAATAACACATGTAAAGGCTGGTTTAAATGAAAAAGCACGGTGTACTTACTTTATAATAAAATAAAATAAACTTTAAAAAAAGTTTTGGTTCTTTGGGGGGAAGTCCAGTTGTTTCTTTGTGGTAGAATTATAAGTGCTACATTTATTGACAAATCTTGTAGAGTTGCCAAGGGACCATCTGGTTTTGATTGCTTACTAAGAAGACTCAACTCCTTTTACAAAAATATTTTAAATTTTTGTGAATATGTTTTTTATATATGTAATTACGTATATAATATATACATATATATGGATTACAGGAGATGCATTCATACACCGCATGATAATCACATCAGGGTAAATGAAGTATCCATCACCTCAAGCATTTGTCCTTTTTTGTGTTACAAACAATCCAGTTATACTCTTTTAGTTAAATGTGCAAGAAATGATTGTTGACTGTAGTCACCCTGTTGTGCTATCAAATACTGGATTTTATTCATTCTAACTATATTTGTGTATCCACTAACCATCCCCACTTATCCCTCTTCCCCTCCCCAGTTACTTTTCAGCCTCTGTTAACCATTATTCTAGTCTCTATCTGCATTGGTTTAATTGTTTGAAATTTTAGCTCCCACAAATAAATGACAACATGTGATGTTTGTCTTTCTGTGCCTGTCTTATTTCACTTAACGTAATGACCTCCAGTTACAACCATGTTATTGCAAATCACAATATCTCATTTTTTTATAACTGATTAGTACTTCATTGTGTATATGTACATTTTCTTTATCCATTTGTCTGGTGATGAGCACTTAGCTTGCTTCCAAATCTTGGTTATTGTGAACAGTGTTGCAAAAAACATAGGAGTGTAGGTATCTCTTCAAAATACTGATTTCCTTTTTGGGGGGTTATATACCTAGCAATGGGATTTCTGGATAATATGGTAACTCTACTTTTAGTTTTCTTGAGGGACTTCCAAACTATTCCCCACAGTGGATTTTCAAATTGGCATTGCCACTACCTGTCTACAAGGGTTCCCTTTTCTTCCCATACTTATCAGCATTAGTTATTGCCTGTCTTTTGAATAAAAGCCATTTTAACTGGAGCGAGATGATATCTCATTGCAGTGTTGATTTGCGTTTCTCTGATGATCATTGTTAGCACCTGTTATACTCCTATTTGCCATTTGTATGTCTTCTTTTGAGAAATGCATATTCACATCTTTTGCCCAGTTAGTTTTAACTGGATTATTAGATTTTTTTTCTTATAGAGTTTTTTGAGCTTCTTATATGTCCTAGTTATTAACCGTTTGTCAGATGGGTAGTTTGCAAATATTTCTCCCATTCAATACATTGTCTCTTCACTTTGTTGATTGTTTCCTTTGCTGTGCAGAAGCTTTTTAATTTGATGTGATCCCATTTGTTCATTTTTCCTTTGGTTGCCTGTGCTTATCAGATACAAAAAATCTTTGCCTAGTCCAATTTGCCTAGTCCAAACTCAACCCCATTGAGTTTCCTCAATGTTTTATTGTAGTAGTTTTATATTTTGAGGTCTCACATTTAAGCCTCTAATCCATTTTGATTTGATTTTTGTGTATGGCAAGAGATGGGGGTCTAATTTTATTCTTCTGCATATGGATATCCAGTTTTCCAAGCACCATTTATTGAAGAAACTGTTCTTTCCTGAATGTATGTTCTTGGCACCTTTGTTGAAAATGACTTTACTATATATATGTGTATGGATTTGTTCCTGGATTCTCTATTCTGTTCCATTGGTCTATGTGTCTGTTTTATGCCAGTACCATGCTGTTTTGGTTACTACAGCACTGTAGTATAATTTGAAGCCAGTTAATGTGACTCCTCCAGTTTTGTTCTCTTTGCTCAGGATTGCTTTGGCTATTCTGGGATATTTGTGGTTCCATATACATTTTAGGGGTTTCTTTTTCTATTTCTGAGAAGAATGTCATTGGTATTTTAATAGTGATTGCACTGAATTTGTAGATTGCTTTAGGTAGTTTGGAGATTTAAAAACTATTGATTCTCTCAATCCATGAACATGGACTATCTTTTTATTTTTTCTGTCCTCTTCAATTTCTTTCATCAGTGCTTTACAGTTTTCATTGTTGAGATCTTTCATTTCTTTCATTAATTCCTAGATATTTAATTTTATTTGTAGCTATTATATATGGGATAATTTTCTTGATTTCTTTTTCAGATTGTTTGCTGTTGGCACATAAAAATGCTACTGATTTTGTATGTTGATTTTTTTATCCTGCAACTTTACTGAATTTGTTTATCAGTTCTAATAGTTTGCTGTGGAATCTTTAGGTTTACCAAATATAAGATTATATCATCTGCATACAAGGATAATTTGACTTTTTCCTTTGTAATTTGAATGTCTTTTATTTCTTTCTCTTGTTTGATTGCTTTAGCTAGAAAATCTAGTACTGTATTGAATAACAGTGGTGAAAATGGGCATTCCTGTTGTGTTTCAGCTCTTAGAGGAAAGGCTTTAAGTGTTTCCCCACTCAGTATGATGCTAGCTGTGGGTCTGTTGTATGTGGCTTTTATTATGTTGAAGTGTGTTCCCTCTAAAACCAGTTTTTTGAAGGTTTTTATCATAAAGGGATATTGAATTTTATCAAAAACCTTTTCAGCATCAATTACATGATCATATAATTTTTGTCCTTCATTCCACTGACATGATGTATCACACTGATTGATTTACATATTTCTGGAATAAATCACACTTGGTTATGTTAAATACCTTTTAAATTTATTACTGAACTTAGTTTGCTCATATTTCATTGAGGATTTTTACATCAATGTTCATCAGGGATATTCGCCTGTAGTTTTTTTTTAATGTTTCTTTGTCTGGTTTTGGTAACAGGATGATGCCGGCCTTATAGAATGAGTTTAGAATTATTTTCTCATCTATTGATTGGAAAAGTTTGAGTACGGTTGGTATTACTTCTTTCAATGTTTGGTAAAATTTAACAGTGAAGCCATTGAGTCCTGGGCTTTTCTTTGCTCAAAGACTATTTATTACAGCTTTGGTCTTATTGCTTGTTATTAGTATATTCAGGTTTGAATTTATTCATTGTTCAGTCTTGGTAGATTGTAAGTATCCAGGAATGTATCCGTTTCTTTTAAGTTTTCTAGTATATTGGCATATAGTTGCTCACAGTAGCCCCCAGTGATCCTTTGGATTTCTGTGCTATCAATTCTAATGTCTGCTGTTTTTTAAATCTCTGATCATATTTATTTGAGTCTTATCTCTTTTTTCCCTAATATGGCTAAAGATTTGTTACTTTTATTTATATTTCAAAAAAAAATTGCCATTTCATTGATCTTTTCTATTTTTTGTTTCAATTTATTTCTGCTCTGATATTTGTTATTTCTATTCTACTAATTTTGGATTAAGTTTGTTCCTGTTTTTCTAGTTCTTTAAGATGCATCATTAGTTTATTTGAAGTTTTTTTACCTTTTTTGATATAGACGCTTATAACTATATACTTCCCTCTTAGTACGGTTCACATTGTGGATTTGAGTATGTTGTGTTTTCATTATCATTTGATCCAAAAATGTTTTTAATTTCATTCTTAATTTCTTCATTGACTCGCTATATTGTTCAATTTTTATGTGTTTATTTAGTTTTCAGAATTCCTCTTGTTACTGATTTTGAATTTTATTCGATTGTGGTCATAGAAGATGTTTGATATAATATCAGTTTTTTTAACGTTTTAAGACTCATTTGTGACTTAACATATAGTCTCTCTATATTTTGAATTTTATTCCATTGTGGTCAGAGAAGATGTTTGATATTATATCAGTTTTTTTAACGTTTTAAGACACATTTGTGACTTAACATATAGTCTCTCCTTAAGAATGATCCATGTGCTGAGGAGAAAAATGTGTATTCTGAAGCCATTGGATAAAATGTTAAATATTTATATGGTGCTTTGGCCTATATTACAGATAAGGCCAGTGTATTTTTGTTGACTTTCTGTCTGGATGATCTGTCCAATGCAGAAAGCATAGTGTTGAAGTCTCCAGCTATTATTAGGGTCTATTTCTCTTTTTAGATCTAATAATATTTGCTTTATATATCTGGGTGCTTAACTATTGGATACATATATATTTACAATTATTAAGTGCTCTTGCTGAATTGCCCCCTTTATTATTATATAATAATCTTCTTTGTCTTTTATAGTTTTTGTTTTGAAATCTATTCTATCTGTCATAAGTTTAGCTACTGCTGTTCTTTTATTGGTTTCCATTGGCATAAAATATCTTTTTTCATCCCTTTATTTTCAGTCTATGTGTGTCTTTATAGGTGAAATGTGTCTGTTGTAGGTTGACTCTTGTTTTCTTTATCCATTCAACCACTCTATGTCTTTTGATTGAAGAGTTTAGTCTATTTACATTCAATGTTACTGTTGACAAGTAAGAACTTACTTCTGCCATTTTATTGTTGTTTTCTGGTGATTTTGTGGTCTTCTCTTTCTTCTTTCTCCCTTTCTGTCTTCTTTTAAGTGAAGGTGATTTTTTTCTAGTAGTATGTTTTCATTTCTTGATTTTTACTTTGTTTATCTGTTGTATTTTTTTTATTTGAGGTTACCATGAGGCTTACAAATAATATCTTTTAACTCATTATTTTAAACTGATAGCTATTTAATACTGACTACATAAATAATCAAACTAACAATCATAGAGAAAGCTAGTAAAGCCTTACATTTTAACTTTGCTTTCCTTTTTTAAAAAACTTTTTGTTTTTTCTATTTATATCTCATTGTACTATGTCTTGAAAAGTTGTTGTGCTTATTATTTTGATAGGTTCATTTTTTAGTCTTTCTAGTCAAGATATGAGTAGTTTATACATGACAATTACTCTGTTACCAAATTTTGTGTTTCTCTGTGTACTTACTGTTACAGTATAGCTTGTTCCTTCAGATGATTTCTTATTAACATCCTTCTATTTCAGATCAGATAACTGTCTTTAACATTTTTTGTAGGGCAGGTCTGATGTTGATTAAATCCTTCAGCTTTTTATTATCTGGGAAATTCTATTTCTCCATGTTTGAAGGGTATTTCTGCTACATATACTATTCTAGGATAAAGCATTTTTTTTCTTCAGCACTATTAAATATGTCATGCCACTCTCTCTTAGCCTATAAGGTTTCCACTGAAAAGTCTGCTGTCACTGTATTGGAGCTCCATTGTACACTATTTGTTTCTTTTCTCTTGCTCCTTTTGGAATCTTTTATTTATCCTTTTCCTTTGGGAGTTGGATTTTTTTTTTTTTTTTTTTTTTCCTGATGGAGTCTCGCTCTGTCACCCAGGCTGGAATGCAGTAGCCCGATCTTGGCTCACTGCAAGCTCCACCTCCCGGGTTCACGCCATTCTCAGCTTCCCAAATAGCTGGGACTACAGGCGCCCACTACCATGCCCAGCTAATTTTTTGTATTTTTAGTAGAGACGGGGTTTCACCATGTTAGCCAGGATGGTCTCAATCTCCTGACCTTGTGATCCACTTGCTTCGGCCTCCTAAAGTGCTGGGATTACAGGCATGAGCCACCACACCTGGCCAGGAGTTGGATTATTAAATGTCTAGAGATAGTCTTATTTGGGTTAAATCTGCTTGGTGTTGTATAACCTTTTTGACTTGAATATGGATATCTCTTTCTAGATTTGGAAAGTTCTCTGTTATGATGGCTTTGAATAAACTTTCTAACTGTATCTCTCTCTCTCTACCTACTCTTTAATGCCAATAACTCTTAGATTTGCCCTTTGAGGATATTTTCTAGATCTCGTAGATGTGCTTCATTCTTCTCATTTTTTTTTTTCTTTTTGCTCCTCTGTGTATTTTCAAATAGCCTGTCTTCAAGCTCACTAATTCTTTCTTCTGCTTGGTGACTTCTGCTATTAAGAGACTTTGATGCCTTCTTCAGTATGTCATTTGCATTTTTAAGCTCCAGAATTCCTGCTTGACTTATTTTAATTATTTCAATCTCTTTGTTAAATTTACCTGATAGGATTCTGAATTCCTTCTCTGTGATATCCTGAGTTTCACTCAGTTTCCTCAAAAGAGCTATTTTGAATGATGTGTCTGAAAGGTCGCATCTCTGTCACTTCAGGAGTGGTCCCAGGTGACTTATTTAGTTTGTTGGATTAGAACATTTTTTTCCTGTGTGGTATTGATGCTTGCCGATGTTCTGGGCATTGAACATTCAATGCAGTGTCTGGCCATTAAAGAGTTTTATATTTATTGTAGTTTTCACAGTCTGGGATCTTCGTACTATCCTTCTTGGGAAGGCTTTCCAGATGTTAAAAGGGACTCCTGTGTTGTAATCTAACTTTTTGTTCTCTGCAGCCATATCTGCATTAGAGAGAACTCTAAGCTCAGTAACACTGTGGCTCCTGCAGACTCAGAAAGTTACTGCCTTGATGGTCTTGGATAAGGTCCTGAAGAATTGTCTGATTACCAGGCAGACACTCTTTCTTTCTTCCTTACATTCTTCCAAACAAAGTCTTTCTGTGCTGAACTCAATGGAGCGAGGGGAGGGGTGATACAAACACCCCTGTGGCCAACACCACTGAGACAGTGCTGAGTTAGAGCTGAAGCCAGCACATTAGTGGATCTTGCCCAAGGCCTGTGGTAAGCACTGCCTAGTTAGCACCTATGTTTGCTCAAGGCCCTTGGGCTCTACAATCAGCAGGTGGGAAAGCCAACGAGGCTTATATCCTTCCTTCAGGGCAGTGAGTTTCCCCCAGCCCCGGGCAGGTCCAGAGATACCATCTGAGAGCCAGGGTCTAGAGTGGAAAACTTTAGGAATCTGCTTGGTGCCCTATTCTACTGCGACTAAGCTGCCACCCAAGCCACACACACACAAAAAGCCCTTCCCAGTCTTTCCTCCCATTTTCACTGTTCTCCCTGTGGTCCCCACTGCCCCAGGCTTGCAGTGAGCACTGCCTGGCTACACTCAATCCCAAGAGCGCTTCGGTAAGCTTGTGGTAAGTGCTGCTAGGCCTGGGACTCTTACTTCACAGCAGTGGGCTCCTCCCAGGCCCAGGGTAGGTCCTAAATGTCATCCAAGGGCCAAAACCTATAATCCAAACCTCAAGAGCCTGCTTGGTGCTCTGCTCCACTGTGGCGGAGCTGGTCCCCAAGCAGCAAAACTAAGTCCCTTTTACTTTTTCCTCTCCTTTTCTCAAGCATAAAGAGTCTCTCCCTTTGGGCACCACAGCTGGGAATGTGCTTGGTCACACTTGAAGCCAGCACATCTGTGAGTGTCACTCTGAGCCCATGGTGAGTACTGTGCGGGTATCACTGCTGATTATTCAGGACTCAATGGCTCTTTAGTCAGCAGGTGATGAGTCTTGCCCAGACTGGGTTCTTCCATTTAAAGCAGTGGTTTCCCTTCTGGCCCAGGGTGTGTCTAGAAATGTCATCCAGGAACTAGGGCCTGGAATGGGGGCCTGAGAGCTCTGCCCATTGCCCTATCCTACTCTGTCTGAGCTGGTATCCAAGTTACAAGACAAAGTCCTTTTTAATTTTCTTTCTCCTTGCCTTAATTAGAGGGAAGGAGTCTGTCCCAAAGCTGCAAGCTGCACTACCTGGGGTTGGGGGAGGGGTGGTGCAATCACTCCCTAGGCCGCCTAGGCCAGTGTCTCCCTAGGTCACCAGCCACCCTATTCTGCTGGCTCTGAGCCCAACGCAGCACCCAGACTTGCCCAAGAATTGCAGTCCTTGTGACCTAGACTGCCTTTCAATTTATTTAGGACCCCAGAGCCCTTTAGCCCATGGGGGTGAGATTTGTGGAAACTCAAGTTCTGACCCCTGGAATGGATGAAATACTGGGTTCAATGCTCCCTCCATAGGTAGCATGTGAGTTCTGTTTGATGTTGCTTTCTGCTCTGACAGAGCAGCACTGAGTTCCATTGCAAAGTCCTAAAACCACTGCACTCTCCTTTCCCAAGAACACTGATTCTCTCTCTGTGCCATGTGGCTGCTGCTATGGGGTAAGGGAGGAGCTGCCTTGGATTTCAAGACTGTCTTTTCTATCCTCTTCAGTGCCTCTTTTAGTGATAATAAGTTAAAAATAGGTAGAGTGATTACTCATCTGATTTTTGACTTTTATAAGGGTGGTATTTTGTATTGATAGTTGTTCAGTTTGGTGTTCCTGTAGGGAAGACAACTGGTGAAGGCTTCTATTCAGCCACCTCGCTCTGCCTCCTCAACTTCTTGATTAAAAATAATTTGTTGTTTCTGTGTACCATTTGTCACATTCATAATATGGCTAATTGTTATCAGACATTGTCTTTACGTATCATTTATATATGTGTGTTTTATTCTGAGTCCATTAAGAAGCAGACACCAAGCTGATTTCAAGCAGTTTATTTAGGGGCACACCTTTTTGAGAAAAAAATTGAGAGGGAGCTGAAGAATTCTCAGGAATTTGTCTGACCATGGTGCCGGTCTGACCCTGATTGAAAAAGATGGTAACAAAGGAAGTTAGTTTGGATGAAGGCATCTTAGACTGACATAGAGTCTAAGGAATACTTAGCAATGCTGTTGGAAGCTCCAGAGCCAAAATCCTTATGCAGTGAATCCTCACATCATCTCTGCTTTAGTATCAGCACTAGATTCAGCCACTGGCTCAGAGCAGCTTGTGAAAAACAAGGTCATTTCACAAATGCAGCTATAGGTTTCAAAGCAAAGGTGTGGGACCCTTGTCAAATTAAGCTCCTCAGAGGAGAAGTTCTGTTGAGTTCATTCCCATGGCTGACATCGCATATAATATGGCTGCTACAGAAGTTAAAATTCAGCAAAAGTTTAATAAAATAAATTTAATTATACTAAATTAAAAGTAAGAATAAAAAGGGAGAGCCTTTTCTAAGGAAATTTATTAACATCTGGATGAAACTGTAAAGTTAACTTCTATTATGAAACATTAGTGTCTAATGTAGAAGTTCTCTAACCCTAGCTAAATTCTATTTTGTACACTTCTAATATCGGCATATTAGTAAAACTTGGTTTTCTATATTAGATAATGTATTATTTACATTTTAAGCTCAACAATTGATTTAGACCATTAAAATCTGTTGTCATAGTGTTGATATAATTTATATTTAAATGATCTTTGGTAAAAAATATGTGTATTTTAGAAAACCATATTTTGTTGTTTTCTCTGAGATAGTTGGCAAACTTTTTAAGTGTGGCTAGAGACCATTAGGTAAACAAATAAATATTACATAAAATTATTTTAAAGTCACTCATAGCAAGAGATCAGACAAAGTAAGGTTGTTTTACTTTTCTTCACAGTTACTCGGGAGGCTGAGGCAGGAGAATCACTTGAACCCGAGAGGCAGAGGTTGCAGTCAGCCAGATTGTGCCACTGCACTCGAGCCTGGGCAACAGAGTGAGACTCCATCTCAAAAAAAAAATTGTCTTCTATTAGATGATTTGTTCCCTCGACGTTTGAGAGGAGGAGGGGCAAGTGGCAGAAGTGGACTCTGAATAATTTCTGTACCAAAACACTCATCTTCCTATCTGCTATCTGCTTACAAGCTCTGTCTTTTGTTTAAAATTCACACTGAATCATGTCTGTTAGTTCTGAGAATCTTTCCAGATTTCTCCTGTACCATTGCCTAGCAGCATGTATATTACCCTGACTCTTTCTTATATTCTCAAGACTTATTATGATTACAGCTATTGAAGCATTTATCATACTGTTTATCTTTGCACTTGTTTAGATATTGAGATTCTAGAGGTTAGGTATTAGAATTTGTTCAACTGTTCACACAGTGCAATAACTAGCAAACAATTATTGTTAAATAAGTTTTATTTGAATAGAATTGCTACATATAATTAATTCAAAAATTTAATCATTATATATAATGAATAATATGCAGATACAAAAATGTTTATGAATTACACAGTATAAATAATATTAAGCAAGTAGTATGGATTGAGATATCAACTAGAAGATGTTCATTTTTTTCATTAAGCATTTTTTCCAATGCTTTTTGAAGTTTAAACCTTTGATAAACTCCCAAATAATCTGTCCTTTTTTTCTATGTACCAATTTAAAATTTAAAAAGAAATCCTTACAGCACCTTTAAGCTCTACCCTCACTCCTGAGAGAGAAGTGGTTGCCTCACATCTGATAGAGAAAAAGAGAGAACAGAATTTGGGAACATGGGATCTAATCCAAGCTCTTCAATAAGTGAGCTGTGTGATTTCAGGTATATCCTTTAATCTCACTGGGTTTCAAGGTTTTCATCTGTAAAGTGAGGGGATTGAACCAGATCATCTCCAAAGTCACTCCAGCTCCAAAGCAAACTCCAGGGTCTTAAGACTGCCTCAGACCAGAACATCCAGCTTTCTGTGCTATTCTTCTCTCTAATGACTTGTGGTAGTGCACAAGAACTACTAAGTGTTAATCATTCTCTTAAAGGAGGCAACAATTCTTCAGAATAGGAATTTCCTGGGCAAAAACTAGCTATGAAAATGTGATACACGAATCATTCAAAAATCTACTATATCTAAAATAGAGCTCTATTCACCATACTGCCAAGTGTACCCTTAAGTATAAATAAATCCTAGGCTCTATAAACCTGTTCTGTTGACATTCTGCCAGAGACAGACACACCCATATTCTTTGGATCTGGCATCTAACATACCTCGATATGGCTAATATCTAAATATGGAAAACTTGGACATTAAATCAAGATGGTAGATTTTCTGGATAGAGAGAGAGATATATATGGGATATATATATATGGGATATATATATGGGATATATATATGGGATATATATATGGGATATATATGGGATATATATGGGATATCTATATGGGATATCTATATATGGGATATATATGGGATATATATATGGGATATATATGTGGGATATATATATATGGGATATATATATATGGGATATATATATATGGGATATATATATATGGGATATATATAAGTGGGATATATATATGGGATATATATATGTGGGATATATATGTGGGATATATATATGGGATATATATATGTGGGATATATATGGGATATATATATGGGATATATATATGGGATATATATGTGGGATATACATATATGGGATATACATATATGGAATATATATATGGAATATACATATATGTGGAATATATATATGGAATATACATATATGTGGAATATATATATGGAATATACATATATGTGGAATATATATATGGAATATATATGTGGAATATATCTATATATATATGGAATATATATATATATATTCTTTCCTAGCTCTCAGTTTATCCCTAACTTTAGTGTCAGCCTCTGAAAACTTTTAACAGCATATAATCTTTTTTAAAAAAATTCTTAAAATTGAAGCTCATTTGCAGTGTGTTATTTGCAAAGATCCAGAGTAGTATTCTACCACATTCTGACAATTTCTGCAAAAGACAAAATTACAACCAATTTATTTATAGATCTAATGGCTTTTATTTGCCGTTCATGAATTGAGGCTGGCTCCTTCCAACAAAATGTAATAAAGAGTTCACACTGGGCAATGGCAAAACAGTGAATTTTGTAAGGTGGGAACAAGAAAACAGAACAATGGGAAAAAAGCCAATTGGTTAACATTCAGTTATTTGAGTTTGCTTTTCTTTGTAAGGGTTAAAGCAGAGAGGACTCCCTTATGCTGACTCTGATTTCAAAACAACTAGTTTGTTTTTAAATCAATCTACTTCCATAAAGTTTTAGTTTGATTATCTGACATTTAGTATAAGTGACTTCATTTTCATTTGGACTGGTCTGCTAGGACCTAGTACAGGATCTCAGTCCAAAATAATGGCCTCCCAGAATTCTTTAACATTTCCAATCTCTATATTTTGAGTCTGGTTATTTGCAAAATCTTACCAGCATAATGAATTTTGGAGAAAAATAAGAAAGGAGCAATATTCCCTTTCTTTAGAAAAAAATATAAAAAGAGATAGATGAGGGAATATTACAAAAGATAACCAATTTTTTTTTTTATTTAAAGGAGGAAAAGGAGATGTAAGCTTTTATTTAAATAAACAAAAATGCAAGTCTTCTACAGGAAGCATTTAAGAAATTATTTTCCTGTTCCTCAAAAAATAAAACCTTAAAAAAAAACTAGTTGCCTTAAAAACATTATATCATTTAACACTATGCTCTATGTTCCCACTAAACAGTAAATGATTATTTTAATGAAATGAACAATATATATGCAAAGACAAAATAATTATATTAAAACCACTTCAAGAGTTACTCTTATTACATGGATAATCTGAGCAATCTTTCAAGGTCAGCACAAATGTATTTCCCCTCCCACTGTGATGATAAGCAATATAAAATACTAGGAAAGTGCCAGGCGTGGTGGCTCAGGCCTGTAATCTCAGCACTTTGGGAGGCCGAGACAGGCAGATCACGAGGCCAGGAGATCGAGACCATCCTGGCCAACACAGTGAAACCCCATCTCTACTAAAAATAAAAAAAATTAAAAATGCTGGGCGTGGTGGCGGGCACCTGTAATCCCAACTACTTGGGAGGCTGAGGCAGGAGAATAGCTTGAACCCAGGAGGCAGAGCTTGCAGTGAGCCCAGATTGCACCACTGCACTCCAGCCTGGGCGACAGAGTGAGACTCCGTCTCAAAAAATAAAATAAAATAAATAAAATAAAAATATTAGGAAAGATCAAGCCTTGTCCACTGCCTCAAGCCACTTTCAAGTTGGCTTTGGATGAACTGCTGTTATTTCATTTGCAGGACTAATACATCACCCTGGAAGAAGGTATTTTCATTGTGGTCTATATCTATCCAATTATCTCAATGATGAAATGCACAGTGTTTGTTTCACTAATATCTCAGTCTCCGGAAATTCAAGTTAATACTGAATGAAAAATATAGTAGGCCTAAACAAAGTCCATAATTAACTTTTAAAAAAGAAAAATAGTGAACTATCATGCCAAAAAAAAGATATGAAGAAAACTGAAATGCATAAGAGAATTATCAGAGAATTATCCCATTTCAAAAAACATAAAGAAAAATTTTAAAACATCTAAAATTCAAACACATATATTCAATGAAAGCAATTGAGAAGATTTTTCTCATTAAAGACTCAGTCAGTTGTTACTTTTGATAGCCAGCATTTCTGAGATAAATCACAATGTGTTTTACTAAAAATTACTCTTCACAGGATATTTTAGAAGACTATTTCCAGGAAACCTTTAAAGAAGGATCATAATATTTTATACTAAACTCAACACTAACTGTTTTTATTTATTTTTTTTTTACTAGTCAAGTCATGAACTTGGAAAGAACTTTCCATATGAGGGAAATGGTGATTGTCCCATATGCTTTTGAAATCTGTTTCCTGTAAAGAAATGGAGTTTTAAGTCTCATCAATTTTTAAACATAAAGGAAGTACTTGACATAGTGTAGTGAAAAAAAGTTATAGTCTCTCATTATTAATTCACAGATCAGCTGTTCAAGCAAAATTGTTTCTGAATTTATAGCAAACTAAAAGAAGCATAAAAATTATTTCTTTCTTGTGGTCTCCATAAACAGCTTTAACAGGTACTAGGTAATAAGTGCAATTCCAAATAGATAAGTGAAGCTGTGATCGGGTTGTACTATGCTGTAATGTGTTTTCAGTCCATAGGCCCATTCCAGAGCAACGCTGACTTCTTTTGTATTCTCTTCCTAAGGAAGAAATGTGATGCATTGAGGTATGATTTATCTCAGAAAAATAAAGCAAACTCCCTAGGGTACTTTGAAGAGTAGTATTTAGGTGTCCTGCAGGGAATGCTTAAAGCACTTGCTGTTTTTGTTGTTGCTGCACACAGTCTGCTAGAAGAAAGCAAGGGTTAGCAATACAGACAGCCCTAAGGTCCAGCGTAGATGCTCAGGTTCTCTGAGATATGCTAGCACTTCCATGCTTTTAGATCTCTTGGCACCATCATCACCTTCTCTATGATCATTCCAAAACTTCCTAGTTTCCGAGATATTCAAAGGTAATCAAAATAAGAAAATTGGTTCTGGACTTTTAAAAATATTCTCACTAGCTCAAGAGAAAAAACTGCTTTTCTGTTCAGAAATATAATGACTCTCATTAAAATATCAATAGCAGTAATAGTAGACGCTCTTCACATCGAAAGACATTTTTTTAACACACAGACACCCACATTATTTTGTGCTAGGCAATCTACTGGGTACTTAATTTATAACATTTACAGTGTTCTAAACAATCCTTTACAACAGAAATTTATAGATATTAATAAAAAATGAAATATGGAAATTATGTAATGCCAACTATATTAGCCTGGCTTCTCTAAAGAAACAGAAGCAATACCATATATACAATACCATATATATATTATGACCTATATAATATACATAATAAATCTCTTTATATATTCGTATATTCAATACATGAAAATATATATGCTGTATATAATATACATAGCACATATAAGGTATTGAATATATGAATATATAAAGAGATTTATTATAAGGTATTGGCTCATGCAATTATGAAGGCTGAAAAGTCCCACAATCTGCTGTCTGCAAGCTGGAGACTGAGAGAAGTTGGTGGTATAGTTTGAAAGCCTGTGAGCTAGAAAGCTGATGATGTAGGTTCCAGCCATTTTCTAAAGATTTGAGAATCAAGAGCATTTACGGCAGTAGAAAACCAATACCCCAGCTCATGCAGTCAGGCTGAAAGCAAATTTAAGCTCCCTCCTCCTTTTTGTTCTATTCAAGCCCTCAACAGATTGGACGATGCCCACCCACATTAGGGAGAGCCATCTGCCTCATCCAGTCCACCAATTCAAATGTGAATCTTTCAGAAACACTCTCACAGACATACCCAGAAATAATATTCAATCAGCTATCTGGGGATCCTGTGTTCCAGTCAAGTCAACACATAAAATTAACCATCACAGGTCCACTCTTTTTGAACTTGGAACCCATGCACATCTCCTTAAATCCTAATCTCCAAATAAAGGCAATAACAAAGTTCCAACTCACCTGATACAACTATCCTGTGTAGAACTGAAAATGTAGTAACCTTACCTTAGAAGAATAGATAATGTCCTTGATACACGCACATTATTTTGTGCTAGGCTAGCTACTGAGTACTTTCTTTTTTTTTTTTTTTTCGAGACAGAGTCTTGCTCTGTTGCCCAGGCTGGAGTGCAGTGGCAGGATCTTGGCTCACTGCAAGCTCCACCTCCCTGGTTCACACCATTCTCTTGCCTCAGCCTCCCGAGTAGCTGGGACTACAGGCACATGCCACCACGCCTGGCTAATGTTTTTGTATTTTTAGTAGAGATGGTGTTTCACAGTGTTAGCCAGGATGGTCTGGATCTCCTGACCTCATGATCCACCCGCCTCAGCCTCCCAAAGTGCTGGGATTACAGGTGTGAGCCACCGTGCCCAGCCTCTACTGAGTACTTTCTTTATAACATATACACTTTCTGTAATAATCCTTTACAATAGAAATTTATAGATATTAATAGAGAATGAAATATGAAATTAGGTAATGCCAACTATATTAATCTTGTTTCTCTAGAGAAACAGAACCAATACCATATATATATATTTATTTATATTTAATACCATACACATAATATATATGTTATGGCCTATATAATAGATATAATAAATCTCTTCACATATTTATATATTCAATATTCATATATTCAATACGTGAAATACATATGCCATCTATATAATATTATGTATAAGGCATATATATGGTATTGAATATATTCAATATGAATGGTATTGATATACTCAATACATGAAAATATATATGCCATATATATATAAAATATTGCATATACAGCATATATATGGTATTGAATATATGACTATATGAAGAGATTTATTATCAGATATTGGCTTTTACTCTTCCCCTTGATATTCCTTAACTCAAATACTGTGATATAAAATTGACAACACTTAAATACTTAATATTACAATAAAGTCAATATATCTTATGTTGCATGATAAGGAAATAAGAGAGGAAAGAAAACAACCCTCTCTTTAAATCAAAAGATATTTAAAGATATTTGCTTAACATACACACACACACTCACACACACGCACACCTTACATACACACACATTTTCTTAACAAACTAAGGGGGAGATACTTATGACAATTGCTAGTCCTGGTTGTTGTAACTGGTCACATGGCCGTAGCTAGTATTTATAACTACCTTCTACCACTACTCATTCTGTATCCCCTTTTCCTTCAGTAAGCACCTTAGCTGGTTGTGGTTCTTTACCTGGTGGGGTTACCCAAACTTTGATTCCTGGAGAGTCTGTATCGTTAGTAGTCGTGTCGGGAATAAATTTTAGTTTTCTGTTGACCTTAATCATAGGCAACTGTAATACTAAGAGATGCCCCAAGAGGCCCTCTTTGTTCCAGACATACTCTTTCTTACCTCCATTGCAGAGTAGCAGTTTCCTGTTGGTGATCAAACTCAATTACCGCAGCCAGCACCATAACTCTCTTCTTTGCCTGTTGATTCAGAGGCATGAGGAACTCAAACTGGCCTCGTGACAGTTTTAACTTCCTCTTCAGCTGAATGATTGTTGTGTCTTCTGGTGGAAGCATTCCTCCCTCTGCAATTAAGACCTCTAGGCCAGCAGAACATAAAGTTGCAGAAATAGGAAATTCTGCTAATGGGTCACTGGTATAATAGTGACTGGGGCCACTCCTATTTCCACCCCGTGATTCCTGAACCTATGAATCTCATCTTTAAAGTTAGGAGATGAGTTTGGAGAGACAGGGCCAGTTGCAATTTATTCTGAGTGAGGTGAATGCCATTAGAAGTTTTGACCAGAGATGTGATAGAATCTAATTTTCATTAGGAAAGTGTCATTACTGGTTGTGGAGAATAGATTCTCAGAACAAGGGGGGTTGGCAAACTGTAAGGTAATGTGGAAGTCAAAATCTAAGGACAAGACCTCAGGACAGAGATTCCTTAAGGACATAGTAGTCAGAAACAGTATTCAGAAACTTCTCTCTTTTCCTTAGGAGTATTTTCTTCCTTTTTTCTTTCTGTTTTAGCTGGTGCTTTGCCTGCTTATCCCACTACATTTTTTTAATGTCCTTATTTTTTAAATGCTATGCAAAAATACATATGTAATTGTTAGGAAAATCATGTTTGTTGCAACTATTTGGCAAATATGTATGATTTAGACAGAAGAAAAATGACTTAAATGATTACAAAGGCTGGGCAAATAATAAAGAGGACATAAACTACGAAAAAATATGACTAGTGCCAGAAGAGAGACTATGACTTCAATGCCATTGGTAAAAAACAACAACTGAAGTTCTTCAGTCTGTCCTTCTTTTGAGGGATTATGTGTGTATTATAGGTTATCCTGGAAGCTCTACATGAAATAGATTGAAATGTGATTGAGAAGTGTGTTTAAGATGTTTAGGAAGCTGTTTTAGGAATAATGCATGAGATGATGAGTGACTCTTATATTAAAGCTCTGTGTTAGAGACTACAAGTACTGCAGATGGGCTAGCTGAAGACTTATATCTCAAGGAGCTTAAAAACAAGAATGAAATACATCTTTGCTACACACATTTCATTTGTATAATGTAAGGGAACTTGTATTTGATATTACAGACCATGTTGCCTATTTTGTTCCCAACATTTGGATGGGTTTTGTCCTGCCTTTGTCTAATATTTTTCAATAATGAGTCTTTACCATCATGAGTAGGTTCTTGGAAATTGTGACTTTAAACTAAATAACATATAAACTAATGACATAAACCCAGTTTTACCATAGACAAAGTAATGTGAACATCACCAGTCTTCTAAATAAAAACCCAAGACACTTTTAATAATAAATATTTTGTCTTAAATGTGAGCTATACATAAAGATTAATAGAAAAGAGCAATATAATTATTTATCAAACTTTTGGTGAATTAGTGAGTGATCACTGTCGTAATGGTGGTGGTTTAAATCAAGAAATAAATATTTGCAGAGCAAAAATTATAAGGAGCACCACTTCCCACCTTGCAGCCAAAAACAAGCAGTAACAAATATGGTGGGCTCGCTGAGTGCTTTTGTACTGTATCATTTATTGTCGTGCATTTGTATGATTATCATCTGTTTACAAATTTTTGTTTGTCAGTAATTTATATTCATTCATTTATTTATTTTCTAACCCACTAATTCAAGTTCAGGGTCATGGTGGACAGAGATTATCCTGGCAGCTTGGAGTGCAAGGGAGGAACCAGCCATGGACAGGATGCCATCCCATGGCAGGGCACACTCATACACATTCACCCACACTCACACTTAAACTGGCACCATGTAAACACACCAATGAACCTAATGTATGCATCATTGGGCTGCAGGAGGAAAATAGATGAACTGAGCTAAACCCACCCAGACATTGGGAGCACTTGTAAGCTTCACATAGTAGTCCTGGCTGGGAATTGATTTTTTTTCTCATCAATTTTATAATGAAATGATGTTGAACTAAACAACCTTATTGAAGGACCTGCTGTACTTAATTTCCTCCAGAAAGACTTTCATAATCTCCATCAGCCTGTGTAAATTGTTCATTTTCCAATGGAACTTCATGACTAATCCTAACACCAAGTACATGGTGCTAAAGTGATTTACGTATCCATTAGCATCCCTTTTAAGTGTTTATTTAACCAACAAATGTGGAAGTATGTGCAAGATGCTGTTTTATTTGTGTTATGTGATTTAACTAATTTCATTTGCACAAGACCCCCATGAGTAAATGTTATTTATATTCTTATCTTACAGATGAGGAAACTAGATCCCTGAGGGATACATAGCTAGTATTTTGTAGGATTCGAAGGCAGGTAACCTGGCCCCCGGGCCCAAATCTTAATTCTTAATCAACTGTAAATTCCTCAAGCATAATGACATTTCACATTCAATGACCTATTTCTAGTATCTAGGCTGGTTTTTAAAGAGGACACTATGAAAAGAGAAATTGTAAATGCCAGGAAATGATAAAACATGTTAAATAAGATAGCAACTTTATAAACTTAGCTGAAATGTAAGGTGACATTACTGCAAACTAGTATGAAATAATACATATAAATCATTTTATGGATGGCATGATTACAAGAGGGAGTAGTGCACTCAGGTTGCATTAACAGGAAGAGTTATTGGTTGTTGTGCAAAATTAGCTAGAGTTAAAGCAAACAAACAAAAACAGTTAAATATCTATTTCATATGCTACTTCAGAATTAGGCTACTGTTGAAGTATAAAATAGCGTTATTTCTGCTTGTTAAATAAGCAACATAAAAAGAGGCTGTTGAATGCAGAGATTTTAGCATAGCATACTGCATATGTGACTTTAAACTAAATAACATATAAACTAATGACATAAACCCAGTTTTACCATAGACAAATTAATATAAATATCACCAGTCTTCTAAATAAAAACCCAAGACACTTTTAATAATAAACATTGTATTAAATGTGAGCTATACACAAAGATTAATAGAAAAGAGATAGGTAGAGATGAGGTTCTTTTGGAATATGGTCAATTTATTTACACAGAGTAGAAATTGCACCAATAATGGGTAATGGTTTCATGAAGAATCTTTCTTTTTTTTTTTTTTGAGAGGGAGTCTCGCTCTGTCACCCAGGCTGGAGTGTGGTGGCACGATCTTGGCTCACTGCAAGCTCCGCCTCCCGGGTTCATGCCGTTCTCCTGCCTCAGCCTCCTGAGTAGCTGGGACTACAGGCGCCCGCCACCACACCCGGCTAATTTTTTGTTATTTTTAGTAGAGACGGGGTTTCACCATGTTAGCCAGGATGGTCTCCATCTCTTGACCTTGTGATCCGCCCGCCTGGGCCTCCCAAAGTGCTGGGATCACAGGCATGAGCCACCATGCCTGGCCCATGCAGAGTATTTTTAAAACTTACAGAAATTAATTCAGAAAAATGTGCTGGTGGATTAATATATTGTACGTATCTGAATCTCTCATGATAACAGAGCAAGTAATGATTTTATTCAGATTTAAAATAAAATAGCCAAATAATAAGGAAAGAAAATCTTGCATAGATATAAACACAATAAACAGAAAAAGCTTGTGAAAGATATATTATGACTATTTTAAAGTTGTTAATGGCACAAATAAATTAAAGAAGTTGAATGAAAGGTCATTGGCTCTGTCAATTGTCTAAATTGTTTATTCTGATGAGCCATGGCAATCTGACAATACATTTAACCTTTCATACTCATCAGAGAATAAGAACAGCATTTGGTGACCCTTCTATCACATGGAGCTTTTTAATTTTTCTCTTGGGATAATACTGATAAAATTATGTGTTGCAGTAGATCATTGTGCTTTAGGGAAAACATTTGCCATTCCATCTATATAGGTTGATGAATTGGCCTCAAAAAGCTCATCAATGAATAAAGATGTGGAATTAGACTTAGAGTAAACATTGTCTTATATATTGACTATGCTGAAATATTTCTCCATATGGCATTTTAAAAAATCTGAATGCTGTGAATAAAGAAATGATCTGTGCAGGCTATCATCACTCACTTACCCGTTTTAGACATAAATTAAAGAACAATGTCAAATAGCAGCTGGTGCTTTGAAATGCTATATATATATATATATGTCCCCTATATGTATGATATATATACACATATGTATGTATATATATCATGCATATATATATCTCCCCTATATATATGTTCTCTCTCTCTCTCTCTCTATATATATATATATGTATCCTGTATAATACAACATATCTCTTTTTGAGTAGATAAAAGATGAGAAATTATTTTAAAGCCAAAGCAGCTAAGTGAGGCTCAAAAGTGAAGAGACGGCCGAGCATGGTGACTCACGCCTGAAATCTCAGCACTTTGGAAGGTTGACGCAGGTGGATCACCTGGGATTAGGAGTTTGAGACCAGCCTAGCCAACATGGTGAAACACCATCTTTACAAATCTACAGAAATTATCCAGGCATGATGGTGGGTGCCTGTAACCCAAGCCACTCAGGAAGCTGAGGCAAGAGAATCGCTTGAACCCGGGAGGCGGAGGTTGCAGTGAGCTGAGATTGCACCATTGCACTCCAGCCTGGGTGACAGAGCGAAGCTCCATCTCAAAAAAAAGAGAAAGAAAAAAGAAGGTGAAGAGACAAACAATGCTGGCCCAAGCAGGGGGAGGGAGGGGCAGCATTGTATATTGTAACTCTTAAATATATTTATTTATCTTATTTTCTCAGTGAAATGATATAAAGTTTTGAAAAGAATAAGCTGGTGAGTGATATTTGTATTTTTGTAATTTTAATGTATTTTCTTGACATCATACCATTCCTCTTAACGATAATAGCTATAATTTACTAAGCACCTACAATATATCAGATTTCAAACATATCTTTCCCTAATTTTCACTGGTTATGCATTAGTAGAAAGGATCAAAGAAACATTATTAAGAAAGAAACAAAGAAAAGCACTAAAGTTCAGATAAAGTCACTTATTCAATACGTCACAAACTAAGACATAGGAGACCAGGACTCAAAGCCAGACCTAACTCCGGAACATGTGTTTTCACCATACAAAGAATCATTAGAAACCCCAATCAGAATATTCTCTTTTGACATTAGAATTCATATCATTGTTTTAAAAAAAAAAATAAGTCTGTTAATTTTTTTTCCAAATGCAGAAGGAAATGAACTGCCAGTTAATTTGCTTTTGGGATTGCTGGTTTGTTGTTGTTATTCTCATCTTTTATGTTTTTCTGAATCCTTTCTTGCTTTTGTTGATTCTCTACCTGTAATTTTTTAACCTTTTTAATGGGCTTAAATGATAAATACATTCATCTAGGTTGGACCTACATTGATTTTCCTATGTAAATTGTTAAGGATAAAAAGATTCACGACACCAGACTGATATTCTAATGCTAAATAAATAGCCCCTTTGAATTCAATACTAAAATTACACCAAAGATTCTAGAGACATGACCCTCTGATGCTGGTAGACTCAGAGGATCTCTGATGGCACACATTTTAATTTATTGTAACTTATTTCGGGTGAATGATCTAAATTGTATGAATAATATTTTGTCTCGTTTTTTCTCTGCTCCTAATGACTATTATGGTCTTCTACAGATGATGGTTTTTTAATCTATTAATTAAAATTAAGGGTGGATTGAAGATGTGGTAAAACTACTATTCAAATGTGCCACAAGACAGAGACAGGATTCTACATCATCAGTGTTATCTTGAGTTAGAATTGAACGTTGATTTCTACTTGTTTTTGCTGTGAATTAGTTTTAGCTCAATCATTAATTAATATTTAAAATTAAATTATTTACTTTAATTTTTTATATTGAAGTGAAATTCACCTAACAAAATTAAACATTTTATTTATTTTTATTTCGACGTTTTATTTTAGATACAAGGGGTATATCTGCAGCAGATATTTTACATGGGAATATTGAGTAATACTGAGGTTTGGAGAGTGGGATCCTGTCACCTGTAGCTAGCATGGTACCCAGTAGGTAGTTTTTCTAACCCACTCTCCTGCCCTCCACCCTTTAGTGTTCATCAGTGCCTATTGCTCCTGTATTTATGTCCACGTGAAATGCCTAGTTACCACTTACAGATGAGAACATGCAGTATTTGGTTTTCTGTTTCTGGATTAATTTGTTTAGGATTATGGCCTCCAGCTACATCTATGTTGCTGCAAAGGACATGATTTCATTGTATTTTATGTCTGCATAGTATTCCATGGTTCGTATTTACCACGTTTACTTTATCCAATCTGTCATTGATGAACACCTGGGTAGCTTTCAAGTCTTAGCTATTATAAATAGCACAGTAATAAACATATGAGTTCATGTCTTTTTGGTATGACTGATTTATTTTCTTTTGAGTATATGCTCAGTAATGGGATTGCTGGATAAAATGGTAGCTCTGTTTTAAGTCTTTTGAGAAATTGCCATACTGCTTTCCACAGTGGCTGGACTAATTTACATTCCCATAAAAAGTGTATAAGCATGCCTTTTTCTCCACAACGTTGCCGGCATCTGTTGTTTCTTGGCTTTTTAATAATAGCCATTCTGACTGGTAGATGATATCTCATTATGGTTTTGATTTGCATTTCTGTGATGATTAACGATGCTGCACATTTTTTTCATATGCTTCTTGGCCACTTGTGTGTCTTTTTTTTTTTTTTTTTGAATAGTGTCTATTCATGTCCTTTGCCCATTTTTTAATGTTTTTTTTCCTGTCGATTTGTTTAAGTTCCCTATAGATTCTGAATATTAGGCCTTTGTCAAATGCATAGGTTGAGTGATCTTCTCCCATTCTGTAGGTTTTCTATTTATTCTGTTGATAGTTTATTTTGCTCTACAGAAGCTCTTTAGTTTAAAAAGGTCCCACTTGTTTGTTTTTGTTTTTATCGCAATTGCCTTTGGGGACTTAGCCAAAAATTCTTTGTCAAGGCCAATGTTGAGAAGAGTATTTCCTAGGTTGTTGTCCAGGATTTTTATAATTTGAGGCCTTTCATTTAAATCTTCGATCCATTTTGAATTAATTTTTGCATATGGTGAAAGTTAGGGATCCAGCTTCAATCTTCTGCAGATGGCTAGCAGTTATCCCAGCACTGTATATTGAATAGCAAGTCCTTTCCACGTTGCTTTTTTGTTTTCTTGGCCTTGTTGAAGATCAGGTGGTTGTAGGAGTGTGGGTTTATTTCTGAATAGTCTGTTGTCTTCCATTGATCTATGTGTCTGTTTTAGTGCCAGTACCAAACTATTTTGTCTACTGTGTTTTTGTTTTGTTTTAAATTATAAAGTTCTAGGGTACATGTGCACAACCTGCAGGTTTGTTACATATGTATACATGTGCCATGTTGGTTTGCTGCACCCATTAACTCATCATTTACATTAGATATTTCTCCTAATGCTATCCCTCCCCCATCCCCTACCCCACGACAGGCCCTGGTGTGTGAAGTTCCCCGCCCTGTGTCCAAGTGTTCTCTTGTTCAGTTCCCAGTGTGAAGTCAGGTAGTGTGATGCCTCCAGCTTTGGTCTTTTGCTTGAGATTGCTTTGGCTCTTTGGGCTCTTTTTGGTTCTATATGAATTTTAGATTAGTTTATTTCTAATTCTGTGAAGACTGATACTGATAGTTTGATTGGAATAGCATTGCATTTGTAAATTGCTTTGGGTAGTAAGTCCATTTTTATGACATTGATTCTTCCCATCCACGAGCATGGAATGTATTTCTATTAATTTGTGCCATCTCTGATTTCTTTCAGCAGTGTTTTCTAGTTCTTTGTGTAGAGGTCTTTCACCCTCCTTGTGTAGCTGTATTACTAGATTTCATTTTCCTTTTGGCTATTGTAAGTGAAACTGTGCTCTTGATTTCACTCTCAGCCTGGATGTTGTTAGTGTATGGAAATGCTACTGATTTTTGTACATTGATTTTGTATCATGAAACCTTAATAAAGTTGTTTATCAATTCTAGGAGGCTTTTAGCAGAGATATTAGAATTTTCTATCTGTAGAATCACATCATCAGTGAAGAGAGTTAGTTTGAATTATTTTCCTATTTGGATGCCTTTTATTCCTTTCTTTTCTTTCTCTTGCCTGATTGCTCTGGCTAGGACTTCTAGTACTATGTTAAATGCCGGTGCTGAGAGTGGGCATTCTTGTCTTGTTCCACTTCTCAAAGGGGGTGGTTTGAGCTTTTGCCCATTCAGTATGATATTGACTATGCTTTGTCATAAATGGTACTTGTTATTTCTAGGTATGTTCCTTTGATGCCTAGTCTGTTGAGGGTTTTTAATCATGAAGGGATGTTAAATCTTATTGAAAGCTTCCTCTGCCTCTGTTGAGCTGATCATATGGTTTCTAGTTAAACATATTCCTGGCTGCGTGCAGTGGCTCACCCCTGTAATCCCAGCACTTTGGGAGGCCAAGGTGGGTGGATCATGAGGTGATGTGGGAGGCAGAGGTTGTAGTGAGCCAAGATCATGCCACTGGACTCCACCTAGTGACAGAGCAAGAACTCCATCTCAAAAAAAAAAAAAAAAAAAATTCCCTCAGCATTTGCTGTCAGGAAAAGGTTTTATTTCTCCTTCATTTAAGAAGCTTAGATTGGCAGGATATGAAATTCTTGATTGAAATTTCTTTTCTTTAAGAACACTGAAAACAGGCCCCAGTCTCTTCTAGCTTATAAGGATTCTGCTGTGTGGTCTGCTGCTAGCCTGATAAAGTTCTCTCTGTAGGTCTCCTGGCCTTTCTCTCTAGCTGCCTTTAAGAGTTTTTTCTTTTGCATTGACCTTGGTGAATCTCATGGCTATGTGTGTTGAAAATAGTCATCTTGTGTAGTATCTGTTTGGGATTCTCTGTATTCCTTAGGTTTGCATGTTGACCTCTCTAGTGAGATTAGGGAAATTTTCATGAACTATATCCTCAAATATAAGTTATTTATTCTTTCTCCTGTTCTCTCAAGAATGCTGATGTGTCATGGATATGGTCTTTTCACATAATCCCATATTCTCAGAGGTTTTGTTCATCTTTGTTTATTCTTTTTTATTTTTATCTGACCAAGTTGATTTGACAAACTGGTCTTCACGCTCTGAGATTCTTTCCTCAACTTCTGCTGCTAATACTTCTGATTGTATTATACAATTCTTGTAGTGAATTTTTTAGCTCAACAAGCTCAGTTTGGGTACTTCTTAGAAGAGAAATTTTCTCTTTTAGCTCTTGAGTTATTTTACTGTATTGATTGGCTTCCTTGGACAGAGTTTTAACTTTCTCCTTGATCTCAATGAGCTTTCTTGCCATCTGTATTCTGAATTCCGTATATGTCATTTTAGGCAATTCAGAATAGTTCAGAATTATTGCTAGGGAGCTAGTGAGCTCATTTGGAGATAAGGGGATACTATAACTGTGAATTGCCAGCATTCTTGAGCTTATTCTTTCTCATTTGGGAGGGCTGGTATTTCTTTAATTGTGGTTTAAATTGAGTATCATCTTTTGACATCATTTCTGAATGTTTTCAGAGGACTAAAGGTCTATATTGGGTCTTCATTGATTGTAGAATTCTTGTTCTTGGTTTTGCAGGAGGGGGAATTAGTAAAGTGATTTTTGGTGTTGAAGTTTAGGCTGTGATCCAATAAATGCTGATTGAGAGCAATGGGCAGTAGATAGGTTCTTACTCAGTTACATGGTTCCTTTGTATGTCTTTGCATTTGAAGTTCTGTTCTGTGGTGTGAGGAGAAGAGAGGTGACCTTCTCACCAGGTCTGTTCATGGGCCTTGGGAAAGCTACCTCCAATGCCAAACTGTTGCCAAACAACCATGTGGAGGGAGGGACAGTTAGGTCCCACACCAGCCCACAAACCTGTGTGACTCAGTCCTCTCAGTTTTCTGAGAGTGTGGGCTCTTCTTCCATTCAAGTGTCAAGCAGAGCTCTGAGTGAGGCCCTTCTGAGCCACAGGCCACAGCTCTGTGGTACTAGGACCTCCTCATGGTTACCCCCTCTGGTTGCTCGGGACTGGGTTCTTTGTGTGGTGTGAAATCTGAAGGTTTCCCAAGCTGTTGGAACACATTCAGGTGGAGCAAAGCACTCAGGCTGGGCAGTGGAGGCTGCACTATATGCATGTTCCTATGAGGCAGCCAGGACCCAGGGAGGGCTGGAGGGTAGGTGGGCCTGTAGGATAGATGTGTCCCAGTCCCATGGGGAAGCAGGCCCTACTTTCTCCCTGGAGGTTAGCTGGGGCCAGAGCCTCTCAGAGATAGATGGTCAGCCCTGGCAGTTGACCGCTTATGGCCAGGCTCTGCTAGAGCTGACCTATGCCAAAAGGTTCCTGGCTGTACGCCTGCTGCAACTGTCTCCCCGTCTAATCTCCAGGGAGATCCCCTTGCCAGCTCAAAGGTCTGTGGGGGTGTGGGGTCCCTGCAGCTAGGATTCCAGAGGTCCACAGTGAGAGTAGGCAATCCTCCATTTCCTTCACTGACCCCTTTTCCAGGCATTGTTGGGGAGGGGAACTAGCCATAGCGTTCAGGCATCTCATGCTAGGTTTCTAGCCTCCTCCCTCTTCAGGATCGGCAATTGCATCTCTTCCCCATCCTCATTCAGTGTTCTCCCTTTAAAGATCTGTTCAAATTATGTTGGTGTAGTTGAAATCTCTCTTTTTGTGGGAGCAGCACTTCCTGTATGCATCTACTTGGCCATCTTGCTAAATAATATAGTGTATCTGCTAGACCATCATGTGGCCTCCTTCTTCAAGGAGATTCTTTCTGGAGGGCATTGTTGCTAAGCCTGAAATCTGAAATCAAAAATTTTAAAGTGTACAATTTGTAACAATAATACATTCACAGTATTAGACAATCATCATCTCTATCTAGTTTCAAAATGCTTTGCTTACCTCCAAAGGAGAACCTGTATCAGATTAGCAATTACTTCCCATTCCCCTTTGCCCCAATTCCAGGAATTTACTACAAAAAAGACAGTACTGGAGGAGAAAAGAGAAACAAAAATGGCATTAGACGTATAAAAAACAATGAATATAAACGAATTGAACACTGTAATAGGCAGTTATGTACTTGTTCTGGAACCTTAAAAAAGTCAGGTATGCACAAAATTGATTAAAATTAAACACACTACCCACCCTATTCTATGTATAAGAGACTGACATTAGATGTAAAGACATAAATAGGTTGAGAAGGAAAAGACAGAAAAAGATATTCCATGCAAATAGTAACCACAAAAGAGATGGTATGGCTGTGCTAATACCAGACAAAACACATTTTAAGTCAAAACTGTTAAAGGGTACTAAAATATGTGAAGCAAATATTGACAGCATTGAAAGGTGAAATAAATGGCTCAACAGGAATAGAGACTTCAATACTCTTATTTTTGATAATAGATCAAAACTCCAGACTGTTTTTTAATAAAGAAATAGGAGACTTGAATGACACTATAAACTAACCAGACCTAACAGACAAATTTAGAAAATTTCATCCCCAAAACAGCAGAATATACATTTTTCTCAAGAAAATATGGAACATTCTCCAGGATAGAACACTTATTACACTATAGAGCAAGTCTCGATAAATTTTAACAGATTGTAATTACACAAAGTATCTTCTTCATAAACAATGGAATGAAAATAGAAATCACTAACAGAAGGAAAGCTGGACGATTCACAAATAAGTAGAAATTAATACACTCTAAGTAAAAAATGAGTCAAAGAAAAAATCAAAAGGAAGTTTGAAAGTACTTTGAGGCAAATGAAAGCAAAACACAACATAATAAAACTAAAACGCAGTAACATTGACTTCATTTTTTACCCATGTAATTACATTTACATGTGTTTTTAAATATTCTTATTGCTTTACATGAATTATATAAGTTTGGGAGTTTCTGTTTTTATAGGATTTTGTCCAAATTCTATCTAGTGTCTTTTCACTTCAGTCTTCAGGACACCTTTAAGAATTTCTTATGTGGTAAGTCTAGTAATGTGAATTCTCTCAGATTTTTAAAATCTGAGAATGTCTTGATTTCACCTTAATTTTTGAAGGTTGGTTTTGTGAGATATGGAATTCTTGGTTGACAGATCTTTTCTTTTAGCACTTTGAAACTATCATCCCATTGCTCTCTGGCCTTTGATGATAAATGTGTTGTTAATCTTATTTAGGATCCTTTGTTCATGATGAGTCACTTCTTTTGTGGTGCTTTGGTGATTCTTTGTCTTTAACAGTTTGGTTATAAAATGTTATCATGTGGCTCTCTTTGCATTTATTCTTCTTGGAATGTTTAAAGTTCTTAGATGAATAGATTCATGTACGTTAGTAAATTTGGAAAGTGTTGGCCATTATTTCTTCAAATACATTTTCTGTGATCTCTCCTCTCCTTTTGGAAAACTGCATAACTGGTATTTTAGTACACTTGTTAGTGTTTCATAGGTCTTTTAGGCTCCATTTATTTTTCTTCTTCCTGGTCTTCAGAGTAATTTCATTTACCTCTGCAAATTTGCTGATTATTTCTTCTGCCTGCTCATATCTGCTACTGAAACCTTTCAGTAAATATTTCATTCCAATTATAATTTTCAACTCCAGAATTTTTGTTTTACTCATTTTTATATTTATAATTCTTTGTTAATTTTTATTTGTTTATATATCATTCTCCTAGTTTCCTTTAGCTTTTTGTTGTTGTTTTTGTTGTTCTTTGATCAGTATTTTTCTTTAGCTCTATGAGCAATATTTTCTCTTTTTTTTTTGAGACAAAGTTTCACTCTTGTTGTCCAGGCCGGAGTGCAGTGGCATGATCTCGGCTCACTGCAACTTCTGCCTCCCAGGTTCAAGCAATTCTCCTGCTACAGCCTCCCAAGTAGTTGGGATTACAGGTGCCCACCACCACACCTAGCTAATTTTTTTGTATTTTTAGTAGAGACAGGGTTTCCCCATGTCGGTCAGGTTGGTCTCGAAATCCTGACCACAGGTGATCTACCCACCTTGGCCTCCTAAAATTCTGGGATTACAGGCATGAGCCACTGCCCCCAGCTATGAGCAAATTTTTAAAAAGCTGAGTCAGTTTTTGTCTTGTAATTCCAATGTTTGTTCTTCCTCAGAAAGTTTTTGTTAATTTCTTTTTTTTCCTGGGTGTGGTCCAAACTTTGCTAGTTTTTTTTTTATATATTGCATAACTTTTTGTTTTAAACTCAACATATTTAATATATAATGTAGAAACACTAGAAATAATTTTCCCCTTCTTAAAGTTTATTGTTATTTTCTGTGAGTTATCATTGTTGTTTGGGTTTTTTGGTTGTTGTTTTTTAGTCACTTTTCTCAAACACTTTTGTAAATTTTTTTTTTTTGTTACATACTGTCACTTAAATCTTAGTTTCTTTAGCTTTTGACCAGCTTGTGGTTTAACAAAGATTTTCTAAATGCCTGAAAGCCAACAAATAAATAAAACAAAAAGTCATCTGCTCTGCTGGCCAACACAGGATTGGCCCTATGTTGAGGCATTCTTTCCACTGTTAGTGGAAAACTTAGAACACTTCCTTAGCCTTTACTTCCTGTTTACATGAGTCTACAGGATATTGGGAGATAAAAGCTTAGGATCTTCTAGGTCTCATTGAACATGTGTCCTGCCTCGTTTATCTGGGATCCCCACTATACATTAAGAATTCTCAAAGCTTTCATTTTTCAAAATAATCCTCTCCTGAGAATTTTTTGTCAGGGCTTCCAATGTGTCTACTGATTGGCCCAATTGTAATCAATTGACTAAGGCTTCAATCGCTTTTTCATTTGCCTCTTGATATTTTTTCAGTAACACCCTCTGCTTAGCTGTTTCTCCTCATTAAGAGAGTTCTATTTTGATGAGCAAAGCAGAGGCAAGCACCTTGCATTATTACTTCAGGGAACTTCAAGACTAGTAAAAATGCACAAACACAATCACTTGGGAACAAGTTCCACTCTGCGAACTCTGAAATCAGGTAACCACGCTGGGAATGTGGGCTTCTATTTTCAAGACTGCTAGCACTCAGGAAAAAGGATGAGGCAAGGCTAGGCTAAATTGAAATGGCACAGAGTTCACTTAACGTGCTTAATTAGCCTTTTTCTTGACTCAGTATAGGCTTCTTTGCTGTCAACCTTTGACTATTTTCCCATATTCCAACAAAATTGACTCTGGCAGTCTTTGTTCCATTTGTGTGCAGAGATAGACCCTTGACGTTCACTACCGGATTGTTTTTGCTGGTGTCATTTAGTGAAATCTGTAGATTTTTAAAAAATGGAATGAGTAGTGATGTGCTTTTGCTTTAGCCATATTTTTGGCATATGATTTTTCGAATAACTAGACCACTGAAAAATGCTTTGGCTCCTATATAGGTTATACATATCCCTCTTGCTGGAGAAGACATATGTGCAATTTTGTATTATAAAACCTGAATTATTTTTCTTATAAGAGAACAAAAGGTAGAATAAATTCTATTCTCAAACACAGATCAACAATAGAATAAAAGCAGAAAAAATTCTGGTGAACACTGTAGGAAGGAAATGCAAGAAACTAGCCTCCTTTGGATATATTTCCATAGTAATAAAGTAGGTCATATCTACTAGATTAATTGGTAGTTCTTTAAATTTTTAAAAGTCTTTTCAGACTTTTTAACTTTTTAAAAGGTTCCTCTTGTTTTTTCATTAGAAAACAAACACACACACAAAAAACAGCATTAGTCTTGTGAAGGCAGCAAGAAATTCTAGTGCCTAAGAAGTTTGTAAATCAGGAAATCCTATAGGAAGAATTAAGAAAAATGGTAGTGATTTTTATGGTGTTCAAGTATTTAAAGCTTTGAGTCAATATTTTGACTGTTGGTAATCATATTAATAGTTCTGGGGGCCGGGCGCAGTGGCTCACGCCTGTAATCCCAGCGCTTTGGGAGGCCGAGGCAGGCGAATCACGAGGTCAGAAGATTGAGACCATCCTGGCTAACACGGTGAAACCCCGTCTCTACTAAAAATACAAAAAAAAAAAAAATTAGCCGGGCGTGGTGGCAGGCGCCTGTAGTCCCAGCTACTCGGGAGGCTGAGGCAGGAGAATGGTGTGAATCCGGGAGGCAGAGGTTGCAGTGAGCTGAGATCGCGCCACTGCACTCCAGCCTGGGCAACAGAGCAAAACTCCGTCTCAAAAAAGGATAAATAGTTCTGGGAAGTAACTAATTACTATTTTGATGTTTTCAGAAAAACAAGTGGGGTTCAAAGAAGAGCTAAATCACTTGCCTATGATTGCATAGTAGATGGCATAGGTGGGATTTTAATCTACATCTTCAAAGCTCTATAAAAGGTGGTGCAATTGCTAGAAAAGTGATAGCAGATCAGACCAAGTCCAAGGACCTAACAGTGCACGGGGAGTGTGTAGTGTATGTGTAGCCAACACAAGGAAGAACACTAGATTGAGAATATAAGCAAAGAGAACCTGAGTAATTTCCTTACAGAAACAAACCTTACTGCATCCCATCACTCAAAGCAAAAGGAGTTACATAATCTATAGATATTACAAATATATTCTGAAAAAAAAAACAGTGGGGCATTGTTTCAAAAATGCACTGCTCAGCTCCTAATATTTTGAGTATTATCCAGTAGAGCTCAGCTATGTAGATCCTTCAAGGGAGGAATTAGTCTAAAGTGATGAATAATTTATATTATTAATAATTCAGATTATTAGTAATAATTAACATTCATTTTTATTTGAAATAACTCTAAAAATGTTTTACACATAATTTATTAAATGATTGCTTTTTGTTGCAAATGATGCATCTGAAGTGTGTGCGTTTGTGTTTCATTTTCTTTTCTGCCAGGCTTCCATCAAAAGTGTTAGATAGATCCCTCTAGCTAGATCCTTCTAGTAACAGTTCCTTTGTGCCTTTCATCTACGTTTAATTGACTGATGGTCATATAGAGATATGAAAAGCACTTTACAAATCCTTTGGCTAAATGAAAAGATCAAATCTAATAATTATAAGAAATTTAAAATCAATTAGCAAAATAAGAAAAATCTTTCATTATTGTTAAATTAATTAGCATTAATTACATATTTTAAACATGTAACAGCAATATAATTTCCATCCAAGTGAACTGCAACCAATTTTCAGTTTGCTATTATAAACAATCTAGGTATAGGCCGGGCGCGGTGGCTCATGCCTGTAATCCCAGCACTTTGGGAGGCCGAGGTGGGCGGATCACGAGGTCAGGAGATCGAGACCATCCTGGCTAACACGGTGAAACCCCGTCTCTACTAAAAAATACAAAAAAAATTAGCCGGGCGTGGTGGCAGTCGCCTGTAGTCCCAGCTACTACGGAGGCTGAAACAGGAGAATAGCGTGAACCCGGGAGGCGGAGCTTGCAGTGAGCCGAGATCGGGCCACTGTAGTCCATCCTGGGTGATAGAGCAAGACTCTCTCTCAAATAAATAAATAAAAAATAAACAACTAGGTATATGTGCTTTTCCATTTGTAGAAATGTTATGATTGAAAACACTGAGATTCTTAAAACTAATTTATTCTCTGAGTATTCTTGGATTTAGCATAATCACCATCATACATACAAAAGCCAAACCAATGAAATTACAGTATTGAGGTAGACTTACAATATAAGTATCATCAACATACTTTGGCTTTTCTATTTCTACTTTCTTCCTCATAAAATTTCTCAACATGTTTCTGTGTAGCATCATTGTGTTAATTAAAAAAGTAGTCATCAGAGAAAGGCTACTAAATTTAGTAAGATTAAGTTTTCAAGAAGAATCGAAGTAGCTATAAAATTCAACTACTTCAACCTGGTTTGTTCTCACCTTTGTATTTTGTATGCTTAGTTCAATCTCTAAAATAACTATACCTTTTCATAACTTTGCAATAAAACCACATTCAATGTTAAAATCTAAAGTTCAGTAACTAAATTGCACATGATAAAATTCAAAATGGAAATCATCAAATATCGTTGAAAATGAGAGTCAAGACAATTATCAAAGGTGTCATTCTGAGTACAGAAGTTGTGAAAAATAATTAGTTAACGCTGGGTTGGAATTCAAAACAGATTTTCAAAGACAGGACAGTTTAGGGAAGTATAAAAAATTATCTCTGATTAACATAATAACATAATGTCCTAAGAGGAGAAATAATTTATTCCAATTTTACCATAGAATTATTTTCTCATGTACACTTCTATTTACTAAAATAATAGCTGCAAGCATTTTATCCTGGCAAACATTTAGTGTCATTGTACTACAAAAATTTTTTGATGATATTATACAATAGATTATAACACTGTCAATGGTTCTGTATGTAATATTTAGTAACTATGCCCTTTCTTATACTATTTACTTATAGTTCTATCATTACCTCATTGATTCATTTATACTATAAGGAATCTTTTTATTTACAAATATTTTTATTAAGTTTTATATCTAAACATATCCTGGTATTTTTTAAATGATTCATCATGTCTATCTTGGTCCTGTACTTCCTTGAAGATGGGTCTTCATATGGATGAATCTTTTTACTGAAGCATCAAGTACAGTCTGTACATATATCTGGATTCTTAGAAATGTATATTTAAGATTAAAATGATGATAAGCAATTGTTATGAGAACTATCTGAAATTTTATCTAGAACTCATATATTTTTATATTTCTATCTACTCATCTATTTATGTACCTATCTATATATTTTTTCTCAGTACAAAAGTAATTTATATCCACGAACAAAGCCTGCAAATGTAAACCAAACAAGACAAAATGCAGTTGACCTGAATAATATAGGTTTGAACTCCACGGGTTCACTGATTTTTTTCATAAATATATTGACGTTTATTTTGGAGATTTGGACAATTCGAAAATATTCTGAGGACAACTGTGTAGTCTAGAAGTATGAAGAAATGAAATAAAAGTTGTGTATATTATGAAGCATATAATATATTTAGATACTAGTCTATTTTATTATTTACTATTATTAAATCTAAACAAATCTATTATAAGAGGTTAACATTTATCCTAACTTATTCACACAATTGCTTACATACTGTACATAGTGCCATTCACAGTCCAGAGAAATGTATACAAACCAAGATGCAATATTAAATTATAACTGTATTAAATTAACTGTAGTACATACTGTACTACTTAACAGCCACCTCCTATTGCTCTTATAGTGAGCTAAAGTGTTGCAGGTATCCTCATAAAACGCAATTATCTCCACTCCACGTGAGCAGTTCGTCTCTCCAGTAAATTTTGTATCACAGTAGAAAGTGATCACTCACTGTGCTCAAGTATTTTTGACCATGTTCAATGCAATGCCATAAACTTTGAATAACATTATTAGACACAAACAAAATACCACTAAGTGATGTGGAAATGCTCCCAAGGATCAGAATTAAGTCATGATATTAAAAGAAAAAGTTGGTTTGCTTGATATGTACCGCAGATGGAGGTCTACAGATGTGGTTGCCTGCCATTTTAGACAGAGTATTCATCTTGTAAACAGATGATGCAAACTCATGGCAATGAAAAATATAGTACAGTACTGTAAGTGTATTTTCTCTTCATTATGATTTTCTAAATAACATTTTCTTTCCTCTAGCTTGCTTTATTGTAAGAATAAATTATACAATTTATATAACATACAAAATATGTGTTAATTGTTTGTGTTACGGTAAGGCTTCAGGTCAGCAGTAGGCTCTTAGTAATTACATTTCTGGGGAGTGAAAAGTTATGAGCAGGCTTTTGACCATTCATGACATCAGTGCCACTATCCCCTATGTTGTTCAGGGGTCTGCTGTAAAACATAACAAAACAAGTTTAATGCAGTTTTCCATAACCACAGTTAACCTCTGAGCATGTATCTCTTCAGTCCATGCACAGACTTTGCTTATTTTATTTTTAATGGCTTAATTATACCATTCATACAATATTGTGCTATGTTTATATAATTTATTGAATCTTAAATTAGTGTTTTATAAACATTTTTTAACATGTGTATTCTATTGCACCAAGTGGCTATATCATTTGTCATTTACATAAATATTCATTTATGTCTGGGCTTTTAAATTGCTTAAAATGTTTCCTACAACATAACAATGTTAAAATGTATTCATGCATAAAGCTTTATTCATATTTATTGTTATTTCCTCAGAATAGTTGATCAGAAGTGAGTTAGTATCACAAGGGGCAGACATATGTGGAAGACTCTTCATGCTAATTACTAATTATTTTGTACATGCAAGTTACACTGCCATTACGAATATAAGAAAGTGCCAATTCCATTGAGCAGTCTTTAAAATTATGTACTTCTAATTTGTGAAATTAAAATGAGACTAACTGATACAATTTCATTTAGTTAAAACATAATGAAGTTGAAAAGTTGAGGATCTTCTTTATATATTTTGATGCATAGAAGCAATATCCAAACAATGCAGAAGTATATATGGTAATAAGTAAAGTCTCCTTTTATAAGGGCTCGTAGCTGTTTCTCTTTAGGACGATGCAGCAGGTTGTTGAGTAATCTCTCAGATTATTTACTGAAGCAATTACATAAAAGAGCATTAAAATATGCAGTATTTTTTATATCTGGAATATATTCCATTTAAAATGAATAATTTTGGAGACATCTCTGTGTCAGTACTAATACACTATCATTTTTACAACTACGGCGTGGAATTTCATTTGGTGGAAGGTTCATAGTTTAAGCATTTCTCCATTGTTTTACATTTGAATATTTCTACATTTTCTTGTTGCAACCAGTGCTGCCATAAATATCCTTGTGCATGCTACTTTGTGGCCATTTATGAGCATTTATTAAGGGGAAATACTGAGGGACGTTATTGCTTTATTAAAGCAGAGTCACAACTTAACTTTTATGAAAGAATGCCAAATCGTTATCCAGAAAACCTAAAACAATTATGTTTCTACCAATACTATATGAGAGATTATATTTGTTCACATCCTTAGCAGTCTCAGATCTTAACACACTTTATTGTTGTTGCCAATTAAATGGTGAAATACATATATCTTTTTAGGAATTTAATTTACATTCATCTAATTATTTAGAAGATTGTGAATCTTCTGATGTTTATAGATCATTAATTCCTCCCTTATATGAGTAATAGCCATTTGTTACATTTCCTTTTCAGTTTCTTGTTTTGACTATTAATAATTCATTTTATAGTCAGAATATTGATCTTTTCTGTCATATTTTCTCTCATTTGTTAGATTACCTTAACCATTGTTTATTTTTAATATAGTCACCTTTGTCAAGCTTTATGCTTTTAACTTACATGACTTTCATCTTGCTTTAAAAAGTCTCTTCTTCAATATGTATGTTGTTTCTAATAGCATTATAATACTATTAATACCAATCGTCAAATACTGTATATAATTTTATTCTTCACTTCAATTTTCTCATCTATATAGATATCATTTTATGTTAAAAATTATATATACATGTGTTTTAATATTAAATTGCCTCAATACTCTAGATTATACAGTGTTTAGCTCAACCCACTATATTATATAGCCTATATTTCCCTACTGATATAAAATGCTACCTTTATTCTATTATTAATTTTATACATATGGTATGTTTGCTTCTAAAATCTTTATTATATTCCACCAATATTTTCTGTCTTGTTAAGACACCACTACAGTGTTTAAATTTATAACAATGGAGTGTAGTATTTATGTGCATGTATGTGCGTGTATATAGAGGTTTTTATGTTCATGTATATATACATATACAAGGACTATATAAAATCAGGAAATTTATATTATATTTAGGAAAATATAATCGAATAGTTTTCTTTGTGTTTTTGACCTAGAACAAAATTTGTTGAATGGGTAAGACATTCACATTGTTAAAGGCATACAAACAGAAGTTACGTATTTTGAAAAATCTCCCCTTTATCCCCTGCCTTTCACCTGCACAGTTTCTACACTTGTAAAGTGCTACTCCCATCCTCAAGATAAGTAACTGATCTTTTGATTTGGGGTAGAAGAGAGTAAAGAGAGTTGAATTAATTCATTATACTCCCTAGTTCGCAGAATACCACAATTATTTATATGGACAAGATCCTTCTTTTATTAGTTTATCAATTGTCTTTATTTCTATTCCACACTTTATTTTCCTTCTCCAAACTGTGTAGTCAACAACTCTCATGTTTAAAGTATCCTTTGCTTTGTGTTTTTCTTATAAAATAGGTATAGCTTTTTGGCTTGTTTGTGTTTGCTGTGTTTTTTTTTTTACAGTTTTCATTTATATAAATGATAATATGGCCTATATCCCATACTGCATCTTACTTCTTTTCTTTTTTTTTTTTTTAAGACAGAGTCTTGCTCTGTCACCCAGGCTGGAGTGCAGTGGTGTGATCTCAGCTCACCGCAACCTCTGCCTCCCAGGTTCAAGCCATTCTCCTGCCGCTGCTTCCTGAGTAGCTGGGATTGCAGGCACATGCCACCACGTCCAGCTAATTTTTTTTTTGTATTTTTAGTAGAGGTGGAGTTTCACCATGTTGGCTAGGCTGGTCTTGAACTCCTGACCTCAGGTCATCTGAGTTCCTCGGCTTCCCAAAGTGCTGGGATTGCAGGCATGAGCCACTGCACCCAGCTGTGTCTTACTGATTTTCTTTCAATGCTACATTTTAAAGAAATATTCTTGTTGCTCTGTTTATATTTAGTCTACTGCTTTATAATCATCCACAGAAATCTATAGTGTGGCCTGCCATATTTTACTTAATCAATCGTGTGCGTTCATGTAACTTCGGTCACTTTTGGATTGGTTGATGGCTGAGCTCAGCTAGGATATCTGGGATGGGTGGGCTTCTCTCTCAGTGTTTTTTTTTATGATTAATGATCCTATACAACATTCTTCAAAAAGTGACTGCAGTACTCTAAGAGGGAAAGCCCTAACTAGTCAAGTCTCTGCTTCCTCCTGTTTGCTGATGTCCCGTGGGCATAAACAAGTCACATGGCCAAGTCTAGGGTCAGTGTGGGAGAGGACTACCCAAGGGCATTGATACTGGCAGGTAGGATTAATTGGAGGCCATTATTACAACAATCTAGTATTTAAGGTATTAGTTCAACTGTTTGTCTCTCTCTTGAGGTAGCTTTGTATTTGTCCTGATTTTATGAATAGTCCATTACTTTCCACTTGCAGCCCATATACATGTAGTATATTTCTGAACAGTCTATTTATTTCATTGGTCTTTCTCTTTCTTAATAAATAAATTCTTCACTGATTTCCTTCTAGCACCTGTATAATACATATAAATATACAGGAGAAAAAATCTCCCACAGTTTTTTTTCTCAAAACCTATCAGCTGTCTTTTATGGTAGGGTTTCCATAAAATTTACAGTCAGTTTACCAAGTTAAACAGCATTAGTATTTTAATTTTAGATTTTAGAATCAGCCAATCTAATTATAAAATGTTAATATTTTGAAAGAGTATATTAAATTTATAGATTGAGTTTTAGCATATTTTAAAGGAATGTGATAGATTTCTATTTATTTCAGTCATTTTTAATTACAATAGAAAGAAAAACTTATTTCTGCTTCTGTGTGTTCATAGATATTTTACCTTTTTAGTTGCTAATATTAATCAGTCATTTTTCCAATTCTCTCTCTTGATTAGTTTTTGTTAGTATGTATAAAATATATTAATTTTATATTATTTTGTGCCCCTTGACATTTCAAATTATTTAGTTTAACAGTAGGTTTACAGTTAATTTTCTAGTGTTACCTATATTCTATTATATCTTCTTTGCCCCTATGTTTGCAATTTCTAATCTGCTAAATATCTTCATCTTTTATTGTTATATTGGTTAGTATTGTATTTTTAGTTCTGAAATATAATTTCGATGATAGGCCTTGACCTGGAGAATTTGTTCACTGTCAGGTTTTTAGAATACCTGCTTCTAGAATCTGTTTGCTATTTAAATCCCTTCAGGATTTATCTCTTGTCTTTGATTTAAAATTTGGTATCTACAAAAAGGCTATTTCTTCTTAAATCAATAATAGTTAAATAAATCCAACCATTAATTTAATAGCTCAAGGAAAACATAGGAGTCAAAGGCTAAAATGCTTCCAAATGTTTATTTAGAGATAATTTGAAGACCCTAAAAGCAAAACACAACTTTGACTTTATTTTCCCTAATTTGCACATACTCCAAGACAGGCAAACCAAAATATAAACTTTTTTAAAAATAGCAAATCCAGATAAATTTCTAAACATATATTACAATCTATTTTATGTATATTACATAGTCTGGTAAGCAATAATTACTCATGCAGTTTTAATGTGTCTGGAGAAATTGTAAAGGGTAATTGGAAAATAATAATACATTAACTAGTATTGATCCTGTGTGTAACCTTTACTACATGGTTATTAAAATTACGTGTATTGGCCAGGTGTGGTGGCTCACGCCTGTAATCCCTGCACTTTGGGAGGCTGAGGCATGCAGATCACCAGGCCAGGGGATCTAGACCATCCTGGCTAACATGGTGAAACCCCATCTCTATTAAAAATGCAAAAAATTAGCTGGGCACAGTGGCACGCATCTGTGATCCCAGCTACTTGGGAGGCTGAGGCAGGAGAATCACTTGAACCCAGAAGGTGGAGGTTGCAGTGAGCTGAGATTGCACCACTGCACTCCAGCCTGGGCGACAGAGTGAGACTCTGTCTCAAAAAAAAAAAAAAAAGTGTATTTTACCTATAATTAAATGTTAAGAAGCATTTTCTAAAATTTTACCAGAAGTAAGAAAATGTTACCTAAATATTCATTTCAGGTAAAAACAAAAGTTAAAACAATTTATGTTCCCCACTTGCAAAGTTGATACAATTTTTCTTTATCAGCTGTCAAATGAACCCTATTAGAAATTAAATATACATGTCACGTCCTCACTCCATGTAGCTCTATACATTCACTAGACTTGAGTTTTTCACACTATTTGGCTAAGGAACTCTGGGACTGCTGTTTTGCATTTCCATCCCCAGGTACACTTGCCACTCCTCTGCACCTTGCCCTCCATCCCAAAAGCCTCGCTAATATGGTTTCTTGTTGGTTTGGAAAATGAGAGGCCTGACTGGAGATTGCAAGGAATGGGACCAGAGTACTAGCCCCCACCATCGGCTCCTTGTCTGCTCATTTATAGGAGAGCAGTGGTTTCCTCAGATCAGAATTCACAGCTCCTCAGGAAGCATACATTTGCAAATAGCTCCTTTCTTCAAGGACCAGCAGTGGTAACAGCTTCATTGTTACTCTCCTCATATTACTGCATTATCCCTTGTGGTCAGTTGACACTTCTCTGAAAATAGTCACTTTATTGTGCCCCTCTTGATCTATTCCAATTAGAATTTGCCCTTTCCTTCTGGCATCTAGACCAATATAAACTCTCTCTTCAAATGAAAGCCTAACATAACAAAAATGTAATTTACTAGCTGAAGCCGGGATGTAGCTACATCCATCCCTTCTCCCATCTTTGAAGAGGTTCCGGAAACACCCTTTGAAAGTCAAGGCATAGGAATATAAGCACCCTTCTGCTTGACTGTAGTTTACCTTAAGGATAAAGACCATTTATTTTCTCTCCATTTCCTTCATAGTGTTTTTCACAGTGTACATACATAGTAGATTGTGAATAACTATTGAATTTGGTCATATGGTATTTAGAATCCAACGAATGCAAAATCTGTTTCTTCATAAAATTTTTTTTCAGTTACTGTTTCTCTCTTGCATGTATAAAATGAACACGTTGGTAATATTTTTTGATTAATTAATAGATTTTAAAACTGCTTTTCCTTTTCTTTTTTTGAGACAGATTCTCACTCTTTTGCCCAGGCTGGAGTGCAGTGGCTTGATCTTCACTCACTGCAACCTCTGCCTCCCGGGTTCAAGTGATTCTCCCACTGCAGCCTCCCAAGTAGCTGGGACTACAGGTGCACGCCACCATACCTGGCTAATTTTTGTATTTTTAGTAGAGACAGGTTTTTGCCATGTTGGCCAGGCTGGTTTTGAATGCCTGGCCTCAAGTGATCCATCCACCTCAGCATCCCAATGTGTTGGGATTACAGGTGTGAGCCACTGTTGTAATCAAAAAATATTACCAATGTGTTTTGCCTTGCTTCTCCCTTTGTTTCATCTTACTTTTCTATTTCTACCTCTGTACTTCATAAACATTTTCTCGTTCTTCTAATTGCTTACTCTGTTTCTTTTATGCCACCTCTGACCCATTTATCAACTCCTGCATAAAACGCACATTAATCTAAAAAATGAATGACTTTACGGAAGCTACTCTTTTCAGATTTTCAGGTTATTTTTTCAATCCCAAATTAGGAAGAACAACCAATTTTATAAAATGCCACCTTGAGACGTAGTTGTCAGTTTTGTGTCCTAAGCTCTTAATCTCCTGAAAAAGAGTTAGAGGGCTTTAATATTTGAAATACAATCTACAATATATATGATGTACATAGATTTTAGCTGGGTACAGTGGTTTATTTCTATAATCTCAGCACACTGGGAGGCCAAGGTGGGAGGATCCTTTGAATCCAGGAGTTCAAGGCTAGCCTTGACAACACAGCAAGACCCATCTCTACAAAAAATATGAAAACTAGCAAAGCATGTGGTATATGCCTGTAGTCCCAGCTACTCAGGAGTCTGAGGTAGGGATTCCCTTGAGCCCAGGAGTCAGAGGCTGCACTTACCTAAGATCAGGCCACTGAACTCCAGCCTGGGCAAAAGAGTGAAACCCTGTCTCAAAAAAAATAAATAATTAAAATTTAAAAATCTGATTTTGCCATATGTCCCAATTACTCACTAGAAGTAATAGACCTTTATACTGCAATACTAATCCTGGTAAGCAACTGGACACTTTGAATGTACTAAAATTCAATTATGGATTTAGGTTTTGATTTTGCCTAGAACAATTAGAATCCCTACATATCAGAATAAATAGAATACTGAAAGAAAATAAGGACTTCTATGTTCAGAAGCACATTCTAGTTTTTTAAGGAAAAAAGTCTAAAAGTGAAATTTAGGGAAGAAGTAATATAGCTAAAATGTTTAATTTAGAATTTCTATAATGTACTTATTCAGGTGGGAGAACAGCCTGTGGTTTATTTTAGCTTTTAACCTATGCTTTGGAAACAGAAAACTTCAAAGTGCTATCATTTGTGAAACACATCTAAGCATTAGGACCATTCAGAAACTGTCCTTGCTCTTGTAATAAATCTTTACTAAATGTGGCAGTTCTAGTTCTCTCTGCTTCCCCTCTCACAAACATGAATGTGACCACCCTTTATAAACAGGTATGTTTTACTGAACTATTTATGTGATGATGTTCAGATAAAAACTGAATCCTCTGGTACTTGAGTAGGAAGGGCATTCAATCTTTTCTTACAATGGTTGGTGTGGGATAATAGAAAAAACTAAATATAAATTCCCTTATATTCATTTATTCATAAATGAATGATAGCTCATGTCAGATTTATGGTTTATGTCCATGAAAATTCTGTGTCAGCTATAACACAATGGAAGATGTCATTGAAACAGCATATTTTGAGTGGGTTTACTTATTAATTATGTGTAGGAGAAGAAATATGATTGTAGCATCTTATATGTTCAGCATTTCTTACCTTCAGTTAGAAAACATGACATTTATAATCCAATTAGAAAAGCTAGATATTAATAATATGACCCACACTTATTTATAAAACACTAACCACTTAATCATGTGTTTTGGATTTAAGTCTTCACAAGTAAAATTCCCATAATACAAATTCCTATGGCTGTTCAAATTCTGTGGTCCTGGAATTTTTTTTCAAAGAATATGACTTTAATAATTGGGACATCGGAACAGCTTTCAAAATGCTTTTGTTTTAGATGTGAATTGCAGCACAGTTGGTTTTTATAACAGGATAGAGTGTTTGGGTAACCCATTCCTCAAACACACCCAATCACCCCTCACTACTTTTCATTTGCGACAATTAATGCACGTGCGAAGGCTTGTTTTGAAATCTGAGGCTGTGTAGATGATGGGGTTTGAGGAAGAAGATCATGTAGGAATGGGGAGGAAGCATTTGGTCCTTTCCAGCTATTTGTATGGAGATTGAGCCTCAGTGGTTAAACATTGAAAGTCGGTAGTAAGAAGAACTGTTGAGGTGAGAAGTTCTGAGGACTCTGGAGACAGCCAGTGCTATGTTAAGCCAGGAGACAGAATGATTGTACTCTGCAAATCTTGCAGTGTTCTTTACTTACGAGCTTTGATGTATCTGAGACCATATGGGGACATTGCTCTTGGTGGTGACCATGACAAATTTACACAGGGAGTTGCTTGCAATCATGAGATTTCTTCAGTAGCATCTCAGGCGACTAATTTGAAAAGAGAATAGGAGCATTGTAACATGGCAAGTGCTCAGGTGACAATGCCTGGAACCTTGTTTTATGATACTGTCTGACCAGGGATTGAGTAAAGGACGTGGGAAATCATCCATTACTCAATTGCAAGAATTGCTGCCTGGCTTTGGGGGATATGGAGACCTTCAAGCACTGACTCTATCAGGCTTTGTGGTTTTCAACCATGCATCCCTAAATACTGTCCTCTTCCTTCCTCGGCCAAATAACTTCTCTTACAAGTCTCCTGAATTGCTGTGACATAAACGCTGACTGCAGCCTCTCCATGTCCTTTGATATCCAGGTCCTAAAGTAAGCCACAAAATTTTCTGTGACTTTTAGCAAAAATTCTTGGGTAAGCCGAGGATCTATTTTAAATCCCATCATCTGTGCAGAGCTCAGGTTCACCTAGTATGCCATAGCCTACTGCTCCACGTTCTCAGTAAGTACTGAAGCAGTGCCTCTAGTGAAGGTGGAGGTAGAGTGAGCTAGGCTGTCTTTATTTTTAACAATGTGAGATATTTGGTGATAAACCAATATGTGGACTGGACATAGACACTGTTGGTACAAGTGAGAGCAAGAATAAAAACATGTATTTTTATTGTCAATGTGATCTCTCTAAAACACATTAATGGAAAATTATAGACACACTTGGGTAACACTATTTATTTTTAACATTGTGAGAATATTACCTGCACAGAAAAATTGATAATAAGTTTGTGTTGTTTTTCTCATCCTTGGGTTATAATAATCTGTTATCCCACAGAAAATGTTTTATGTGATTAATAATTGGAAAATAATGCTACTCACGGTGTAAAGGACTGGCAATTTCTATTTATTGAGAATCTACTGCATGCCTGGTAGTATACATACATTTACTGTCATCCTCAGAGCAAGGTAGTACTTTTATCCTCTTCCTGCTGATGAAGGAATTGGAACTCGTGGAAGTCAAGGACTTTACATAAGGTCACATTTACGTAAGGTCTATTATTTTGAAAATCTGGATCATGAAAATAAGTTAGCTTGGAATGAAAGCCCTTACTTCATCCAAAACAAGTCTCTTCAAATGAATCATTTCAGGATCTTAGTTTAAATCATGAAAGCAGTAATTAAAGTTGAGCCTTTTTATGAACTTTATAATAAACTACATTGATTAGACATTCAGAAAGAGAAAATGATTTGGAAAAAAGAAATAACTATAACTCTTTTCACCAAATTTGACAATCCATACCATGCTATGCTGAGAGCCCACGCTTTTCTATTGGCATTAATTTCCTTAAAAAAGCAGTAATTTTGAGAGTCAATTTTAACTCTTATTTCTCAGTCTGCAACTTTCTGTACACATTCTGACAAATACTAGACAAACTATGTTAGGCCTAATACTGTGCAGGATTTTATTATACTAAGCAGGCATGAAAGTTGAGAGCCTCGTAAATATTAATCAGAGACTAATGAACAGTGGGAGACTTCTGAATATCAATCTGTACTGGGGAAATTTTGAATTAGAGACACCACTTCCTAATCAATAAATCAGTGGTGAAAAATTGCAGGCATTCTCATGCATCTGCTCATGTAGCTACATCTCCAGCCCTAAAGGAGCTTACAGTGCAGATGCCAAAATAGATGTAATTTTATCATCCCACAAAGATCTGCATTTTTAACTGGACCATTTTTTTTTTAATTTTTAATTTCTTCCAAAAGTAGCTAGATTGTATCACAGAAAACTTGAGTACATTTGGTAGTATCAAAGTTAAAATTGTTCAGGAGTAAAGAGAGCTTGTCTCATTCTTCCTCATTAGCAATTGAAAATCTAGCCCAAAGGGACTAGAAGACTCAAGGTTAAGAGGACAGCTGAAATGCCAAAGCTTGATTGGCTTATTGCTTTTATTCAGTGAGCCTAGTACTGCTTTTCCTCTGAGCTCAATTACAATTTATAACAGAAAGATATTTTTCAACATAATTCATAATTTTGCAAATAATACCAATATATTTACACACCTATACATCCTTAATGGTTGTCCATTAATAGAAAAATATTATATGTTTATAGTAAATGGAGTTATTTTTTCAGACAAATCTGAGATTACATAGTGATACTTATGATGTTTATGATTTTTTGATGCAGAGACACAGAAATATGGGACTCAGTTGACAGTTTGAAGCTTTTTTATTCCTTATCATACAGATAGGATTTTAAAACTACACTATGTTTATACACAAGGCATTAATATTTTAATGAAAATATTTATAAGTAATTATCAACAGTATGAATGTTTCTTCATACCATCATAATCAAGACTGAAATTTATCCTGAATGGGTATGGTATGAGCTGGGTTTACTGAAAGGACACAAACACATTTATTAAGGACACAGAAAAGATAAACAGCAAATAAGCTACAAGTGGTGGGCATCATTCAGAAATACACTCAAAATATTATTTTCAAATATATTGCTTTATGCCATTTCAAATACATGGAACAAGAAATAGTTACAAAATTAGGTAATAGTATAGCAGAATGCTATAATCAAGCTTTATTCACTAGCCCTGTTTCACTTTTTTATCACTCAAAATGTCTAGACTCATTGGAGACAGGGAGAGTTATGTTGATCTGCAATATATTCCCAGTGTCTTGCATTTAGTAGTTGTTGAACAAATATTTAAGAAAGCTTTATAAAGGAGTAGCTACACATTGCGAATTTTCATTCATATAGAAGAATTTGTACTCTCTCCAATGACAGCAAATAGTCTCCTCATAAATTTTAAATATAGCTAAAATTATAATATGGTTTGTCAACTATATTTAATGTAAGAAGAATGGAAGCAATTACAATTTTATGTCTATTTTCATAAAACACCTGTGTGTAGGCACCCCCTTTCTTCTGCAATTGCAAAACAGGACTGATTTTGAGAATATTTTATTTTTCTATGATATTTAATATGTAAGTTTATTTATATTTTTGAGCTTGCTAAATGCTTACATTTAAAATTTTAAAGAGATATTACTCTGATTGCACCATATTTTGTACTATGTGTGGAAATGGTCATTTTTTTACATAAATAAAACTACGTGTGATAATTATTTGTGATAATTAGCATAAAGATAATTACACAGGTGATGATAACATAATTGGCTCTCTTTAGAGTTTTTGTTTTGCTTTATCTTAATACTTATAATAAAGTAATTTCATTGTATTACTTATGAACACGGTGAATGGAAAAATATTTCTCTTGTTTTTATTATGAGCTTTTAGAACTATTAGAAGGTGACAATCAGTATTGTTAATGCAAACATAAATAAAAGTCCTTTACAATTCTATTGGCCAATATCTACTTTGGATATAATTTTGTTTAATAGTTTCTATCTCATTGTATCTTGCTTAACTTATTTTTGCTAAAAGTTGCTTGTGTTCTAGGTGAGTTTTAAAATATATTTATACTTGCCACAGGTATCTCTGATAATTCTCAAGCAATATTTAGCAAATATGCTTCGAAAAGTTCTGAACTAATTTAAGGTCAACAAAACAAACAAACAAAAATTGTTTAATTGGCTTTAATATAAAAATAAAGTTCTTCATTATTCAGTATAGGATAACAAATAAAATGCAGGCATATCATTAAAAATAGCAATATAAACATCGAAGGTTGAAAAATGTTATACTTAAATTTATCTAAATAATGATGAATGTCAGATTTATTTAATGTCCAAAAAATATAAGAAGTAAATGAAATGAGTGAAACCAATATATATTCAAGCCTTTTACCGTTGCTGGGTTTGGCAATAGTTAACCAAGCTTATTTAATATCACATGGTCTAGAGACTTACAGAATAATGTATACTTCTTCTTTCCACTATGTTAAAAGCAAAATTTGTTGCTGCAATTAACTAGATGTATGCTTTTAATTATTTTTCTTTCTACAGCATGAGTTATGATGATTTGGATGTAATGAAAGAATGACCTAGAGAAAGAAGGAGAGTGGCACAATCTACAGATTATTTCTAGACAATTGTAACACAAATTGCTGCCTCGCCTGACAATTAGAGCCTGGGCTTGTGATGGACCTTTCCACCTGTATCTAGTTTTTTTCTTATGGCTAAAAACTCCGTTGTTTCTTGTTTAACTCTGATTTTCATTTTTTTCAGGTTTGGATTTATTCTTCATAAAGATGAAGCTGCACTACAAAAAATTGATCTTGAAACCATGTCATACATCAAGACAATTAACTTGAAGGACTATAAGTGTGTTCCTCAGTCATTGGCATATACACACTTGGGAGGCTACTACTTCGTTGGCTGCAAACCTGACAGCACCGGAGCAGTTTCCTCACAGGTCATGGTGGACGGTGTAACTGACTCAGTCATTGGGTTCAATAGTGATGTGACAGGCACTCCATATGTCTCTCCAGATGGCCACTACCTTGTCAGCATTAATGATGTGAAAGGTCTTGTAAGGGTTCAGTACATTACCATCAGAGGAGAAATACAGGAGGCTTTTGATATTCACACAAATCTGCACATATCTGATCTGGCATTTCAACCATCCTTTACTGAAGCCCACCAATATAACATCTACGGTAGTTCAAGCACACAAACTGATGTGCTCTTTGTGGAGCTCTCTTCTGGGAAGGTCAAGATGATAAAGAGTCTCAAGGAACCACTCAAGGCAGAAGAATGGCCTTGGAACCGGAAAAACAGGCAAATCCAGGACAGTGGCTTGTTTGGTCAATACCTGATGACACCTTCCAAGGACTCTCTCTTCATCCTAGATGGACGACTCAATAAATTAAACTGTGAGATCACTGAAGTTGAGAAAGGAAATACAGTCATTTGGGTTGGAGATGCCTAAAAACCCTATGATACAATTATTTAATGAAGCGTTTTGCAATACATTGCACTTAATCCATTGTTTAAATTTACAACTTAACTTTTCAAGTTTATATCCTAGTCAAACAAAATTTACTTGGTTGGCCCAAATAAAATAAATTGTTTTTGACTAAGACATACACAATTAATTATATTGGTTAATTAGAAATACTCAGCACAATATTTAATGAGAAATCATATCAGTCACAAGAATCAAATGTGTAAATTATGCTTTAAACAATAAAGTAGGATTTAAATCATTTAAAAAACTAAGCTGCAGGGAATTTCAGATGACATAAAGCATTATTTCATTTTGAGGGTAGTTTATTTTTTTTCTCTGTCATTTTGGTATGATTAAACAAATAAAAGGTGTTGTGGAACCTTAAAATTCTTAATTCAAAATATTCGGTCCTGTCCACTGTTTATAATATTTTGTGCCTTGAAGGGAATGTCACAGGAGGAAAAGGAAGACTAAAACCTGCGTACTAAATGCCCTCATAACTATAAATCTCTTGTTGTTAAAAAAACATCTCTTGCGCCAAATCCTGCCTTCAGTCTTTTGTTTAACCCTCAATGAACTATCAGTTGAAGGCATAAGTTGGCCTTAGGTTGTATACAGGTGTCAAACTCTACTTGACATTTACTGTATAATCTGCAGCATGCTATAGAAAGTGGGGAGGAAGGGAGGAAAAATAATTACAGTCAAAATATTTGCAATCTACTCATTTTGCTTTCAATCACTAGAGTGCATTATATTTTTAATGCAAGTTTGTCTGGGATGTCAACTGCCTACAGATGTTTATTACTAGCAGAATAGATTATTTATTAATAGATTGTTTCTTTTCATATAGTTCAATGTTTCATCATCAGGAACTTTTGGTTCTAAAAAAGAAACATTACTTTTGTCTGCTAGAGTAAACCATATATAGGGAAATTAACACCTAGGAAAAGAAAACTGGCAAGAGAATTGATGCGGTATTAGTGGCTTAGAAGAATTAGTAATATAAGTTGGGAATAAAGGGGTAGCCTGACAGTGGTAAGTAAAAATGTAGTTCTCCATTGTTTTTGCTATTTAAATATAACGTATCAAAAACTTTTATTCTAAATAATTTCCCCAAATAATTTCTTTTATTCATCTCCTTGTAATCCTACAAGCACCTTCTCACTATGTGCTGTAGTTTGAAACCTAACTAATCCTCCTACTTGAGACACTGTAGAGAAGTAAAAATTGTTGCTTCTGTTTTGTTTTAAGAGGAAACGAGAAGGCCAGCAGAAGTAGATTAAAACTAGAGAGCTGGTTTATTAAAATAAGCAGATAATTATCCAGGCTTAAAGTAATAGCTTACATGTTTTGAAAATCTTTGTACTTATTTTTGTTTTTATTGTTGCAAAAAAATGTTAATGGGCTGTTGAAATGACCTCCATTTACTTAAGGTAATCCAATAAGGTCTTTTTTAAATATACAAATTTTACTCAAGTTTAAATTGTGTAAAACTGCTTAGAAACCTGAAATTTTATAGTGTGTAATATCTTATGTGTATATAGCATCCTGAGCTGTGTGATACAGTAGATTTCTTCTTAGCAGAAACATTATGCGAGGTAGATTTAATAAACAACAAAAATCAGCTTATGTTTCTACTTATTGAATCTGCTTTACTTTTTAGCAATTTTCTTCCTTGTGAACATGAACCATATAAAGTGTCTGTGACTTAATGATTTCATGTAAGTCTGTCGCATACATCCTTCTTTTGTAGCTTACACCATGTGGATGCTCTGTCTGTAGACGTTGCTTGATAAAAGGAGAATAAACCTCTTACATTTTAACCCTTGAGAGTTCAGTCAATGATTTACTATGCATACCGTTTTTAAAAACTTTCTCCCAATGCATCAGATATAGTATGGTGCTCTGCATTATTCTGAAAGTGATGAGATCAGGTGAAGGTAAAGTAAACTGAGATCAATCAAGGAAAGAGAAGTTAGTTTGTCTTTTAATATAAAATCTAAATTGGATATCCTTTGATTATTCAATGTTTACAGCAAGGCATATATTCTTTACATGATGTCTATTTCTATAGAATCCCTTCTTTTCTTGTGTATTCAATGAAAATATACGACTGGAATATCAAAATTATACTCAAAAGAGTAGGCTTTTCTTTCCATGACCTTATAGCCTTAATCATACAAATATTGAGTCACTTTTTAAAAACATTCGGATTGTTAAAATACTGATATTTGTGAGCTTTAAAAAATCAGATGAATATTTATGTTACAATTATATCTGAAGTAGATATTTCTTCAAAGACAGGGTAAAAGGTTGAGTAGGAAATAGCATACAGGGAATCAGTATGCTCTTATGCACACCGTGATTGAAGTGTACTGTAAATACTCATATTAGCAATAATGTGAGTGTGTGTAAAAAGTGAAAGTGAAGAAAAACTAGGGTAAAATGATGAGTAAACTGCTTTAAAAAGAAGCTATAACCCCAAAGAGTAGATTTTTTTGTTCGTTTGTTTTTGTTTTTTCTTTTTCTTTTTTTTTTTTTTTTTTGAGACAGAGTCTCACTCTGTTGACAGGCTGGAGTGCAGTGGCGCAATCTCGGCTCACTGCAACCTCCACCTCCCGGGTTCAAGTGATTCTCCTGCCCCAGCCTCCCGAGTAGCTAGGATTATAGGCGCTCGCCACCACGCCTAATTTTTGAATTTTTCGTAGAGACAGGGTTTCACCATGTTGGCCAGGATAGTCTCGGTCTCTTGACCTCGTGATCCAACAGCCTCGGCCTCCCAAAGTGCTGGGATTGCAGGCATGAGCCACTGCGCCTGGCCCCAAAGAGTAGATTGTTAACAGACAAAAAAAAAAAAAAATGAAATTATAGCAATGACAGGCACAGAATGAGTAAAGGTATGAAAGCAAGTATGGAAATACCATATGGGGAGGTCACTGAGCAAAACTGAAAGAAAGAAGTAAATGATTTAATTTAAAATTGTTGATATAGGTAAGACAAGAAAGTAGGTCATAAACAGCTTTTAAGGGAGAGAGGTGAAAATTGAAACTAGTTTAAAAACTTGGAATTAATTTAGGCAATGGAGACCTAACTATAATCTTTCACTGCTTCTGTAGATACTGAATAACAAACTTCCAAAAAGAGAAATGATAGTGAAAACAGTATTTTTAAAATTTATGATCTTTTTAGTGGAATGAAAATTTAACTGAAGAATAGGGAAATTGGGGGAAATGGAATTACTTAGATAACTTTTGCAAAAATGTGAGTTTATGACCTTTAATGCACGACAATTAAATTGAAAGCATATTTTAAAAAATAAGACTTGTTAAGGAACCATACCTGAAGTGGCAACTGAATAAATATGAATCATAAAAGGGACACAAATGATAAGACTAAAATATGACACCATTGATAGAAATAAGAAAGCCTTAAAGGAGAACTAAATTGGGGTGACAGAATGAAGATCTGGATAAGGAATAAACTAAATGGAAATATAAGGCAATGGATATACTCCCAGGGAAGTGTCATCATCTATAGCAAATAATGTAATTTTTAGGGGTCATTCTACCTTCTGGCTAATTATATCCATGTAAAGTTGAAGCACGTAAAATATTTGTGATTTAGGACCTAATAACCTTTCTGATTCCCACTCAAAAGGTATTCACAGAATTTTATTTTATGAAATAAATTAATTCAGTTGAATTTTACTAATCAAGATATTTACATGATAAAACAATATGTTTGATACTATCAGACAAATTATTATATTGTGCAAATATTTGAAGACAGAAAAAATAAGAACCATATTGATATTCAGGAAAACATCTTTGTATGATGTTTTCACTATTTATGGAAACCAATAAAATGAAATAAAAATGTACAACCCAATGTTGCAATTTTAAGAACTCTTAAGGGTCCCTTCTAGTTTCACTTGCTACATTTAGCATGTTCTTTTATGAATGGTCAAAGAGAACAAAGGCAGCACTTGCCAAATATCTATGTTTACTTTTCTTTCAATCACAGTCTAATGTCATTTACTTCTGAGAAACTTCAGAGGCAGAAATGTATTCTGAAATTCATGCTATAGAAATTCTCATCTGCTGTCTTAAGTCATGGTAAATTTTCCTATCTTTCTAGAAGACTAAATCTTCACCATATGAGCATAGCTTTTTGTTTGTTTGCCTTTGTAAATTGCATAGTCCTGTTAGTAAATGGAAAAGCACTTAGCTTTTCAGTAAAATTCAGCAGCAAAATGAACCTGTCTCTGTGGTATTTAGTGGATACTGCACAGCTATTTTACAGTAATTTACAGCTACAGTTGGTGAAGTGGAAAAGTTTTAACAGTTGTTCTTTTATACTAGAGTTTACCAATAATAAAATTCTCTATTTTGGGACTTGTTTTCAGGGCTGTAATTAAGTTTGGCTGAAATTTACAAAGAATACACCAAAATACCAAACATATTCTGTTTTGATGTTTTGTAAATTTATTGAAAGACTGTCTCTAAATACACGTTTTCCTCCTTTTTAGAAGAAGAATCAAAATCACCTCAGTGTCAAAAGAATATTGATATTTCAATTGGAAAAATGTCCACATTATATAAGTGGACAATTACTCAGTTATTCAAACATTCAATAATTATTCAAATATTCATTATTCAAGATACTTTTTGTATTTCTATTAAAACTAACAGTGTTATTTTACACCTGGACCCATAAACTTGTTCAAAGTTACATAGTCCAAATAAAATATCTCATGATAATCAAGGCAGATAGGTGAGAAAATACAGCTCTTTAAAAATGGTTAAATATGGCCGGGCGCAGTGGCTCACGCCTATATTTCCAGCACTTTGGGAGGCCGAGGCAGGCAGATCACGAGGTCAAGAGATCAAGACCATCCTGCCCAACATGGTGAAACCTCCGTCTCTACTAAAAATACAAAAATTAGCTGGTCACCGTGGTGCATGCCTGTAATCCCAGCTACTCGGGAAGCTGAGGCAGGAGAATCGTTTGAACCTGGAAGGCGGAGGTTGCAGTGAGCAGAGATTGTGCCACTGCACTCCAGCCTAGTGACACAGCGAGACTCTCTCTCAAAAGAAAAAAAAAAGGTTAAATACTGACATACTCTGCTATGACTCTGCTCATCCACCTGCTTTTAAACTACTTCTGCTCTTTAGTTCCTGTCCTTTCAGAAACTATTAACAAAGACTAGCCAAAAAATCAACATTTGACCTTATAAAGTATAATTTATCATTTTCTCTTTATTAATAAACATTATCTTCAAACAATTATTATTCTGTAGGATAATTAAATTGAGCAAGAGTGAATATTTTGATAAGTTACTAACACATACCGTGTTAATTTTATAGCATTTTTAAAAGTTGATTGCTGATAGAAATATCATTTTTAATTCATCCATTTCGGTGCAAATCTGCTATATGCCATGCAGTTTTCCACTTTAAAGCAAGTAAATACCTCATTGAGTGTGTGTGTGTGTGTGTGTGTGTTTTAATTTGAGCATACAAAAGTGAAAATACATCTAGGGACATTGGAGGATGAAGTTTGAATATTCAAACATATCCCATTAGTATTTTGGAATGTCTATTAAATCTAGAACCATGATAGTGAGTTACATAAAAATTATTATAATATAGGATTCCTGTGTATATTTGCCGAATATGCCTATGGATCACAGAATCTCACATCTCTCATAGCATCCAAATAGATAAAAATACAGACTACCAAGATGTAAGGAGAAATCAAAGAAACACAAAGTCAGTGGACCTTCACTCTGGAGACGCTATAAGATCAAGTAAATTAGGATGTTTACTTATATACAAACTCTCAATAATGTAATACTAAGCTCTAATAAATAAATATACAAATACATACACATGTATATGCATTAAAATCGCTTCCCTGATATATTTCACAATTACTAAAATATATTTTAAATCAATTACAAACACAAATTCAATAAAGGGAAACTGTAGAAATCAGTCTCAATTCATTAGAATAAACAGAAAAATTTCAATTACTTAACAAGTAATATATATTTGAACAAATATATAAGCATGTATATGTAAAAAATATTCACAAATAGCCCTTTCAAGATGAAACCAAACTGAGATCTGTACAATCTGCAGATTCTCTAAATAACGAAAGTGCTAACACTATTCCGCAAAAATAATATGAAAATCCTTACATTGCTTAGAAAGAACAAAGCTGCAAAGAAAGCCATCCCCTCCCCCATACACACACACTGTAGCAGAAAAAGCTGGAAAATCCACAAAATCATATTATTACTTGAGCCTTATAGACAGCTGGGGTTAGAAGTTCACCAAGTAAACTAATTTCCAATGAGGGACAAGGAATAATTTCACCGTTGGCATAGCACAGGAGAAAGAGGTGGCCTACATAATTGTATGTAAAATAAAATCAGCTAACATTTTAAAAACTTCTTCAAGGTCATGTCTAGGCTAGCCTATCAGTTTGGAAAGACTAGGGGCCTCAGACACAAGAAGAGTTTATACTCACAAAATGTTTTCCACAGATCTTCACCATGTGCTCAGAAAAGGCAGGGTGGGAGACCAGAAATGGCTAGCTTTGTTGGTAGTGTGGCATGCAAGTGGGGATCAGCTGCTTTGGGGAGATGGGTCTTGTCCCCTTGCCCTTAATCTTCTATCCTGAGAAGCAAAAATGTTAGGTAGCTAATGTAGGGGCAGTCATCTGTCTCACCCCCAGGGAACAGGCAAGTTTCCATTGCTTCTAGGAGGAGTAAAAGCAAAACCTGTTGCCTCTGAGGAGGTGATGGCAAATACTCCACTCTTCATCAGGAAAACACACGTCAATACATTGCTGCCAAATGAGAGTAAGACTCTCACTGCTGCGGGAGGGGCAGTGAACCATTTCACTGTGAAAATGTACAGCACTTAACTTTTAAAGAGATACACTTTAGTAACACTTTTTTTTTATTAAGTCTAATTTGTCTGACATTACCAGAGCTACTCCAGCTTTCTTACAGAAGCTTTTTGCATAATTTTTTCCTTCCTTTATTATCTATTTGAATTTTCAATCTGAAATTTGTCTCCTTTAAACACCATATATTTGGATCTCTCTATACTCTCATCATACTATATCTGTATTTTGATTGGATTGTTTACCCCATTCACAGTAAATGTATTATTGCTATAGTTGGATTTAAATCTTCTATGCTATTTTTTATAGGTCTCATGTGTATCCTGTTTCTCTATCCCTCATTTACTGCTTTCTTTGGAATTAAGTGAATATTTCCTGGGGTAATATTTCAATTCTTTTAATGATATTTTCACTTTTGAAAAATTGTTTTTGTAGTTGTTGCTCTGGGGCTTACCATATAAATCTTAACTGATTAGAATGAACTTCAGATTTATACTAACTAAATTCTAGGGAGATACAGAATTGTCAGTCCTATGTAACTTTCACTACTGTTTCCTTATTTTGTGCTATTTTTGTTATATTCAAAAAACACCTAATCCTAATTATTACTTCATATAATGTTTTGTTTTTTAAAAATAAGAGAAAAAAGGAGAAGTACATATATTTATTGTTACAAAAATGTTCTTATTTACTATTTCTCTTTGTCTTTATAGGTTTCTGTGGATTTAATGCTTTTTCTCGTTGCAATACAGGGACCTCCATTTGCTTTCATTGTCAAATATATAATTTTGTGGTAGGTCTGCAATAAAATACACATTTTAAAACAAATTATTTTATTTCAGTTAAAAGAGGAAAAGAGAAGATATAAGCATTTATAATGTCTTCTTAATTGCATAATTATCATTGTTGGTACTTTGTGTGCACCTGTGTGTGTGTGTGTGTGTGTGTGTGTGTGTGTGCGCGTGTGTGTGTATTCACATTTTTCCTGTGGTCACTAAAGAAATTTGTTTAGCGTTCTTATAAGGTAGATTTGCTACCAAGAAATTGTCTCAATTTTTGTTTTTCTGGTAAGGTCTTCATTTCACCTTCATTTATAAAAGATGAATTTTCCAGACATTAGATTGTTGATTGAATTTTTTTTGTTTTACCAATTAGAATATGTCATCCCATTACCTATTAGACTTCATTGTTTTTGATGATAATATGCTAGAATTCTTACTGAGATTCCCATAAATATGACGTGTGAATATCTTGCTACTTTCAAAATTGTCTATTTGACAGGGCGTGGTACCTCACGCCTCTAAACCCAGCACTTTGGGAGGCCAAGGCGGGTGGCTCATTTGAAGTCAGGAGTTGGAGACCAGCCTGGCCAACATAGAGAAACCCTGTCTCTATTACAAATAAAAAAAAAAATAGCCGGGTGGTGGTGACATGTGCCTGTAATCCCAGCTACTTGTACTTGGAAGCTGAGGTAGGAGAATTGCTTGAGCCTGAGAGGTGGAGGTTGCCAGTGAGCCAAGATTGTGCCACTGCACTCCAGCCTGGGCAACCGAATGAGATCCTATCTCAAAAAAAAAAAAAAGTCTATTCGTTTTTGTCTTTTAATATTTTTACTATGACATGTCTGGGTTTTGATCTCTTCTAGTTTATGTAACTGGGGATCATTGATCGTTTTCAATGTTTAGAATATTATTTTTTATTAAGTTTGGGGAGTGGTCGGCCATTATAATTTTTAATACATTTTCTGTTCCTTTCCCTTTCATTTCTTCCTCTTCTATGGTAATTAATTACATGATGGTAGTATAATTAGCAGTATCCCACATTTCTCTGAAGCTTATTGCATTTTTAAAATAATTATTTCTTTTGTATTTTAGATTTTTTATCCAGCTACCTTCAAGGGCATTGATTCTGTCTTCTAGCAGTTCAAATCTTCTGTTGAACAACTCCAGGAAAAATTTCTTCTTTTTTATTATGACTTTAAAACCCAGAATTATATTTGTTTCTTTATATCAATTCAACCTTTTTTACAGATATTATATTTTTGATAAGTCATTGGCCTCTCATCTTCCTTTAGTCTTTACACGATTTCAATTAATTCTTTGAACACATTTATAATGGTTTCTTTGAAGCCTTTGCCTATTAAATGTAACAACTGGACCCTCTAATAGGTCATTTGGGGTGCATGATTTTTTTACCTTCTATGGGACACATTTTTTTGTTTCTTTGCATATACCATATTTTTTGTTAAAATCAGGTCATTTTCGATAAGACATTGTGGCAACTCTGAATATTCTCTCTTCCTATTCCTTTTGTTACTATTGCATTCCTGTTTATTTGTTTAGTGACTTAGCTGGACTACTGTAGTGAAATACAAATCCCACACCTTGTGAAACCTTGATATCACACCCCAATGAGTACAGCACTGGGCATGTATATAATAATCCCGGGATGACATTAGTTTTAGAAGGGTTTTCTTTGACTATTAGTTTGCCTGATCTTTCTGTTAACCTGTCTGCCTCTTTCACATTACACCCACCTGTTTGTCTAATTGCTGACTGAATTTGTTATTGGTTTCAAGAATTTTACTGTTATCCCAGATGTTATTATTATCTGGGAAACTAGTTTTTCCACAGTATGCTCCAGTTAAATTCAGACCCCTTTGCAGATATCGTTTTGGTCTCTGCCTTACAGATTTGTTCTGACCTTGCTTTATTTCGCTGTCTCTTTTTCTGCTCATCTCTGGCAAATTGGCTGCCCTAAGATTAAACTTCTTGCCCACATAGAGCTATCAGCTTCTTTTCACTTGACTACCACCAAAATATCTACTGTTTTAAAGAGATCATCGTAGGCCTGAATTTCTTCACCTTCTGTTTCAAATAAAAGTTGTTATAAGAATAATCTGAGTTAACTCAGTGTTTTTATAAAAATAATCTCTTGATTTTTCTTTTCTTATGACTTACTTCCCCCTCTGTTGTTATTATCTGCAAAATATCTTGGCCACAGCTCTTGAGCTGGTAGTGAAGATCGTTCCCCTCTACTCTTGAAGTGACGCTCTAGTTTTACGAGTAGGACAAGGTAGGAGATGGGGAGTCTCCATTTTTCTGGGCCTACTTCTCTGATTATAAAACCCTCTTAACATTGTCTAGGCTGGGTGCGGTGGCTCACGCCTGTAATCCCAACACTTTGGCAGTCCGAGGTGGGCGGATCACCTGAGGCCAGGAGTGGATCACGAGACCAGCCTCACCAACGTGGTGAAATCCTGTCTCTACTAAAAATTAAAAAATTAAAATTAAAATAAAAAAAAACAGCTGGGCTTGGTTGCAGGCGCCTGTAATCCCAGCTACTACAGAGGCTGAGGCAGGATAATCGCTTGAACCCAGGAAGTGGTGGTTGTAGTGGGTCGAGATCGCACCACTGCACTCCAGCATGGGCGACAGAGCAGGACTCCATCTCAAAACAAAACAAAACGAAAAACTCTACATGGAACTATATAGTGTAGCATCCCGTTAGCTCTCCAAACACCTGATCACCTTTCTTGCACCTTTCTCCCTCACTCATTTCTTTGCAGTCATATAACTTCCCTTCTCTTCTCTTAAAGGAACATACATACTCCTGACTTGGGCTTTTACATTTGCTGTTTCTTCCAGTGCAAATACACATTCCCCAGATATCCTCATGAATGGTCTGTTTACCTTCTTCAAGTGTCTGCTTCCCAGTGAGAGTTCCTATTACCTTATGCAAAATTGGAAATCACCTTCCACAATATCCAAAATGTGCCTATTCAACCGTGCTGCTTATTCATTTCCATATTTTATAGACACTTAACATGTTATAGGTTTAATTTTGTTTATTACCTACATCACCCCATTCAACACATACAAATAATGCAATTTAATAAGAAGGGATGTTTGTCTGTTTCATTTATACCACATCTAGAACAAGGCTGTGTGTGTAGGAGGTACACATTAGGCAGTCACTAAATATATGAGAGATGATTGAATTACTATTTTTTCAACCCTTGCCCTCTTTTTTTTGTCCTCTATGTTTAACTTTTTGAGATTCTCAAATCATGGCAAATTGCATGCCTTGAATGTTATTAAACTGTGATAATTAAAAGTAGAAACATTCAGGTAGGTGTTTTCTATTTAATATTCCCTAATTCTCTAATGTATTAGAGCTAATAGACACATAATGAATATTTCAGTAGATAATGTCTTTTTAAAATATTTGTCATTTCAGTGTAAATGTAATTGCTTATGTAAACATGATGTTTGTTATGTTAAAAATTAATCTCTTTCATATATTATTAAACTCTAAATTAATATACATAGTCTTTTAGTTATTTATAGAGGCAGCATGTTCTTTACATATTAGTAACACAAGAAGCATGCTTATATGAAAAAAGAATTTTGTATTTATGATAACCTACAGCAATATAGGATAATTCATAGTTCTGTCTTGAGATTAATTCATCAAATAAGAAGTATACTATTCAATGCTGAAAATAACTACAATTTTATTGAAACTGTTTTTAATTGTTTGATGAATTTCTGCTTCCCACACTATCTGACATGACATCTTTATCTTTGAATTATCTTACTCTAATGTATTATGCATAAATTGTACATTGCGTTATCCAATTCTATCTAATCTCGCCACCCATTATTGGCCAATTTTCTATTTTTGCTAATATTATTAGTTATAGTTATTTGGACTGAGAATCACCAACCACAAAAATCATACAGCTTTAAAGACAATTATAATGGAAAAATAAATGTATTTATTACGGTTTTAGTTCTGATGTATGTCACTTAGAATTTTTTTAATTATCTCAGAAACTTTCTTAATTGAATTTTTGTTCTTTAAAACATTTATTATTTTAAAATCCTCCTAAGATTTTTGTTTATAAACCTGTTATTTTTATCTATTCTTTTAATTTGTAAAAATCAAGTATAGCTAAGTTTATTAGTCAAAGTCTAGGAGAATTATACATAAAACAGAAGAGTGTGGGAGAAGTGAGTAAAGTATGAAGGAAGGTCACTTATAGAAATTAAGGTAAGGAAATTTAAAGTTCAAAGCATACTGTTATAAAATTTTAAAATAAACATTGTTTGCAGAATATTTCATTTTTAATAGAATGAGGTAGTAATTTGATTGATAAAAAGGTCCAACTGACAATATCAGGTGCCCAGCTACTACACTATTAAACAAATACTCCTAGTGCTACTGGAAGAGCTTATAGCAAGTTCTTCTGTGGTTTGGAGTATATTCACATCATCTTCTGCCAGAAAGATTTATTTAAATAAAAAGTACCTTCTTCTTTGCTACTGGGTGCAAGTAGAGACTAAATGCTTGGCCATTTTGGACAAACTTACTATTTTACTTAAATTGTATGTCATGAAACCAGTAGTACCTGATATGTTGAACCATAAAACTCCATGTTCATAGCAGCCCACTTGAAGAGCAGAGCATTTATGTGATTCAAGACAAACGGAAAATACTGAGACCTTGATTAACCATGCTATAGCTTACTTGAAAGCTGGAGGTTAATGAAAGGAGAGGAAATTCAAGAATACCAGTGTCTACAATCCAAGTTCAGTGTCCTGCTCTTCAAACATGAGTGTCACCCAGAGAAAAGTGGGTCACTTTCCCCACCTTTACTTCCAGAACAGTAGCCAGGTATTTTTCCCAGGAGGACAAGCAGAATATAAGATCTCCAAAATTAGCCTCAAAAGAACAGAGTGTTTGAAACAAGGTATGAGGAAATTCAAGCCTAATGGCATTCCTGAAAAATATGAAGATTTTGATTGTAAGCAATTAAGTAAAGGCTAACAGCTCCATGATAGCAACAAGGTAAGTTGTAAGCTAACTAGTTTACCAGAGAGAATCAGGGAAAGAGACAGTTAGGAAGAGCCCTCCTGGTGTCACAATAAACCACAAACATAGGCATCAAACACTATACTTGCAGAGGGGCAAGCATATAATTTGACCAGACTGTGGAGTAATTTGTACTCCAAGGCATTGTTAAAAATAATAGCAAATTCAGTAAACTGTCAGTGGAGCCTAGCAACTGGATGCTACGTCGACAGAGAGAGACAACTTAACAGAGAATTCATGCAAAGAAATAGCCAAAGAGAGCCCTGCTAGAACCAATCTCATTTTATAATGATTATAAAAATACTAAAGGCCACACCAAGTAAGTAGTGACATTAAAGGCTTAATGGTATGGGAGGGTTATATTTCACTACAATAATCTAGCTAAATCACTAAACAAGTAAACAAGCCAGCAACAATAAGCTGTATTTAGGGGTATTCAGATTTTCCAAACTAAGTTATCTAACACACACTACTTTTAACAAAATAAATAAATACATTGGAAATGCAAAAAAAAGCAAACAGCAGAACAGCTTGTGAGAGAGCTCAGCTGTTGCATTGAACAGAAAGGACTTCAAAGCAGTCATTATAAATATGTTCAGGAAACTAAAGGAAAAAATGCTTAATGAAATAAAGGAAGGTATAATGACAATGTCTTATCAAAGGAGAATATGAATAAAGAGATGGAAATTAAAAAGGAAAAAAGTGAAATTGTGAAGATTATTAAGTTGAAAAATATAGAAACTGGAACAAAAAATTCATTAGAGAGGCTCAACAGTAGATTAACATTGACAGAAGATAGAATCAATGAACTTGAAAATTGATGCATAATGATTATTTGATGTAAAGACAAGACAGAAGAGAATAAAGGCCTAAGAACAGAGCCTAATATAAATGTAGAACATCATTAAGCACACCAAAATGTATAAAGGGAATACAGAAAGAGAAGACAGAAGATTTTAAGATATAACAGCAGAAAATTTCACAAATCTTATAGAAAATATTAACATATACAGCCAAGAAGCTCAACAAAAATAACATAAATGCCAAGATATCCACATCCAGACATGTCACAGTAAAAATGTTAAAATCAAATGATAAAGAGAAAATCATCCTAACAGCAAGAGAGAAATGATTGTTAGTTATACATACAGCAACAACATTAACAGTGGATGCATGATCATATACAGTGCAGTCCATAAGGCGGTGGAATCACATACTGAAAGAAAATAACTATTAACCCATAATTTTATATCCAGCGAAACTGTCTTTTTAAAGGAAAGCAAAAGAAGATATTCTCAGAGAAACAAAACAGAATGTATTGATTTCAGGCTTGACAGAAAATAAATTCTAAAGGCTCTTTAGTCTAAAAGTATGGGACCTCAGAGAGTAATTTGAATGTATATTTTTAAAAAGGCTGGTAATGGTTATTCTGCAATTATAAAAGACAGTATAAATATATATGCATTCTCCTATCTCACATTCAAAAAGCAATTTCACATATAATATGCTTTCAATTTTATTTTTAGTTCTATAATATAAAGAGGTGTAATATACAATAGAAAAAATAAGTTGTGTAAGCTGTATTTGGATAAAGAACTGATAACAGCTCATAATTGAAAATTAACCTTTCATGACAAAAATATTTGAATTCTTCAATACGATAAACAGCATGTATGAATAACTCACGGCTAACATAATATTTAGTAGTGAATTATTTCATGCTTGAAACCTAAGATCAGGAATAACACAAGAATGTTCACATTTGCCACTTCTATTCAACATTGTAATGAATGTTCTAGCCAAGGTAATTAGGTAGAAAAATGAAAATACATTAAACTGTACACATCAATATTTGAACACATCAATATTTAAATTTATTTTGTATTTTCATTTTTATTTTTTAAGACAGAGTCTCACTGTGTCATCCATGCTGAGTGCAGTGGCCCAATCACAGCTAACTGCAGCCTTCACTTCCTGCTTCCTGGACTCAAGCAATCCTCCCAGCTCAGCCTCTTGAGTAGCTGGGACCAAAGGCATGCACCACCATGCCCCGCTAATTTTTAAAAAAATTTTTGTATAACCAGCCTTGCATCTCGGGGATGAAGCTGACGTGACCATGGTGGATAAGCTTTTTGATGTGCTGCTGAATCCAGTTTGCCAGTATTTTACTGAGGATTTTTTTTTTTTAATGGAGTCTTGCTCTGTCACCCAGGCTGGAGTATAGTGGAGGGATCTCAGCTCATTGCAACCTCCGCCTCCCAGGTTCAAACGATTATCCCACCTCAGCCTCCCGAGTAGCTGAGATTACAGGCACGTACCACCAGGCCCAGCTAACTTTTGTATTTTTAGTAGAGACAGGGTTTCACCATGTTGGCCAGGATGGTCTCGAACTCCTGACCTCATGTTCTGCCTGCCTTGGCCTCCAAAGTGCTAGGATTACAGGCCACCACCCCTGGCCTTACTCAGGATTTGTGCATTGATGTTTATCAGGGATATTCACCATCATTCTTAGTAAACTAACACCGGAACCGAAAACCAAATACCACATGTTCTCACTTATAAGAGGGAGCTAAATGATGAGAACTCATGAACACAAAGAAGTGAACAACAGACACTGGGTCCTACTTGAGGGTGGAGGGTGGAAGGAAAGAGAAGTAGAAACAATAACTATTAGGTACTAGGCTTAGTACCTGGGTGACAAAATAATGTGTACAACAAGCTCTTGCATGACATAAGTTTTCCTATATAACAAACCTGCACGTGTACACCTGAACCTAAAATAAATGTTTTTAAAAAGAAAAAAATGAATTCATAATTTAAAAACTCCTGTAAATACCATCTCCAATTCCAGGCCAAAATGTTTTCAATGGAGAATTTTACCAAATAATCAAAGGGTTAACAACAATTTCGCATAATGTCTTTCACTATGCGGTAATGCATAATGCCTTCCACTGGCCCCATTTTATGAGAAATCAGAATTATACTTGGGCCAAAATCAAAGGCAAAGAAAAACAAAATGAAGCAACAATGAAAACATTCAGAACAAAATCTGGCATGAATTTAAATCTCAACTTTTTATTTTATTTATTTAGTTAATTAGTTATTTTTTGCCTTTTCAACCCAGCAATGTACACAAGGAATAATACACCATGATTTAGTGGACTTTATTCCATAGGCATGGCAGGTTCAGAGTGTGAAAGTCAATCAAGAGTCATTGTGCAAATAATCATATTAACTTACATAGACAAAAATGGACAAAATTTCTCATAACTCTCAGTACAGGCTCTGAACACAATTTAATAAAGAGAATCTACAAAATTCTATACCTAACATCATACAGATGGTAAAAGGCTAAATGCCTTATCTCTAAAACAGTGAAGAAAGCAAGGATGTCTGCCCTTACCATCAGTCAACATATTATTGGAAGATGTATAGAAAGCAATTAGGTAAGAAAAATAAATGAAAGGCATACAGATTGAAACAGAATAAAACTCTTTCTATTTGCAGATGTCATGATGTTCTATTAAACACTTCCAAGGAATCTACAAAGAAAGTTTCTAGAACTAATAAGTTAATTCAATATGGTCATGAGATACAAGATCAACACACATAAATCAAATACATTCTTATGTAAAAGTGCAAATAAATTTCAAATGCAAACCATTTATAAGTGTTCCAAAGAAGATTAAATATTAGGTATAAATTTAACTGAAAATATATACAGGATCTCTGTGATGAAAATCGCACAATATTTAAGAAAGAAATCAAAGAATCCCTAAATACTTGGAGAAGCATACTGTGTTGACTGATGGAAGGCAAAACATAGTAAAGATATCAATTCTTACATCGGTTTGTGGGCTTAATGCAATTCTTAAATCTCAGCAAGATTTTTGTAGGCACAGACAAACCTACTCTAAAATTTCTATAGAAATTCTCTAGGATAGACAAAACACTTGAAAACTAAAAGAATAAAGGGGGAGGAACTATTCTACACAATACGATGGCTTATTTTAGAGCCAGAGTAATCAAACCAGTGTAGTAGTGCTGGAAGAATAACCACATAGATCAATGAAACAGAACAGAGAAACTAGAATTATTTGTTGACAGAGGATAAAAAAACAACTCAATTTAGGGGGATAGTATTTTCAAAAATTGGTGTTGAAGCAATTGTACAATTATTGGCAAAAAATAAACCTGAATCCAAATCTGACACCTTATAAAAACTAACTCAAAATGAATAATGTATTAAATATAAAACTTCTAAAAAGATAGGAAAAATATTTAGGGCCTGGGACAAGGTAGAGATTTCTAAGACTTAGCACCAAAAGTATGATCCGTAAACAGAAATTTGATAAATTAAACCTATTAAAGTAAATAATTTTGCTCAGTAAAAGACCCTAAGATGAAAATACAAATTATAGACCAGGAGAAAATATTTTCGAATCCCACATCTGACAAAGGACTCATGTAGAAGTCGTAAAAAGCTCTTAAAATTCAATATTAATAAATCACTCAATACAATTAAAAAATAAGCAAAATACACGAAGAGACAAAGCAGGAGGATCTCGAGCCCAGGAGTTCAAGACCAGTTTGGGCAGCATAGTAAGACACTGTTTCTACAAGCAATAATTTTTAAAAAGTTAGCTGGGCATGGTTACACATGCATGCACTCCCAGTGACATGGGAGGCTGAGGCAACAGGATTGCTTGAACCCAAGAGTTCAGGGCCATAGTAAGCCCTGATTGCGACCCTGCACTCCAGCCTGGGTGACAGAGCAAAACCCCGTCTCAAAAAAAAAAAAAAGAAAGAAAAAGAAAAATACATTAAAAGCACAATAAGATATCAGTACACACCTCACACCTATCAGAATAACTAAATTTAAAGATAGTGATAGCACTACAAATGCTGTCAACAATGTGTCAAAACTAGGTGACTCAAAACATTATTAGTTTGGATGTAAAACGGTACAGCAACTTCAGAAAAGAGTTTGACAGTTTCTCTTAAGACTAAAAATAGTCTTAACATATGACCCAGGAATTGCACTGTTGGCAAATATCCCAGAGAACTGAAAGTTTTTGTTTGTTTGTTTGTTTGTTTGTTTTTGGAGACTGCATCTCACACTGTTGCCTAGGCTGGTGTGTAATGGTGCGATCTCGGCTCACTGCAACCTCCGCCTCCCGGGTTCAAGCAATTCTCCTGCCTCAGCCTCCCGAGTAGCTGGCACTACAGGCACACACTACCATGCCCGGCTAAATTTTTTGTATTTTTAGTAGAGCCAGGGTTTCACTATGTTGGCCAGGCTGGTCTTGAACTTCTGACCTCGTGATCGGCCTGCCTCAGCCTCCCAAAGCGCTGAGAATACAGGTGTGAGCCATTGCGCCCAGCCTGAAAGTTTTTTACATACAGTCACTTATACATAAATGTTCATAGCAGCCTTATTCATAATTGCCAAAAACAGGACACTCTTAAAATGTTCATCAGTGGGTGAATGGTTATACAAACAGTGGAACATCCAAATCATGGAATCCTCCTCAGCAATAGAAAGGAACAAACTATTGACACACACAACTTGGATGAACTTCAGGAAAATTAAGATGAATGAAGAAAGCCAATTACAAAGTGATACATATTGCATGAATCCATTTATATAACATTTGTTAAGTCACAGAACTATAGAGACAGGGACAGAATGGTGGTTGCTGGGTTGGGGGCAGGGTGGAGAGGACGTGGCTATAAAGGAAGAAGCATATGGAAGTCCTGTGGCAGTACCATTAAGTATCCTGATTAATGGAGAGCACATGTAATAAAATTGCACAGAGCTCCATGAGCATGCACACACACATACACACGAGCTCATGGATAACTGCTGAAATCTGAATAAACTCTATATTTTGAATTTCTAGTAATTTCTAGGTTTTGATATTGTGCTATCCTATGCAAGATGTTAACATTGATGGAGGTTGGGTCAGGAGTACACAGGTCATTACCACATATATTTTATAATTCCCTGAGTCTATATTTATTTTAAAATATTTTTAACATTTGTATTTATATGGAAACAGAGTGCTATATTTATATTCACTTCAGGTTTTGTTTGTTTGTTTGTTTTGAGACTGTCTGGCTCGGTTGCCCAGACTGGAGTGCAGTGGCGCGATCTCGGCTCACTGCCGCCTCTGCCTCCTGGGTTCAAGAGATTCTCCTACCTCAGCCTCCCGAGTAGCTGGGATTAAAGGTGCCAGCCACCACATCTGGTTAATTTCTGTATTTTTAGTAGAGACAACATTTCACCATGTTGGCCAGGCTGGTCTCAAAATCCTGATCTCAAGTGATCTGCCCACCTCGGCCTCCTAAAGTGCTGGGATTACAGGTATGAGCTACATACAGCGCCTGAACTAATGTCAGTTTTTATGAGTAATATGGATAAATAATACACTTGCTAATTATGGCAAATGTTTTATGATCAAATTCTACAGATTCTTATTTTGTGATTTAACTCTGGATGTGTGTCACTATGTGGAAATATATATATATGTATATTTATTATATTTTCGTATACACACATATGTGTACACACGCCCATATATATATATATATATATATATATATAAAAGTCTATAAGAAATTTTGTAAGTAACTCTTGTGGGTTGAATTTTGTCCTCTCAAAAAGGTATGTAAAGTTCTAATCCCCAGTACCTCAGAATGTCATCTTATTTGAAAATAGGGTCATTGAAGGTAAGGTTCCTTAAGTTGAGGTCATACTAGTGGGGTGGGCCCTTAATCCAATATGACTGGTGTCCTTATAAACAAGAGATGAAGAGGTACAGACAAAAGAGAAAAGAAGACCATATGATAAGGGAGGCGGGGGTGCAATTAAAGTGTTACAGCTACCAGCCGAAGAATGCCAAGGATTGCTGAGAACTACTGGAAACTAGGAGGAGGCATAGAATAAATTATCCCCCTACAGGTTTCAGAGGCAGCACGACCCTGTTAACACCTTCCTTTCAGATTTCCATCCTCCAGAACTTTGAGACTGTATTTCTGTTGTTTTAAACTACTCAGTTTGTGTTATTTTGTTATAGCTGACCTAGAAAACCAATGTAACAACATACCATAAATAATCAACTAATGCAGAATAGATCATTTATAAGCAGGATTATGGGAACATCTGGGAAGAAAAAGAAAGTCAAACAGTTGCTGTGATATTACATTATTTTAAAATCATTTTTATGTGAAATTCTATGTGGAAATCAAATACATGAGGTTCAAGGAACGTGCAGAATTACTTAATACTTTGAGATGAGCGTGAAATCGAAAGCGGCAGTCACTGGCAAACAAAATCTTAGAGTTGTGATACTCAAAATTGCCTTCGGCACTGATGGGAAAGTTTTATGCCTTCCCTATCCTGTATTTAGCCAACATCTAGTATGGTTATTGGAAATTTGAAATGTGGTTAAGGTGACTGAGGAATGGAATTTAAAATTTTATTTAATTAATTTAAAATTTAGTTTCAATTACATGACACTAGTGTCTACCATACTGAACAGCACCAGACTTCTCAAGGTTCTAGTCTGAAAGCCTTTAATTTAGAGGAAACTATTCTTTTAATCTAACACATAGGATATATGACTTCTAATTCACAGTCTTATTCTTACCACTACTTATCTGCGTAAAGCTGATTAGACCATAATCCCCTCAGAATTATTTACTTATTGTTGAAATATATTAGAACACTTTAAGATCCCATGTTTCTATATATTATCTTACCTCCCACTGTTACTGTTTTGTTTAAAATATGTATGTCTGCTGTGTTGCCTAATGTACTAGTCTCCCCAGTCTCAGTTGGATCATATTGATAATACTTTTCAACACAAATCAAATTGTAGCCCAAGGGACTGGAGTACAAGGTTTTCTTATTGTCTGGAAGCTGTGCTCTTTTAGAAGTGGTGCTTTCCTAAATCAGTTGATTGAATCATCAGAGGTATAAATGCTTTTTCCCTGACAAAGCCACCATCCTCTGAGAAGCTGACAGGCAGTGGGTGGCAACAGTTGTCTGACAAGACAGATTTGCAGTGTAAGTCTCAAGTGATGGGATTATATAAAGCAAAACATTAAAAAAATCAAATTAGTGTCAGTGCAACTGTTCTTTAAAACCAGAGGGAGAGTTTCCTAATGTTACCTGTTTTACAGAAGATTTAACAACGTAACAACGCTATCTTCCTTTGTTTTCACAGATTAGGAGAGGCCTTATTTGATCTTCCAGGATGTATGTTTTGCTGAGAATGTTTCTTGGGATTCAGTTCAATTAAATTAATAAATGCATGGCTACTCTGAATCAGATAATGCCAACTACCAGGGAACAAAGATGAATGAGATACTGCTGTCCATAAGAAGTTACTCATCCAGCAAGGAATAAACAACCAAATTAAACAAATATTTTTACAATGTTGTTTGATGATGTTTTAACTTTATCACTTCAATCATTTACATTTGTGTTTTGCAGCACTGTTAGTTTGGGAAGTTGATAAGAAGGTACTATATGAATGTGATTTTATTGTGCTTTATAGAGTGAAGCTTTCCCCAAATTAATACATATTTACTATAGGAATGATGGACATTGCCTGTATTAGCAACTGGACGATTCTGGCAGAAGAGTTCTCAATTTACTTAGCTACATCGATACTCTAATCTTCAAATTCTGCTTTTTCTGTGCTACTTTTGTTCTTTTGTTCTTTCACTTATGAAATATTTACTAAGTAGCTATTGTTAGGCTCTGCTCTAGGTGCTGGTTGTATAGAAACAAAATCCATATGGCTGCTTGTATGGGAACAAAAGATCTCCCTTAACAGAGCTTGCTGTCTAGTGGGAGAGAGGCAAGGAGACAGGAAGAGAAACTTCTGTTATTCTTGTCTCTTAACTCTTTCACTTTGACTCCCTGCCCACCCCCATTGTATTCACAGTGGTTTCAAAAGCTGTGCTTCAGCCAATTCCCATTTCTACTTTCTGTGCTTTGTTATTTACCCCTTACCAGGTGATTCTGTCATCCTTCTTCGGTCAACCAGTGCACAGGGCTCCCCAAGGAAAGGGATAGAAGAAGGGAGACACATATACACACAAATGTACTGCTGCTAAGTTAAAAACATAGAGAAGGCATGACATTTCACAAAGCTAGCCTTGGCACTTTTTTCCAGTCACTAATAATCTCTTTGTCAAGATTGTCATACGACTGTCAATTCAACTTAGAGTCACTGAATGTCTTCTAAATGCAAATGTCATAGTCATAGTTCATTAAAATCATTACGCACTAATATGACTTTCCATCTTTTACTGAATTTTTAGAAATCACAGCACAAACATGTCATTACAAAATAATTTGATAAATATGTGGCTGAGTCTGGATGGTTTACTTGAGCATCCTGGAGATCCGATGTAATTCTCATGTTATTACTTCCTCAAGCAGATGAGAATTTTTAAGTTTTAGAACTTTGTACCACGATTTCTTCTTTTTTTTTTTCTATTTTGTAAAGACAGGGTCTCTCACTATGTTGACCAAGCTGGTCTCAAACTCCTGGCCTCAGGGATCCTCCTGCCTCAACCTCTCAAAGTACTGGATCACAGGATGAGCCACCATGCCTGGCCCAACATTATATTTAATAATTCTCAACATTCCTTATTTTTACAAGACCAAGTACCACCATTTCTTATGAAGAATAATGATTGTCTCTGTCACATATCTTGACTGCACTAACTTATGTATGTATAGTTTAGATGAATTGCTGTGGAAACTATAGACCATTTAGGGCGAATCTCAGTAGAAAAATTCCAGGGTGATAAAAGGAATGGAGGTGGTGAAGAAGAATGTAATGCTTGGTTGGACTGATGATCTCCTTTGATTCAGATATTAAGATATATCATGAGAAGTAGGATTCCCAGTGGAGTATGACAATTACACTCATCTCTTACGGGTCTGGCTCATTAGATTACATTACAATTTATAAAAGAAAGCATTATTGCATTCCCCTGGTTACTGGTAACTTCTCCGGAAAAGATTGAGACAACATAGTTTGCACAAATACCATGGATGAAACTTCTGGTTCTGTGGTTTATGCCATTATTTCTAAATTGTGAGACAAGGCACTTGTTGTAACATTTGACAGATGTAGGGCTGCAGTAGTTAAAGGTCAAAGATAATCACGGGAAAGTTACAAATGTTTAGCATATCTGTTCTGAGTGGCATGGCAATGATTATAATACAGTCATGTGGAAATTACGGCTAAATGCTAAAATCTCGCTGATGTATAGGGTGCTTCCCCCTCTCTCAGGTTTAAGTGGTAAGATTAATAGGCACCCCTGATCTTTTTTACCTAAGCTAAAAGCAATGGAAAATCTTAAACTGTATTGACTTTCAGATTGATCTCAGGAAATATGACTTCCAATTAAAGGAATAGTATATACCAAAGTTTTGGGTATAAGAATAATAGCAAACACTTATTCTTTTATGTTTCCAGGCTCCCTATTACGTGTTTTAACTTTTTATGCTCACAAAAACCCTATGAAGTACATACTATTAAAGCTCACTTTACTGATTAAAAAAAAATAAAGCACAGAGAGATTAAAGAATTTGGCCAAAGTCACACAGCTAATAAGAGGTGAAGCTGGATTTTGAATCTACAATGTGTGGTTCCAGAGTCCATGCTTTTAATCATGAGAGAAGTAGAAGTTCAGCAAACCAGAGGAGTAGAATATAATGTCATTAATCCTGCTAATGCTTGCTTTTCCACTCTACTACAAAAGGTAATTAGAAAGTTTACATTTATTTGGGAAAAAAAGCAAAATACCTTAGTATGTCATTCTAGCAATAGGTGAATTCTACTTCAATGGTAATAATCATTATCATTAATGAGAATGATAGTGATTTAATGATAATACTGCATGAAGAGGAGTACTCTGTCAGGAAAGATCACGGCAGTCACCACCTGTACTCTGACAAATTGTATTGATGACTTAATGTACAAAGAGAAATGATTTTTCAATTTGAGAAGACACATGACCTACTAAGATAGACTATTAAAGATAAAAGAAAAAAAGGTTATTTTAAAATCTGTCCTCATTTTTATCAAGAAATAAAATTATTTGGACTTTGGTAAAATTATGTGCTTAAACTGGATATAATTTGAGGACTTATGTGTCAAGCAACATATAAAAAGGATGTTCTGAAGATATTAATAAAAATTCATATTTGTTCTGTGACATTTTAAGTGTCAACCATAAAGAGTTACACAGGGACAGAAGCCTCTGGAAAAACTTTCAGAAGTTTCCCTGCAGTATCCATAATTTTTGGACACAGTGATTGTACTTGTCATTTATTCCCTTTTTGAAAGATAATTATTAGCCAGCTGCTTGGCACTGGGTGAGACTCATTACTGAAGAATATCAAATAACTCTGTGAAGAGAGGTCCCAAGACTGTACTTGGTGATGTCTCAAATGCATTTAAACAAGAAGGTTAGCACTCAATAGAGCCAATTGTTTACACGTAAAGAGTACATGAAATAATGTGATTAAAAGGGCAGAGGAAAGATCCAAAAATTCTAAGAAAGTGTAGGTGGATACCTGCTCTTGGCACCCATCACTCCTTGTCTTCCCAGATGCCGTGCCCTTCAGAGATGACCCACATGGAATACATCAGTGAGCACTCAGCCCTCTGGTATCCACTGTGAGGAACCAGAATACGATAGCGAAGGCAGAAAGAAAGTCAAGTCAGCATTATTTCCCTGGCTCCCTGTCTACTGCAGCGCTGTGACATGGTTCAATAACTCCATCAAAGTACATAACTTAAGCCAGAAAGGCTTCTCCATTCAGCTGTCTCCTAAATTCCAGTAAATGCACCTTGCCTTCCTCCTATAGGCCCAGTATTAGTGACAGCGCCCTAATGTTGCTACAGCTAGAGAACTGTCCATCTCTTCAAGCTGTTTTAAACCCTGCCCACACTTTGTTAAATGGTGCAATTTTTTTTCAAATTATACTAAGAAATATTTGTTTCTTACCAGTATCCTGGCTAATATTGCAAATGGATTAGGAAATGGCTCAAGGAAAATAGAAAGTCAAGATGAGATTCTGGCTTGGGCTTCCTCATCTCAATACAAATAATAGAATTCTTGAATGGCAACTACAAATACATATCCTCAAAACATTAGTCAATTTTATTATCAGCAAATGATTTTACTCAATTTACCAAATAAAATAGTTGCCTCAAGAAAAGACATTGTATTCATTCCATGGTGTTAATCATCTTACCTATATTATTAAAGTACTTATATATCAAATTGAAAAGCATAATTTTAATGCATCTATTTATCACTATTGTTTTATTGTGTGATATTATGCAGATTTTTTTCTCACAGCTTTTTGATTTTTTCTTTTCTAATGTGGCTCATCCTTTCTTCATTTATCATTGAGAATGCATGCTAGTCCTGAGCCTGGCTCCTTGAGAATTCCTACTTTGCCCTAGATCTTTTTCTCCCTTAGAATCTAGTGCTGAATTCCCTATGGGGACTATACTCATAAATAACAGTGATAAATTTAGTCATAAAATGAGAGCTTCCAAATATCTAGAAGTTACACACACAGCAATAGTTAAAGCCCTTATGTAGCAGGTTGAATAGTGGCAACCAATAATCTTCAAGTCCTAATCGCTGGAATTTGTTAATGTTTCCTTATTTGAAAAAAACAAAGTGCCTTTGCAGATATGATTAAGAATCTTGACATGAAGAGATAACCCTATTAACTGGATGAGCCCTAAATGCACTCATAAGTGTCCTAATAATACAGTCAGATGAAGATTTCACACAGAGAAACACAAAGGAGGAGGTGATGTGAGGATGGAGGCAGTGATTGGAGTGATGTGGCTGCAAGCCCAGGAACACTGGGCAGCACCAGAAGGTGGAGGAGACAAGGAACAGACTTTCCCTTAGAGCTTCCTGAGAGAAGGCAGTTCTATCATACTTCAGACTTCTAGACTCTGCAACTGTGAGAATAAATTTCTGTTTTAAGCCACCGTGTTTGAGGTTCTTTGGTACAGCAGCCACAGGAAACTCATCTGTCCTTATTATGTATTAACTACAGTTCTGTGCACTGTTTATGCATTAAATAAGCTACCAGTAAAAACCCTATGAAGTGTGTGGTATTGTTAGGTCCATCCCTTTTACAGTTAAGGAAACAAAACTGTAGAGAAGGTTAGTAAGTTGTCAAAGTGTCAGTACTGATAAGGAGCTGAGATGGGGTTCAGGGGGTCTTGCTCCAGAGCCTGCACTCCTGACCCCTGCATCACACTGTGTTTCATAACAAAAGCAGTTGGACAAGCTCAGCCTTTCTAACTATCACAGTCAAACAGTGCAGCAATCCTTGCTTTAAGTATCCAGAAACTTTAGTTTTTATGTCATGTTGATGATCCTGGTGAATCACTTAACTTTAGGTTATAAAGCGAGGACATGAACTGCTCTGTTTACCGTAGCCCAAATATTCCTCAACTCTTCAATCTTGTGACATTTCCTTCCCTCCTTACATATAATGGGATTCTACCCGTCAGTACTCTCTCATATATTTTTAGATATCAGTCTAAATTGTTTATTTTCTTCATTACTGGCATTTATATTTGTGTTTACTTTGTCTGTTCAAGGCTTTTCTAATAAATAGTATTTCACCTCCTCCTCTCCCATACTGAAGAATCAGAACTTTTTCCCCAATGAATATACAAAACCCATTCCTGATGAACATACAAGCTTCTTAATTTTCATCAAAAAGCAATATTATATATCTCTGCAACTATTTTAACAAGAAAATATCACTGTGGTTTTAAAATGGCATAACATTTTCCATTTACAAAAACCTAAAGGAGGAGAAAATTGCACAAAATTTGTTGACTTTATGCCCCCTGAAAAATCATGTTGAGTAAAAAGGCATGAATTGTCAAAGAGTAAATAGTCATCCCTACATAAGTGAACCTTTTTCCTTTTTATTCATTTCCTTTTCTTTAAAATTAGCACCATTTTAGCCAATTGGGATTATCAGTCCCAGAACTTCAAGAGACTCAGACAAGTATGTGATGAGAATTGAAATGCTCTTTTGTATTTTTATTTTTGCTCTATTTTGGCCTTTTGATAGGATGGCGTAAACCACATGTTAAATTACAAATGGGTAGTTATGAAAGATATTCTTGGTAGTATATTTTTCTTCTTTCTAGTTACAATGACGTCATTATTAATCGTGATATCATCTTTCAGAATGTTAATGTAGACCCAGTAAACGAGAGGCAAATTATTCTGATTTAAATATTTTGCAATCTCAATAATTTCAACAAAACTCTAAGAACTTTATTTCAGGTGAAAAGTCTCACTTCTTTGTAAATAGACTATGCTCTATATTTGTTAGTAGCTTTTCTTTTTCTCTGTACTATACCACAATTTTGTCAGCATCTTCATATCTCCATTCCTCAAGCTTTCTCAAGATAGCCTTTTTTCTTTTCTTAAAGTAATATTGACATAAATATGTCTCCCAGATATAGTGATAACTAAGGACTTTTTCAAATATTTTAGGTGGTCCTTGATGTTTTTATATTTCTACTAGTTGTACCAGACTCTAAGTTGCTGCATTTGTTGACTTCTCTACCTCTAATGACCTAAACTACCACCGGTTTGAACAGGCTTGACTAAAGCTTTTGTATTAGTTCATTCTCATACCGCTATAAAGAACTACCTGAGACTGGAAAGAGGTTTACTTGGCTCATGGTCCTACAGGCTGTACAGGAAGCATGGCTGGGGAGGCATCAGGAAACTTACAATCATGGCAGAGGGCAAAGTGGAAGCAGGAATGCCTCACAGGGCTCGAGCAGAAGCAAGAGAGAGAGAAGGGAGAGGTGCTACAGACTTTTAAATAACCAGAACTCATGCTAACTCACACACTAACACCAGAACAGCACCAAAGGGGAAATCTTCCCCCATGATCTAATCACCTCCCACCAGGCCCCACTTCCAACACTGGGGATTATAATTTGACGTGAGATTTGGGTGGGGACACAGATTCAAACCATAGCAGGCTTGAAACACGAAATGAGACGGTTACAAAGCAGGGCAATAATTCATAATACTTAAAATTAAGTAGTAGACATCTCTGTCCTTTATGAAACATAAATGTCACAACTTCCCAAGATCGCATGTAATAGGACTATATGACAGAACTAGTATTTACACAGGCATTCCATCCCCCCTTAGAGCATAGTACACTGGACTTTGGTACTAGAAGCAGACATAGTTAGAAATGATAATATTAGACCTTTAATTTTAGGAATTTTACGAATGAGTTATCTGTTTCCATGGATATTCTCTTCAAAATGTGTGTTGGCAATATCTGTGGTACCAATTTACATTACATATGTTTTTTAAAAATTATTAATGTTTATGAATACATAGTAGGTATATATATTTATGAGGTACATGAGACATTTTGATACAGACATACAATGTGTAATAATCATGTCAGGGTAAATGGTGTATCTGTCACATCAATCATTTATCATTTCTTTGTGTTATGAATGTTCTATTCTTTTAGTTATTTTAAAATATACAATAAATTATTGTTGATTATAGTCACCCTTTTGTGCTGTCATACATTAGATCTTATTCATTCTATCTAATGATATTTTTGTACCAATTAACCATCCCCATTTTTCCCCTCTTTCCCTTCTACCCTTCCCGGCCTCTGGTAAGCATCATTCTACTCTTTATCTCCATATGTTCAATGGAAAATTATTCAACTATAAAAAAGAATGAGATCCTGTCATTTACAACAACGTGGATGGAACTGGAAAATGTTATGTTAAGTGAGATAAGCCAAGCACAGAAAGACAATCTTCACAAACTCTCACTTATTTGTGGGAGCTAAAAATTAAAACAATTAAATATATTACATAACTTTTTATCCTTGAAATCTGGCAATTTACAACTAGAGTATTTTTATTATATCTTTGTTTTCTGTTTCTAACATAGCATAGTTACTCATATTAATTTTGCAAATCATCAACAATGAAATCTACATATTTAATTTACTGATTAATTGCATACTTATACATTGGCTATTATATCTATAGCATGTTATTTTTAACAATCAGGGAATATAACAATAAAGCAGATCCTCTGCTTTCTGATAGTTTACGATCTTGGTGGTGAGACAACTGAAGAGGGACATTTAATACTAAGAAATGATGTCCCGAGTGCTCTAATAGCTATGTAATATTAGATATTAGAAAATCTGTCCTGGATAGTTTCAGCATGTGCCTGCCTGAAGGCAAGGAACTAGAGCAGATGATCTCTGATATGGTTTATCTTGAACCATAGTTCCCATAATCCCCACGTGTCATGGAAGGGACCAAGTGGGAGGTAATTGAATAATGGGTGTGGTTACCTCCATGATGTTCTTGTGATAGTGAGTGGGTTCTCATGAGATCTGATAATCTTATAAGGAGTTATCCCCCCACTTCACTCTGAGCTTCTCTTTGCTGCCACCATGTGAAGAAGGTCACGTTTGCTTCCCCTTCCACCATGATTGGAAGTCTCCTGAGGCCTTCACAACCCTGCGGAACTGTGAGTCAATTAAACCTCTTTTATTCATAAATTACCCAGTCTTGGGTATGTCCTTATAGCAGTGTGAGAATGAACTAATACGATCTCCCCAGATTCTTTCTAACTCATTCTGTTTTTCCTTTTCTCTGGTACCTTAGTCAGGCCCTGTAAGTATTTTTGGCATCAGGTACATAAATTTTTTTAGTCACCCGGGTTCTGTTTTGAACATTATTCATGCATTGTAGGTGTTAATGTTCTTCTCTAAGTGCCTAATTCACTCTCAGACAGGGACTTGAATCCATAGAAGAATAAGCTTGTGGCTAAAACATTTTAGATTCATTCTGGTAATGGAGTGACAGTAAGTTTTTTTTTAAAACAACTAAAATAATCTATACAAATTAATAAGAAGGAAAGGAGCAAACTATACTAACAAAAAGTTTATAATTTTTATTATAGTCTAGAATTTTTAAAAGTTGTGTTAAACAGAATACAGTTACATTTTATATAAAATAAAAAAGGAGGAATGAATATTAAAAACTTACATCTACTTTTAAAGTTATTGAACATACATTTACTTATTAAAGAGAAATTCACAACCCACCAAAACAAAGAAAAAGCTTTTAAAAATACCACAAATGGAGGTTTTAGAGAAACGTCTTAACATAAAGAATAAAAATTAGAGGTCAAAATGTATAAATTTGAAAGGACCTTGTGGGTAGAATAGAAATGGTTTGAACAGTGACTTTGAGAAAGTTTCAATACAAGCCTTGTGATATAAAAGGGACTTTTGAACAAGAAAATTGTCAAAAGATAATAATAGTATTTGTAACTCAAAACAGCTGGATTTGTAGCCACAAGATATGTGAGATATAATCATGAAAATATAAGATTGAGGATAGACATGTTTTTATTTTGATCACAGATATTTACCAAATACTTTGGATTATATTCTATTACAAAGGGTTTCACAATAAGAACTCTAGATCTTTAAAATAAATACTTTGTGCTAGAAAAGGCACATTAGGAAAGTGAAAATTTAGTACTCCAAATGGAAATAACCTAAGGAGGTTATGGTTTTTGTATTAACAAAATGAAAGTTTAAAAACAATAAGGTATTTACATACAAAGGTTTTAATGTTCACAGTGAAGATTACAAATAAATGTTTATTACGTACATTTTAAGAGAAAAAAGGTTAGAAATCTGTTCCATAATAATTAACCTAAGACATTAATATTCTGAGTTATCAGGCAAAAACTAATCTAGATCGTATAAAACACCTTAAAGTTTCACCTTTAGATGTTAGGATCACCACAGCATCAATCTTAGGGTTAGAATATGGTATGTTCTATGAGAAAAAAAATTTAGAGCAGAGTGAGGAGTCAGAGTCTTGAGAAGAGCTGTAGATGTGATGGCTGGTGCAATATAAAATAGGGCTTGACTGAGAAAATGTGATTTTAATGATGCCTTGAATGAGGTAAGATCTTTTGGCAAGCGAATGTCTTCCAAAAGATTATTCTGGGCAGAGCGAAGAGTTAGAACTAGATCTGAGGGGCAGGGTTTTGCCTGGTGGTTTTATGAAGTTAAGAAAAAAAAAAGGCTGTGGTTGGAGTAAAGGATATAATAGAAGGATATTTCAGAAAGTT